>NC_141104.1:24994040-25486540 GCF_041138505.1 Cibotium barometz
AATGGGAAGGAATGTAGTGTAATGCAAATGATGAAGCCAACAATATTTCCTTGAGTCGAATTTAAAGCCAACGATATTTCCTTTGAGTCGAATTTAAAGCCAAGGAGTCGTAGGACTCCCCAGGGTCAAATGGAGAGGATAACAGACTCTCGGGGCAGCAATGATGAAGCTAGTCATGCAAGCACCTATATTAAAAGGAAATCTAAACCATCCAAACTCCAAAAGAATGGCTCTCCAACCACCATTTGGGTCAAATGGTAAATATAGGAGAATAATGTGAATAATGAGACTAGCCCCCCAAATCCTCTTGGGTCGAGGAAGGGAAGACTAACAACTAGCCCATCCTCATAGTTGTAATTTGAATCCATCACAGCACTGAAGATTTCCACACGATGAGATCAAAACTCATGGTCGGAATATTGAATTGTCCTGGCAAAAAAGAACCATTGTGTAAGCCAAGACTAGGATGTGCCATAGGTGTATCTAAATGTTGAGCCACGTAGACAGAAACCATACACTACAAATGCCAAAAGTGATGTACCCAAGTGGTAAATATTGTGGCTCCACAAAACATTGGGTCGTTTTCAATCACAGGAACCAAAACATTGGGTCGTTTTCAATCACATGAACCAAATGCATAAAGCTCATAGTCAGCATCATGCAAAGTCAGATGGGAGAATCGATGCCATTGCCCGATGTAGCACAACTCAAAACATTTGACCCATAGGTGTATCTAAATGTCGAGCCACGTAGATAGAAACCATACACTACAAATGCCAAAAGTGATGTACCCAAGCGGTAAATATTGTGGCTCCGCAAAACATTAGGTCGTTTTCAATCTCACAGGAACCAAATGCATATAGCTCATAGTCAGCATCATGCGAAGTCAGATGTGAGAATCGATGCCATTCTTGATGTAGCACAACTCAAAACATTCGAGGCAAGATCTATTGTATCCATGTGTGTATGTGCATGATCTAAAGTATGCATTGCATTTGCATGATGTGCATTCACATGATTGCACATCCCTCTATGTGTGTGTGATCCTCCAAGGTAAAAATATAATCAATAGGATCATCATAAACATCATCATCACTGAAGATTGACAACATATCCGCACATGAGAGATAAGTGGAGTCATCATCTAGAAGTCACTAATCCTAGATTGTCCAAGGTTGTCACTCTGAAGCAATCCTCATATGTAGGGTTTATCTCCATCAATACTAGATCTAAGAAAATGTAAACTCTCTAGATCCATATACATAATCATATATCTCCTATGAATTCTTACCTCAGTAAAGTCAACACTACCCTCATGGATTAATGCCTGAGTGCTCAAATATATGCACTATACCCACATAAACATTGCTAGGTAAACTATGAGAACTACAAGTAGTATCATGAATGCCTCCACACGTGAAAGCCCTAGAAGAATAGCTTCATATATCTAGCATAAGAAATGCAATCCTACACTCATGTGTATCCCATGACTCCCCATGCAAGGTATCGCTAACCTTGTGTGTGTTAATGGATGCATCAATAATCAAATGTTGGCACCTGTGAGATCATCTAATGCCAAGCTATGATCCCTAGGAAGGTAGGTAGGCCTAGATATATTAAGACACATAATGCTAGATACCATCCCCATAGGCCCTTGAGATCATGCCCGCATGATCAAAGCTCACACACTATCACTATCACTATCACTATCACATCACTATCACATACATCAACATCATGTGCATATGTGTTGATGTCATCATGTGCACATATATCACTATCATCATGTGTGTGTGATACATCAATATCATCATATGTGTGTACATGCAATATATCATCATGTGTATGAGTATAAAATACATCATCACCATATACATCCGTACGATGTAATTGACACCATTAGGAACAAATCATGGTGGCTCAATAGAGTGTAGGACACTCGTACAAGTCACCAAAAGAAGACTTTCCCCATGCTAACAATGCCAAACCATCTGTGTCGAGGTAACCAAGCAATGAATCGATGAAGACACGATTTCCTATGTAACAAACCCGCAAGCTCAAACATCCAACTGTGGCATGAGCATGAAGTCTACAAATGAGGGTATAGAGGTCTATGCCTTGAAGAAGCAGTAAAATTATGTGTGAATTAGATCTATGAAAGATATGTGAGCCGTGACACAAAATCGCAACTCAAAATATCAACCATAGAGCCATTAGGTCAATGCATGAGGGGAAACTCTGAAGATAAGGATCTCGATGGTAATATAGTGATGTCAATGATGACGATGATGATGTGAACTCGCATCGCACCATAACAATCAAATGAAGGGAATCTAGTTTCAGTTTGAGCAGGGTTTACAGCTCCAGTTTAACCCTAATGGCTATTATATGTAGAAGACTTTAAAGATAAGTGCAGGTTGGTTGCAAAAGGTAACATAGTGGGAAGAATGTTTACATTGAATGTAAATATGCCTGAAAGTGAGTGCGGTGAAAGTAGTGGCATATGAATTCAGCACAACCCAAAGTATATGAATACCATGGTCGCATATGAATACACAACCCAAAGTATATGCTTCAAAACACAATGCACAATGCGTGTGAATAATCACCAAGAAAAGCCCAAGCTCTTTGAACTAATCCCACAATGCATTAAATGCAAACACTATAGTGATCAGCCCTCACAAACACCCCAAGTGAGAATAAAACCCCCACAACTCACAAAATGCAATCATGTGTGAAGAGGCCCCACAAACACCTCAAGTGAGCAAACCCTAGAGTAAATGAGATTATAAGAGGTAGGTCAAAGTATACAAAGTATACACCAGAAAACACAATGCACAATGCATGTGAGTAATCACCAAAAGAAAATCCCAAGCCATGTGAACCAATCCCACAATGCGTTAAAAGCAAACACCATAGTGATCAGCCCTTACAAACACCCCACATGAGAATAAAACCCCCATGACTCACAAAATGCAATCATGTGTGAAGAGGTCCGGGCCACAACACCATAGTGATCATCCCTCACACAAACACCTCAAGTGAGCAAACCCTAGCGTAAGTGACATTATAAGAGGTAGGTCAATAGCTCGGGTGTGAATGAAGTGGCCAAAATGGTGTAGAGGATCCCAAGCAATGTGAATGGCCATAGGGTTAGATGGCAACAAAGTGAACACGGCCATCAAGTTAGGGCCTAAAGGGAACTATGTGAAAAGGTAGAAATATAAAACCTATAATCTAAGCATTTTGTTTTTATTTCCTCCCTCACCTTCTCCTTTTGACCTTCTCCTCTTGACCTTCGCTACCACTGACCTTCGCTCTCTTGTGATGTTGGTGATGGTGATCAAAGAGTTGAGAGCTCCAGAAGCTTGATGATGGCCACTAAGCTGAGAGCTAAGCTCAATGAGGCTACCTTTTTTAAAAATTAATATGAAGCTTGTCATGTTTCTTTAATTATTGATGTGTCAATCACTTGTGATCCATGGACTTCACGAACACTGGCCCTGGTAAAGAAAATTAAAATAAATCTTTCTTAAAACATTGACTGGTGATCCCTTGCTCGGAAGGGCCCCAGAAATAGAAACTATTGATTGGTGATTAATCGATACAGATCATGGGGGGTGGGCAATCAATCATGGCCAAGATCGACCACACAAGCCCCACCTGATTCTAGGGCTCTATTTAAATAGGATTGCTATTACTGCCGCTTCTTCCTATAATAGGAGTTAGGGTGTATGCAAAGGTTACAAAATGTGAGAGGAATAGTTAGGTGATGATACATAATATTTTTGTCTATGATGGTTTTTTTTAAAACAATGTTTGTTGCACTCTTACGTTGTGATGCCTGGTCATATGTGGAACTTGTGTGTAGTTAACTCTACGTTGCGTAGAAAAACCCGTCATTTGTTGTTCTGTTCTCTCGACACTCAGTCAGGGACAAAAGATAGAAGGCTATCATGGATAGTTCCATTGGGTGTAACACTCTATGTTTCCCTTCTCAAAAGCCCATAATTTGCTAAGTGTTGTTCTCTTGACACTCAGTCAGGGACAAAAGATAGAAGGCTAGCACACATAATTCCACTCTGTGTAACTCTACATTGCCCTTCATAAAAGTTCGTAATTTGCTGCTGCTTATTTGTTGCAAGCACGCAGCCCACCACTCTCTATCGCTTATCAAGCTGCAACAACCAAAATGATGCTTCTACCTTTAGTGAAGCTTCTGCACCTATGGGTAGCTCCCCTTAGACTCTTCCTCTTCCTTGTGTACTCAGAGCTACTTGTGCAGCAATGGTGGTGGGGTCGCTCTCGGTAAAAAGAAAGTGTCACTGCCACTGTCTAGGTTGAAAAAAAAATGATACATAATATTTTTGTCTATGATGGTTTTTTTTAAAACAATGTCTGTTGCACTCTTACCTTGTGATGCATATTCATATGTGGAACTTGTGTGTAGTTAACTCTACGCTGCTAGAAAAACCCATGATTTGTTGTTGTGTTCTCTCGACACGCAATGAGGGACAAAAGATAGAAGGCTATCACGGATAATTCCATTGGGTGTAACAGTCTGTGTTTCCCTTCTCAAAAGCCCCTAATTTGGTGAGCGCTGTTCTCTTGACACTCAATCAGGGACAAAAGAAAGAAGGCTAGCACACATAATTCCACTTTGTGTAACTTTGCATTGCCCTTCATAAAAGTTCGTAATTTGCTGCTGCTTATTTGTTGCAAGTAGGCAGCCCCCCACTCTCTGTCGCTTATCAAGCCGCAGCAACCAAAATGATGCTTCTACCTTTAGTGAAGCTTCTACACCTATTGGTAGCTCCCCTTAGGTGTACTCAGAGCTACTTGTGCAGCAATGGTGGTGGGGTCGCTCTCGGCTAAAAGGAAGTTTCACTACTCTTCCTCTTCCTTGTGTACTCAGAGCTACTTGTGCAGCAATGGTGGTGGGGTCGCTCTCGACTAAAAGGAAGTTTCACTACCATTGTCTAGGTTGAAACCATGTTATTAAAAAAATGATGAATCCTTGGCCAATTGATCTTTTCATGGCAAATCTCTTATGTTGTGGATGAGTTCTTCCACCATTTCAAGCATGTGTGCTTTGATGGATGGCATCACGTGATGAAGCCTACACACTGGCGTGAGCTCCTACTCCTCAAACTACTTGCTCTCGGCATTCTCCTCACTAGCTCTCATCAAAGAGGTCCGATGCAGGAGCAAGGTTTGTGTTTCATCACTATGCAATTAAAAAGGTCTCCTCATCAATCTTTGAGATCTGTTGTAGCCGCCCTACCTCGCTATTTAGCCATGAAAGCTACAGAGAAGATAGAGCCCAAGGCTCTGGTATTGGAATCGAGGATGGGCGGCCTTGGTGCTAAAATTGCTCAAGGTATGGTCTTTGGGACTAGGAGTAGCATCGTGGATTGATAGGCCTCGCATTGTGACCCTTGAGCATGTGACTTTAAAGCTATAGCAGAGAGTGAAGATTATTTTGTTATAGAGTTTACGAGAGGTCCAAGTACAAACCTATTGTCATGGCCTTGCTGTGGAAAACTCGAATGAGCTCCCAAGACTTTGACCTGCTTGCAAAAGGAACACCAGTTTTACTGACCTTAATTTCAGCTAGCTCGAGTCACAAAATGAACCTAAAGAGCTAGTTAGCTCGAATTGCAGAATGAGACTAAAGAGCCACTTGATGTGTTCAGTTATCCTTCTTAACGGAGCTAAGCCTCTTTAGCGGCGTAAGAGATCATGTTGTAGTCTTATACAATGAACTTACTGTAGTGATGGAGTACTTATCTCTGTTTATGCACTTTAAGGCTTTTGTAAATGATTCATTCTATTATTAATGAATTTCTTGAATAATAAGCTTTCCAAACTACTTTGATTTGTCAAGTTATACCAAGATTAATTACTAATCGCAAGATTATCACTAATAAATTATTAATAACTTTCTTGATCAATAAGCTGTCCAACTACTTTGATTTGTCAAGTTATTCTAAGATTAATCACTAATTATAAGCTTAGTAGTAATCTTTGTTATTAGTCATTTTCTTGATCAAGAAACAGTTTTAATGACACTTAATCAATAAACTATTGGCATAATCTTGCACTATTATCACTAAGGTTCTATAACCTTTCTTTCTTGCATAAATTTTCAGCAATGTCTACTATGTTCTTGAAGTTTATAATAGTTCCTCTTAAAGAAACCGGATTCTTGCGAGAAGTAACTAAGATTTGATCAAGAATTACTCATTGTCACCGAGATTTGACTCTACACAAAATCTCTATAAACTTTGAAAATTTTGCACTAGCATTCTTGAAATTTTGCTCTGCATAATAAACTGTCTAAAACTACAAATCTGCACAGCAATTTGCATAAAATCCTCAAGAGATCTGTGATCTTCAATATGCACTCTTTCTTGATAAATTGCACTAAGATTTGCACAGTAATACCACATAGCAATCTTTGAAAAATTTTTGCAACACATCTAAAATTTGCATCACTTTCTTGATGAAGTTTTCTCCAAAACTTGCATAGAATCTTAAATCTCTCCCTAAAATGCATAGAATCTTAAGGGCCTAAGCAAGGATAGAGAAGGAATGGTAGGTTTAGCGAAAGAACTAATCTTGAAAGATTTTAAGATTTCAAGAAAATTTAAAACAATCAAGAAACACTAATCAAGAAGATTATCAATAAATTATGTAGGTTAGGGTTTTTTAGAATGGTAATTAGTATAAACTTAAAAATAGTTAAGCGTTAATCTCACTACTACTAATCCTCTCAAAATGAAGAAAATCAAAATCTAAAGAATTGTACAAAACTTAATCCAAAAATGATTGGTCTTAATCACTCACCAAAATATCAAGATCAAAGCTAAGAGCTTGGCCATGCAATGAAGGGAATCTAGGGTTTCAATCATTAGCACACGGAGTATACACATGTGCTACTCATATCATAGAGAGTGGACGTCCACCTAGACATGGAAAGACTACCATGAATCAGCCACCCACCATAGAAGCATTTGTAAAAGAAATGACATAAAAAATCATAATAGCTATCAAAAAGGTACAATACATGTCTATAGCTAACGTATATAGCCACATACCCTAAAATATATCCACACTAGCCCATGCTAAAGCCTATGTGCCTCAACCCTAATGTGTACATGTGCTAGTGGAAAATAACTTCATTACACCACTCCTATACTATAATAGATTCCATGACTCCTTTCCACATCAACATCCCTCACCATCCCTATCAAACCAATGCAAGCCCTACCAATCCAATTGCTTGGACTCCTTGTATTCTAATCTCACACAACAAGAGAGGGAAGCTAGAAAGCTTTCTTTCTACTTACACTATTTCTCTCTTTCAATCTCCACAATCACAAGATAAGAATCATGCAAGCATCAAGCTCTCAAGCTAATTATTTTGCAAGGATGCTCGGAGTAGATGTGCGAGCCTCTATCATGCTTGATGTCTTCAAAATTCTCTAGGCAGATTATAAGGGTTGTAAATATTTTGCATGTCATCTGCACATAGAAATCTTTTGAATTTTGATGCTCTTATAGAAACAGCCTCTTGACTGTCTACATCCAATCTTCATCTAAACTGCTTCCCCTGTGGACAATGAGGGTAGCTTTGAAAAGTTCACCAAATATTCATTATATTGTAGCTCCTCTGATGCGAGTACATACTCCAACTATATATCCTTGGAATCAACATGTACTGGGGATCTACTCTTTGGGTAGTTGGGGAATGTATGTAAGTATTATTAGAATATAGGCATTGTAACCATTAGTCTTGGGCACAATATTGGATGGTTGAAATAAAGGTTGTGTGTAAAGGCACCCCAAAGGGGTGGCCTCCTCCTATTTAAAGGATGGGAACTCTTCACAATTTGTGTGAGAGTAGAGCCCAATTGCATTTGCAAGCAATTTAATACGCAAGAGATTTCTTGTATGACTTTGTGTCTTCTCTCTCCTCCACTTGTGTCACCTAGCATGAGCACCACAAATTCTCAACATGGTATCTAGAGCTTAGGTTTACTCTTGTGGTGTAGAATAGGTCGACTTCAAGCCAATCTGTGAGAGATTTGGGCCAGATTTGGGCATTTAATGCCATTTTTGCTTTTTTCACTAGCTTCCAAACTAGCCAGCCCATACCACAGCTCATTGGAGGGCTCATAGCATGCATTTTAGGCATTTTTGCCTTGAGGTTTGCTCTAGGGTTTTGTAGATTAGGGCATTGCTAAGCTCTATGGCTCATCAATGCCTCTGATTAGCCCCTAGAGTGGCCAATTTCTTCCACGCCCCCAAGTCAGCCCGTTTTTCTGCTGCTTTGTGGTCGTACGGTCCTTACGCATTTCTTGTGCACAATTGGGACAAACCCTCTTACGTGTAGGGGCCCCATGATGTGCTAAAGCTACCTCTAATAGGGTTTGGCATTTGGTGGACCACAGAAGGAGAGTCAAGCAAAAGAGCAGGCTGATGTCTAGAGGTGCCATAGCCAAAGCTTCACCAAGCTTATAAGTGATTAAAAATTAATCATTTCTCTTTTTTTTTTTCAAGTGGAGTTGATTTTTTGGTTTAATAATGGTAATTATAAGCTTGTCCCACAATTTGGCTAATTCCTAAAGCCAAAATCTAAACCAAGTTTCCCTCTCCATCTTCTCCATAAAAGCCTCACCAAAAGGTGTTTTTAAACACTAACAAGTGTTGCTAAACACTAGTGGTGGCCCAACTGAAGAGGAGTGGAGTCCCTTGGCTCTAAGGGGAGGTGGATTCATAAAAAAATCTCTAAAGGCGGCATCTTCAACAACAATTTACTCAAGCAATAAAGCTCCCGATGGTGACTATTAGCTTGGAGAGTGTTTTTAAACACTAACGGTGGGCATAACCATCAAAGCAGGAAGTTTTTGCAACTAAGGAGGAGTTCTACATCAGCTTCTTCATCAGCAAATCTTCTATTATGAAGGTTTTTAGTAAGCACATCAATTTTGGGTGCTTCTATTCAACTTTTGCTTATTTCTTGAGCTTGTTCCATGCAAGTATGGTGCAATGGCATCCCATAAGCCATGTGCAATCCATGAATGGTTCAATGCATTCTTATTCCACTGTGAACTCATTGTGTTTGGCATGTAAGCTGAACCTAAGAAGAGGTCAATGCATCCTAACATGCCTCTATTTCATTTTTTTAGTGACATTGCATGAGCTCTCTTGGCATTGTTTATGTAAGAGACATTGGCACATGTATAAGCCATTTACTCATGAGTCAAGAAGAGTGTTTATTGTCATTGTGAGCCATGAAATCAGCTCCTTAATCACTCTAAATAAGCTTGTACCTTCTCATTGTATTAGTGGAGTAGACACTGCTCTTGTCAAATCATTAAGACAAGTGGTAAGACCCTCCAAAATCCATTCCCTTGAACACTTGTTTGAAAGGTCAAAGTGGAAAGATGAACGAGCAAGCATAAAGAGTGGAGTGCACTTGCATTAATGTGTACATCATCATCGACAACAAAAGACTCAAAGGCCATTATTAACCTTTGAAGCTCTAGGGTTTTGGTAAACCCTAGTAAATCACATCACCATGAACACCATTGTGCGCCTATTTATAAAGGCATCTCCATCCATAGATTAAGGGGGGGATTCTATGTGCAATACCATTCATAGCTGGTATTGAGGGGGGGTATTAAAATATAGGCATTGTAACCATTAGTCTTGGGCACAATATTGGATGGTTGAAATTAAGGTCGTGTGTAAAGGCACCCCAAAGGGGTGGCCTCCTCCTATTTAAAGGATGGAAACTCTTCACAATTTGTGTGAGAGTAGAGCCCAATTGCATTTGTAAGCAATTTAATAAGTAAGAGATTTCTTGTATGACTTTGTGTCTTCTCTCTCCTCCACTTGTGTCACCTAGCATGAGCACCACAAATTCCTAACAAGTATTCCTATAAAGGTGGGCCTTATGAAACTAGGGGAGCCACCACCTTAGCTGATTTATGATGGCTCTCTGAGGGTAGAAATTGCCCTTCTAAGGTCGTATGAATCCAACTCTTAAGTGTTCTAGGTTATTCTCCCTCCATTCTTTCCATGTGGCCTTCTGGGGTCACATGAATCCAACCCTTAAGTATTATGGGTTATTCTCCAACCATTATTAGGATAAAGAGAAGAAAGGCATTAAAACCTTTGGGCAAAGGTTGGAAGGTTTATGGGAAATTTATGGGCCATTGGATAAAGAATTAGATCCAAGGCTATAGATTAATCCCACCTTTTTCAAAAATTGCACTATTTAAACCAAAAGCACCCTTTCTCTTGCAAAACCACCGTCCTTAATCTTCAACCCCTCAAAGATCAAGCAATATGGATCTAATCAACAAGTCAAGAGCTTCATCTTCCTAATCTCAGAATTGCTAAGCCTATCACCCTAAGGATTTGCATAATCAGGGGCTCATAGTTTTTCTTTCTCCATCGCTTTTTTCTCATGAAGCCTCACGAGACTGTTTTGCACTGCCGGCGGATTCATTTTCCTCTTTCTTTATGTTGTCCATAAGCGCAATTGCCACGGATGACTCGTTCTTTCTCTCTCCTTTTCACGCAGCAGCAAATGGTCTTGTCACTTTCTCTCTCTCTCCTCCCTTTTGGCACCCAATTGATTGTCACCCCTTTCTTTGGTTTACTGTGTGGTGTTGTTAGCCGCCTTGCTTTCCAACACTTACTCAAAAGCTTATTGCAAAAGCTTAAACATTAAAGATTTATGTTCTAAAGCTTATAATATAAAGCTTTATTATACATACTTTAAAGCTTATATTATTAAAAAGCTTACAGTTGATTCTCAAAAGATTATTGATATAAGGCTTCAATTAAAAAGCTTTCCTCCTCATACATTTTGTTACCAAAAAAAGTTCCCAAAAGCGGGTTAAAAAATCTTCCTATTCAAAAGCTTTATTCTTTTTTAAAAAAAATTCTTATCCACACAAGTTTGTCAAGAGCTTGGACTACTACAAAAGGGGTTTTTCAAAAGTTGATTTTTTGAAACAAAGACCTTTAAAGACCACAAAGGCAGATTTGGACTACTTCAACAATTTAATCTCGAAGGCTTCAAATATCCATTTTTTTGAGATGAGTTTTTACCATTCACACATGAAAAGTTTTTTGTATATCTCTACACTATTACTCACTATTCTTGCCGTTGCCACAGCATTTGCCCACGAGTAGTGCACTCTCTATGGCCATCTCATTTTATCGTCTGATAGGATTATACAAGAGGGGACGACAGACAGTTGCATAGTGAAGCGGGTCTCCACTAACTATTATAATGTTCAAATAAGGTTGCTAACTTTGATGACTTTTACTTTGATGGCTTTTAAAGAATCTTTTACCTTGGAAGTCATTGAATCAAAGCCTTAAACCATTGATCACTTACTTTAAGCTATATTTTCTTTGATGGATTGCATACTCTCCTCCAAGAATTAGAACCAAATGCATGTTCGCTTGCCCTTTGTGAATCCATGTGTCATATGCGTAGTAATTTTCTTAACCACTCTAGTAGCAATAGTTTCAAGAGAAAAAGTTTTAGCATTGTCTTTTATTCATTATATATCATGATTATTATATCATGATTACTATGTGTGTTATAACAAATTTTATGGCTTAATCCGTTATTTAGATGCGCATCCTTTACGAGTATCAAGATGGTCTTTCTCACGTGATAGTTCTCTCTCACACAAAGCAAGGTAAGAAGAAGAATGTAAGATCCCAGACCCCACTGCGCAACGAATTTGGGGGTGCTAGCAGCGGAAGTAGCACTTCTTGCATGGGGCAAGGTCCCACACTCGAGGCCTTGCCCACGGATATCCAAACAAGAGACTAGTCCATCGGTTCTTCCAAAACCAAACTCGGAAAAACTTCCCTTGCCCAGAAAGCACGGGCGATTCCTCCAGGATAACTTTTCTATAACGTATTCAAAAGCCTTAACAAACTGAACTCATTTGACCGAACCTATAAGTCGCCTAGTCAGAGCAGGGAAAAAAACTATACTTGGATCATAGAGACCAATGCTTTTTTCCTCATTGAGAGGCACAGCCGTTGATTCTTTTCCATAGAACAATTTTTTATCCAAGATTTACCTCATCTATCGTACTATACAGAAATTGAGTCTCGATTTACGGATCCATCAGTCCAGTCTAGTCCCATGGGTTAGCCAATCGCCCAACCACTGTAGTGATGGGATCCAATTAGCAATTTTGTTAGGTTTTGTCCCGGGTACCAGGGAAAAGAGTTCCCAGGCCCCCCTAGCCAGATATTCATGCAAACATAAAACTAGTCACACCACTTACACACCCAATATGAACTTGCCTTTTTCACAGATTCAATAATCTTTAAAACAATCATTTAATGAAACCATAGTGTTACTGATCATAATCCTCTAATTATCCAGTTGAATCCTAATTTCCAATTCCTTCCTTCATCGGTGTACCTATGGCATCATTGGCAACCAGAACGCTCACCACTTGATTCCTCAGGGGCCTTTTCAATAGTTCCTAGCTCATAGTACTTGGCAATATAATCACATAAAAATATCCAGATGGAATCTCCGTTGAAGATCAGCAAGATCAACCAACAGATCCATATAAAAGAGCCATGGACTCATCCGTTGAGAACCACCAAGGTCAATCAACCAGATCCATGCTCGAATTTAGAAAACAACTCTTACTCCTTGTTCTAATATCTTCCCCGATGTACTCGTGGGTATCTTCAGCTACCCAGAGCTCGAGCACCGTATGGTCAGCACCAACTAGGAACCTTCGCAGGTCACCTAGCGCTTCACTCATAGGCCACTTCCTTGGTCCCTCATCCACTGTACCAAAAGCTCACCATTTAATCAAACCAAGGCTAACCTTGCTACGCGAGATGTCCTCCGATGACTCTCCCTGTCTCAGCAATTGCAACTTTAACAAATAGGTCTCCACGACCTCATTCACAAGACGGTCAAAATGCTTCCCCAACATTCTTGACATAAAACAGTCATTTAAAAACAGATTTCACAAACAAATACAGTTCCAACAATATTTCCATCTTTTCTCATTACTCCGCATCCTTTCACATTAGACCCCATCTTTTTTTTTTCATCTTACCACAATTTTATTTTCATCATCGATCCCTATTACATCACATCATTCCTACATCAAATCACATCCAATCGCATCATCCACACATCAATCCACATCATCCATACATCCATCCACATCAATCCACGAGTCAATCCACATCATTCAAACATCCATGCACATCAATCCACCTCATCCACATACATTGATCCACATCAATCCACATCATTCACTCATCATACGCACACCAATCCACATCAATCCACATTATCCACACATCCATCCATATCTTCCATACATCCATCCACATCAATCCACATCAATCCACACGTCAATCCACATCATCCAAACATCCATGCACATCAATCCACATTATCCACACATCAATCCATGGTGACCTCATTTCATAAGCATTTCCATTCTCATCTAATCACATCTTTTTCTATCTCATCACTTATTTCCTCATTTATCCTCGTCAGATCTCACCCACTTGCATCTACCCATATATCTCATCACTTCGCATACATTAACATCTATCCAGTTTACATTGCATCTTATCACATTCATTTCACATCACATCTCATTCATTCACATCATCCTGATTCACATGCTAACACATTCATTCATGTCCCTTATCATTCATTCACATCCCGATTCACATCACATCACATCCATTCACATTCCTTATCATTTATTCACATCCCAATTCACATCACATCACATCCATTCACATCCCTTATCATTCATTCACATCCTATATCATTCATTCACATCCTGATTCACATCACATCACATCACATCCATTCACATCCTATATCATTCATTCACATCCCAATTCACATCACATCACATCCATTCACATCCCTTATTATTCATTCACATCCTATATCATTCATTCACATCCCGATTCATATGCTATCACATTCATTCACATCCTATATCATTCATTCACATCCCTTATCATTCATTCACATCCCGATTCATATGCTATCACATTCATTCACATACTATATCATTCATTCACATCCCTTATAATTCATATCTATCCAATTTACATCACATCTCATCGCTTCAATTCTCGTTCATATCCATCACATTTACATCCACATATATTCTCCCACATACATCCACATCCATACTTATCACATACACATCCACATCTATCCTTTCTCATACATCCACATCCATACTTATCACATACACATCCACATCTATCCTTTCACATATACACACATCCACATCCATTCTTTCACATACATCCACATCCATCCTTCACATATATCCACATCCATACTTATCATATACATCCACACCCATTCTTTAACATACATCCACTTCTATTCTTCACGTACATCCACATCCATTCTTTAACATACATCCACTTCTATTCTTCACATACATCCACATCCATTCTTTAGCATACATCCACTTGTATTCTTCACATACATCCACATCCATCCATCCATTCATTCTCATCTATCAGATTCACATTACTTCTCATCACATCTATTCACCTCACATTCTCGTCACTCCTATTCTCATCACATCTATCCATCCATTCATTCTCATATATTTGATTCATATCACATATCATCACATCTATCTACCTCTCATTCTCATTACTTCAATTTTCATCACATCTATTCTCTATTCATTCTCATCTATCTGATTCACATCCCATCTCATCACATCCCTTCTTTAGAATGCAAGAGAATCCTTTTTTTTATATAAAGATTCTTTACACATCTATTTATGCATAATTTTAATTTTAAGAAGAATAACACTTTTGAAATAAAAATAAATCTTTTATGAATCTTTCTATGCATAAATTCAATTTTAATGAGAATAACTCTTTTGAAATAAAAATAAATTTTTTTATGTATCATTCTATGCATAAAATCAAAATTGATGAGAATAACTCTTTTGAAATAGAAATAAATTTCTTTATGCACCTTCCTCTGCATAAAATCAAATTTGATGAGAATAACTCTTTTGAAATAAAAATAAATTTCTTTATGCACCTTCCTATGCATAAAATGAAAATTGATGAGAATAACTCTTTTAAAATAAAAATAAGTTTCTTTATGCACCTTCCTATGCATAAAATGAAAATTGATGAGAATAACTCTTTTGAAATAAAAATAAATTTCTTTATGCACCTTCCTATGCATAAAATGAAAAATTGATGAGAATAACTCTTTTGAAATAAAAATAAATTTCTTTATGCACCTTCCTATGCATAAAATGAAAAATTGATGAGAATAACTCTTTTGAAATAAAAATAAATTTCTTTATGCACCTTCCTATGCATAAAATCAAAATTGATGAGAATAACTCTTTTGAAATAAAAATAAATTTCTTTATGCACCTTCCTATGCATGAAATCAAAATTGATGAGAATAACTCTTTTGAAATAAAAATAAATTTCTTTATGCATCTTCCTATGCATAAAATGAAAATTGATGAGAATAACTCTTGAAAAAAAAAAGCTTTATGCACGTTTCTATGTATAAATTCAAAATTGATGAGAAAAACTCTTTTGAAATAAAAATAAATTTCATTATGCACCTTTCTATGCATAAAATCAATATTACACTTTTAGAATACACAATTGGTGGGGATTACTCTTTTTGGATAATAAAAGATAAAACTTATTTCACCAATTTTTAGAAAATTTTGCCATAACCTCCTTTGTATGGCTGACCATTTTTTAAATTTTCCTAACTTAAAATTACTTAAAAATTATCCCCAATTGGTTTTAAGCACTCTAAACTAATCACTCTAAAAATTGGTTTTAAGCACTCTAAACTAATCACTCTAAAACCAATTATCCCCAATTGGTTTTAAGCACTCTAAACTAATCAAATTTCACTTTTAAAAGAGAAACAATATAAAAAGTTTAATTCCAACAGTTAGATTACTGAACTAGGATAAAGAAGGCCTGAATTAAAGAATGAGAGAGAGGGAAAGCCTTTCCAGCAAGGCATAGCTTCAGATTATCATTTTAAAGATAACAAAAATTAAAAAACCATTAAAAGAATAAAGAAAAAGTAAGATTTCTAACTTACATAAATTTCTAAGAGCTTTCCTTTGGCTTGATGGTTTGAGGGATCTACTCTTGTTTGCAACAAGAGTGGCCACCAATTCTTTAGAAGAGGGAAGGGTCAAAAACTAATGAATTATTAAGAAATTCATAGTTCTTGGCTCTGTGGTGGTGGAGCAGAGTAACAGTGTATAAAACACTATTAAGTTTCAACAAAGGGGGAGGCTTCTATTTAAAGGAAAAAGTGAGCTTCTAACCAAGCAAACTGATTCTAGAATTTTCCAGATCAGTTTGGTCAATTTTTGACCATTTTTAGGTCAGTTTAGCTTACTTTTTGGAACTAGACTTGAATTAGGAGAGAGGAGAGATGAAATATCTCAATTTTTGATAATATTAAACTCCACCACACATGTGAAGTAGGCGCCTCCTTCATGAGGGGGGAATTCCCATTGTGAGGTGTCAAAAATCCATTTTTTAAGTAATTCCTTTGGTCCTTAGTCCACTCTTCATCTTATGTGAGTATTTACTCATTTTTGAGGGGATTTTCTTTATTTCTTCTATTTAACTTCTCCACACATTTGGATGAATCTGATTGGCCCCTCAAAACCTTAATTTAAAATTTTTCAAAAATTTGGACTCCTAGGATAAGGCCTCTTGAACACATTATACTTGATTTCTAATGCACCTTTTGAAAATATTTTTAAACTTCTGTTTTGGGGGAATTTATTTTAATAAGAAGAGATATTTTTCCATCCAAAAATATTCAAAATTTGAATAACCTCTCTCTAAAACATTTTCTCTCTCTAGGTCAAAACAGGTAGAAACAAAATCTTTTATATTTCTGAAGAGGGGATTGATTTTACAGGGGAAGATACTGGACATTCTGAGAGGCTGGGGAGGAATCTTACAAAGAAGCTAATGCAAAAGGGAAACCTAGAAGAAAGCCTATTCAAGCAAGCATCCATCTAACATGCATGAATCCAATAGCACACGACCAAGCAAAGAGTAGAGAAGAAGGGGAGCCACACAGCAAACCTATTCAAGAAAGAACCCATCTAACATACATGAATCCAATAGCAATAATCCATCTAACATACATGAATCTAATAGCATTACAAAATGAAGGAAATCTAAGGTTACACTATTTAGTATGGAGTACACACATGTGTTGAGCTCATCATAGAGAGTAGTCTCTTGGACATGGAAACACTACCATGAATCAGTAATAGACACATGAGCTCCAAGAAATAGCATAATAGTCAAAAGATCATAATAGCTATCAAAAAGATACAATAGCTGTCTCCTAGGTAACTTATATAGCCACTTACCCTAAAATATGTCCACACTAGCCCATGCCTAAAGCCTATGTGCCTCAACACCAATGTATATATGTGCTCATGAAAAATAGCGTTGTTATAAACCATGTCCTCCTACAATGATTTTGTCCTCAAAATTGAAGGGTGGTCGTGCATCAAAGACACATATAAAAGGCTATAGACAAAAGCTAAAAATCACGTCCAAAAGTAAATGTCAATGTTGTCATCAAGGGCATATGATCCCTCCTAGATCGAATGGGAAGGAATGTAGTGTAATGCAAAATGATGAAGCCAACAATATTTCCTTTGAGTCGAATTTAAAGCCAAGGAGACGTACGACTCCCCAGGGTCAAATGGAGAGGATAACAGACTCCCGGCAATGATGAAGCTAATCATGCAAGCACCTAGATTAAAAGGAAATCTGAACCATCCAAACTCCAAAAGAATGGCTCTCCAACCACCATTTGGGTAAAATGGTAAATATAGGAGAATAATGTGAATGATGAGACTAGCCCCAAATCCTCTTGGGTCGACGAAGGGAAGACAAACAACTAGCCCATCCTCATAGTCCTAATTTGAATCCATCAAGGCATTGAAGATATCCACACGATGAGCTCAAAACTCATGGTCGGAATGTTGAACTGTCCTGGCAAAAAAGAACCATTGTGCAAGCCAAGACTAGGATGTGCCATAGGTGTATCTAAATGTCGAGCCACATAGATAGAAACCATAGACGACAAATGCCAAAAGTTATGTACGCAAGCGGTAAATGTTGTGGCTCCGCAAAACATTGGGTTGTTTTCAATCACAGGAACCAAATGCATATAGCTCATAGTCAGCATCATGCAAAGTCAGATGGGAGAATCGATGCCATTGCCCGATGTAGCACAACTCAAAACATTGGAGGCAAGATCTATTGTATCCATGTGTGTATGTGCATGATCTAAAGTATGCATCACATCCTCATGTGCAAATCTCTCTATGTGTGTGTGATCCTCCAAGGTAAAAATATAATCAATAGGATCATCATAAACGTCATCATCACTGAAGACTGACAACATATCCGCACATGAGAGATAAGTGGAGTCATCATCTAGAAGTCACTAATCCTAGATTGTCCAAGGTTGTCACTCTGAAGCAATCCTCATAGGTAGGGTCTATCAAGGGTGGGATTAGATATGTTCTTCAGGGTGGTGACTAAGGGAGGGTACACCTTCTTGACTTCTTTTAGCAAAATAGCCTAGCAAAACAGCCAGTGCATCATCTTCATCCATTCTTGCATTCACTGATGCAAGTTGAGCCATAAGGCCCTTCAAGTGGTAGATAAAAGCTCCAATTCTGTCTCCCTCTTTGAGTTCCAAGCTAAAAAATTCAATTTTAAATGAGATCTTAGAATTCTTACCACGAGCTCCATAGAGCTTGTCAAGCTCATCCCATTTCTTCTTTGCAGCAGTCGAAAGCTGGTCCACATGGTGAATGAGAGCCTCATCAAGATGAAGCATGATGATGGCTTGTGCCCTCTCATCATCTTCAATATGTTCAGCCTTAGTTTGATCAATAACCTTAGTGCCGGAGATGAATGGCCAAAAACCTTTGGACATCATCTTGTACTTGACAAGAACTTGCCAAGTGTGGAAGCCCTCTCCTAAGAACTTCTTAATTTGGGTGTTGTCTTTTGACATTGGGTATTGAAGGAGATTACAAGAGAGTAATGGGTATTGAAGGAGATTACAAGAGAGTAATGGGCTGACTTATGAAGAAGAAAAACCAAAACATTTGTGATGTTTTGCTTAAGTAGAAAGAGAAAGGCTAATGAGAGTGCAACAACCCTTAATCAAGCCAAGGATGTTGCATAAAAAAGGAGATTAAGATGGTGAAGCTTATGGTTTAGCACTTAGGGTTTGTGCCCAACCACTAATTTTGATGGAGATTAGCTTCATTAGTGTCAAAGAACACTTTGTTTGGTGATTAAGATCATCATTAGTGCTTAGCAACACTATTAGTACTTAAGAGCACATTTCTAACATCTAATGACACTTGCATTGGTGATTAGATTCACCATTAGTGTTTAAGAACACTCTTAGTGTTTAAAAACACTCCGTAATGTCGAGAGGCTCCCCTTTGGTGATGGCTACACCCACTAATGGTGTTTAGCAACACCTTTAGTGCTCATAAGCACACTATAGAACGTTGTATACTTGATAAAGCTTGATGATAATGAGGCTTATGAATCCTCATGGTGTATGCCCACAACATCAGAGAATCTGGAGCAAAGCACTTTCAAGAAGCACTTAAGATATTTTGAGCTAAGAAGAGAGGATTAGTGCAAAAAAAACCTTTGATTTTGAAGCTTTAATGGAAGCTTCAATGGCTACCACAGTGGGCAGGCCTAGTCTTTCCTCTATTGCGCGCACGTCAGGCTGCCATTAGAGCTGAGACTTTGGTAGTAGGGGCTCCTTTAGGTGGGCTTCAATTGCCCTCTGATTTTGTAGCTTGATCTTGTAGGCAGGAGGCGAATTAGACGTACGACCATTCTGCAGCAGAAAACCTACACCAATTTGCTCAGAGCTCAGTGCCGCGGCCTCTCAGTACCTAGACATCAGCCATTAGTCGTACGAATTGTAGCACCTACACCTCCTCTACACTTTCCCAATTGCAATCACGCCGAGTTCTTGCCTCCACAAGGTTCTAGAGCTCCTCCACTGGGCAGAAGGTTCAACTCCACAAAAAAGGAAGATAAGATTGACCTATTCTACACCACAAAAAATGACCTAATCTTGCCAAGCTTTAGATACCATGAGGAAATTTGTGGTGCTCATGCTAGATCAAAGATGTGGAGGAGAGAGACCCAAAATACAAGAAAAGATCTTGCTTATTAAGTTGCTCAAAGTACAACTAAGCTTCATGCTTCATAAAATGCCTTCTAGCTCCACCTTTAAATAGGTGAGCTAGTGGACCACAAGTCCATTCACACACACACCCTTCTCCTCCCCTTTTACATAACCTTAGTCTTTTAATAATCATCACCATCTACATCCACACGATGGTGTAATTGACACCATCAGGAACAAATCATGGTGGCTCAAGAGAGTGTAGGACACTCTCGTACAAGTCACCAAAAGAAGACGTGTCCCATGCTAACAATGCCAAACCATCTGTGTTGAGGTAACCAAGCAATGAATCAATGAAGACACCATTTCCTATGTGTAACAAACCTGCAAGCTCGAACAAATTATTCTTTTATGCGTAAAAATCCATTTTGATGAAAGTAACACTTTCATTTAAAAAAATTATTCTTTTATGCATAGAAATCTATTTTGATGAAAGTAACACTTTCATAATAAAAAAATTATTCTTTTATGCATATAAAAATAATAATCAATATGCATCTTCTATGCATGAAAATGACACTTTTAGAGTATAGAAATGATAGGGATTACTCTTTTAGCATAATAAAAGATAATACTTATTTCTAAAAATTTTGCCATAACCTCCTTTGTATGGCTAACCATTTTTTAAATTTTCCTACTTAATTTGTCTTAAAAAATAACTCTAATTGATTTAAAGTAATCTAGACTAATCAAAATTCACTTATAAAAGAGAAAACAATATAAAAAGTTTAATTCCAACAATAATCACTTAACTAGGATAAAGAAGGGTTGATTCTAAGAAGAGAGAGGGGAAAAGGCTTTCGATCAAGGCATAGCGTCCATTTATCACTTCAAACAGTCATAAAAATTAGAAAAGCATAAAAATCAATAAAGAAAATTACAAGATCTCTACTTACATAATTTCTGAGAGCTTTCCTTTGGCTTGATGGTTTGAGGGTTCTACTCTTGTTTGTAACAAGAGTGGCCACCAATCTTTAGAAGAGGGAAAGGTCAAAAACTAGTGAATTATTAAGAAATTCACAGTTCTTGGCTCTTGGGAGGAGTAGAGTAACAGTGCATAAACACTATTATTTTCCAACAAAGGGGGAGACTTCTATTTATAGGAAAAATTGAGCTCCTAACCAAACAAACTGACTCTAGAATTTTCCAAATCAGTTTGGTCAATTTTTGACATTTTTAGGTCAGTTGAGCTAACTTTTTGGAACTAGACTTGAATTAGGAGAGAGAGGAGAGATTAAATATCTCAATTTTTGAAGATTTAAAACTCAATTGCACATGTGAAGTAGGCGCCTCATTCATGAGGGGGGAATCCCCATTACACTATTTAGTATGGAGTACACACTAATCAAGAAGATTATCAACAAATTATGTAGGTTAGGGTTTTTTAAAATGGTAATTAGTATAAACTTAAAAATAAGTAAGCATTAATCTCACTTCTAATCCTCTCAAAATGAAGAAAATCAAAATCTAAAGAATTGTACAAAACTTAGTCCAAAAATGTGTCTTAATCACGCTCACACGAAAACATCAAGATCAAAGCTAAGAGCTTGGATACCCATGCAATGAAGGGAATCTAGGGTTGCAGTCATTAGCACGGAGTATACACATGTGCTACTCATCATCATAGAGAGTGGACACCTAGACATGGAAAGACTGCAATGAATCAGCCACCATAGAAGCATGAGATGTAAAAGAAATGATATAAAAAATCATAATAGCTATCAAAAAGGTACAGTAGATGTCTATAGCTAACTTATATAGCCACATACCCTAAAATATGTCCACACTAGCCCATGCTAAAGCCTATGTGCCTCAACCCTATGTTTACATGTGCTAGTGGAAAACAGCTTCATTACACCACTCCTATACTATAATAAATTCCATGACTCCTCTCCACATCAACATCCCTCACCATCCCTATCAAACCAATGCAAGCCCTACCAATCCAATTGCTTGGACTCCTTGTATTCTAATCTCACAACAAGAGAGGGAAGCTAGAAAGCTTTCTTTCTACCTACACTATTTCTCTCTCTCAATCTCCACAATTACAAGATAAGAATCATGCAAGCATCAAGCTCTCAAGCTAATTATTTTGCAAGGATGCTTGGAGTAGATGTGCCAGCCTCTATCATGCTTGATGTTTTTGAAATTCTCCAGGCAGATAATAAGGGTTGTAAATATTTTGCATGTCATCTGCACATAGAAATCTTTTGAATTTTGATGCTCTTATAGAAACAGCCTCTTGATTGTCTACATCCAATCTTCATTTAAATTGCTTCCCCTGTGGGAAATGAGGGTAGCTTTGAAAAGTTCACCAAATAGACCGTTCACATTGTTGCCATCTAACCCTATGGCCATTCACATTGCTTGGGATCCTCTACACCATTTTGGCCACTTCATTTGCACCCGAGCTATTGATCTACGTCTTATAATGTCACTTACGCTAGGGTTTGCTCACTTAAGGTGTTTGTGAGGGATGATCACTATGGTGTTGTGGGCCAGGCCTCTTCACACATGATTGCATTTTGTGAGTCGTGGGGGTTTTATTCTCACGTGGGGTGTTTGTAAGGGCTGATCACTATGGTGTTTGCTTTTAATGCATTGTGGGATTGGTTCACACAGCTTGGGATTTTCTTAGTGATTACTCACACGCATTGTGCATTGTGTTTTGGGGTGTATACTTTGTATACTTTGACCTACCTCTTATAATCTCATTTACTCCAGGGTTTGTTCACTTGAGGTGTTTGTGAGGGATGATAACTATGGTGTTGTGGGGCCTCTTCACACATGATTGCATTTTGTGAGTTGTGGGGCTTTTATTCTCACTTGGGGTGTTTGTGAGGGCTGATCACTATGGTGTTTGCTTTTAATGCATTGTGGGATTGGTTCAGAGGGCTTGGGCTTTTCTTGGTGATTATTCACAGGCATTGTGCATTGTGTTTTGGGGCGAATACTTTGGGTTGTGTATTCATAATGCGACCATAGTATTCATATACTTTGGGTGTGCTGTATTCATATGCCACTACTTTCACCCTTCATTTGATTGCCATGGTGCGAGTTCACATCATCATCGTCATCATTGACATCACTATATTACCATCAAGATCCATATCTTACGAGTTTCCTCTCATGCATTGACATCATGGCTCTCTGGTTTTTTGCCAGGACAGTTCAACATTCTGACCATGAGTTTTGAGCTCATTGTGTGGATATCTTCAGTGCCTTGATGGATTCAAATTAAGACTATGAGGATGGGCTAGTTGTTAGTCTTCCCTTCGTCGACCCAAGAGGAATTGGGGCTAGTCTCATCATTCACATTAATCTCCTATATTTACCATTTGACCCAAATGGTGGTTGGAGAGCCATTCTTTTGGAGTTGGATGGTTTAGATTTCCTTTTAATCTAGGTGCTTGCATGATTAGCTTCATCATTGCCGGGAGTCTGTTATCCTCTCCATTTGACCCTTGGGAGTCGTACGACTCCTTGGATTTAAATTCGACTCAAAGGAAATATTATTGGCTTCATCATTTGCATTACACTATATTCCTTCCCATTCGATCTAGGAGGGATCATATGCCCTTGATGACGACATTGACATTTAGTTTTGGATGTGATTTTTGGCTTTTGTCTATAGCCTTTTGTATGTGTCTTTGATGCACGACCACCCTTTAATTTCGAAGATGAAATCATTGTAGGAGGGCATGGTTTATAACAACACTATTTTTCACAAGCACATATATACATTGGTGTTGAGGCACATAGGCTTTAGGCATGGGCTAGTGTGGATATATTTGAGGGTAAGTGGCTACATAAGTTACCTAGTAGATAGCTATTGTATCTTTTTGATAGCTATTATGATCTTTTGACTATTATGCTATTTCTTGGAGCTCATGTGTCTATTGCTGATTCATGGTAGTGTTTTAAGTCTAAGAGACTACTCTCTACTACGATGAGCTCAACACATGTGTGTACTCCATACTAAATAGTGTAACCTTAGATTTCCTTCATTGTAATGCTATTAGATTCATGTATGTTAGATGGGTTCTTTCTTGAATAGGTTTGTGCGTGGTTCCCCTTCTTCTCTACTCTTTGATTGGTGGTGTGCTATTGGGTTCATGCATGTTAGATGGATGCTTGCTTGAATAGGCTTTCTCGGTTTCCCTTTTGCATTAGCTTCTTCTTCTTGCCTTGCTTTGTGTGAGAGAGAACTATCACATGAGAAAGACCATCTTGATACTTGTTAAGGATGCTCGTCTAAATAATGGATTAAGCCATAAAATTTGTTATAATACACATAATAATCATGATATATAATGAGTAAAAGACAATGCTAAAACTTTTTCTCTTGAAACTATTGCTACTAGAGTGGTTAATAGAATTACTAGGCATATGACACATGGATTCACAAAGGGCAAGCGAACATGCATTTGGTTCTAATTCTTGGAGGAGAGTATGCAATCCATCAAAGAAAATATAGCTTAAAGTAAGTGATCAATGGTTTAAGGCTTTGATTCAATGACTTCCAAGGTAAAAGATTCTTTAAAAGCCATCAGAGTAAAAGTCATCAAAGTTAGCAACCTTATTTGAGCATTATAACAATTAGTGGGGACCCGCTTCATTATGCAACCGTCTGTCGTCCCCTCTTGTATACTCCTATCAGACGATAAAATGAGATGGCCATAGAGACTGCACTACTCGTCGGCAAATGCTGTGGGGACCTGCTTCACTATGCAACCTTATTTGAACATTATAACAGTTTGTGGGGACCCGCTTCACTATGCAACCGTCTGTCGTCCCCTCTTGTATACTCTTATCAGACGATAAAATGAGATGGCCATAGAGAGTGCACTACTCGTGGGCAAAGCAACGGCAAGAATAGTGAGTAATAGTGTAGAGATATACAAAAAACTTTTCATGTGTGAATGGTAAAAACTCTTCATCTAAAAAAAAAGGATATTTGAAGCCTTCGAGATTAAATTGTTGAAGTAGCCCAAATCTGCCTTTGTGGTCTTGAAAGGTCTTTGTTTAAAAAAATCAACTTTTGAAAAACCCCTTTTGTAGTAGTCCAAGCTCTTGACAAGCTTGTGTGGATAAGAATTTCTCTTAAAATAAATTTAAAGCTTTTGAATAGGAAGATTTTTTAACCCGCTTTTGGGAACTTTTTTTTGGTAACGAAATGTATGAGGAGGGAAAATGTTTAAAGCTTTTTAATTCAAGCCTTATATCAATAATCTTTTGAGTATCAACTATAAGCTTTAATAATATAAGCTTTAAAGTATGTATAATAAAGCTTTATATTATAAGCTTTAGAACATAAATCTTTAATGTTTAAGCTTTTGTAATAAGCTTTTGAGTAAGTGTTGAAAAGCAAGGCGGCTAACAGCACATAGTAAACCAAAGAAAGGGGCGACAATCAATTGGGCACGCCAAAAGGGAGGAGAGAGAGAGAGAAAGTGATAAGACCGTTGCTGTTGCGTGAAAAGGAGAGAGAAAGAACGAATCATCCATGGTAATTGCACTTATAAACAGCATAAAGAAAGAGGAAAATGAATCCGCCGGCAGTGCAAAACAGTCGTGAGGCTTCATGAGAAAAAAGCAATGGAGAAAGAAAAAATATGAGCCCCTTCCTTAGTATGATAGGCTTAGCAATTTTGAGATTAGGAAGGTGAAGCTCTTGACTTGCTGATTAGATCCATATTGCTTGATCTTTGAGGGGTTGAAGATTAAGGACGGTGGTTTTGCAAGAGGAAGGATGCTTTACTAACATCATGTGTGTGTGATACATCAATATCATCATATGCATGTACATGCAATATATCATCATGTGTATGAGTATAGAATACATCATCACCATTTACATCCACATGTTGTAATTGACACCATTAGGAACAAATCATGGTGGCTCAAGAGTGTAGGACACTCGTACAAGTCACCAAAAGAAGACTTGTCCCATGCTAACAATGCCAAACCATCTGTGTCGAGGTAACCAAACAAGTGATGAAGACACGATTTCCTATGTAACAAACCCACAAGCTCGAACATCCAACCGTGGCATGAGCATGAAGTCTACAAATGAGTTCATAGAGGTCTATGCCTCAAAGCACTAAAAGTATGCGTGAATTAGATCTATAAAAGATATGTGAACTGTGACAGAAAATGGCAACTCAAAATATCAACCAGAGAGCCATGAAGTCAATGCATGAGGGGAAACTCCTAAGATAAGGATCTCGATGGTAATATAGTGATGTCAATGATGAGGATGATGATGTGAACTCGTACCATGGCAATCAAATGAAGGGTGAAAGTAGTGGCATATGAATACAGCACCCAAATTATATGAATACCATGGTCACATATGAATACACAACCCAAAGTATATGCCCAAAAAAACACAACGCACAATGCGTGTGAATAATCACCAAGAAAAGCCCAAGCCCTATGAACCAATCCCACAATGCATTAAAAGCAAACACCATAGTGATCAGCCCTCACAAACACCCAAGGTGAGAATAAAACACCCACAACTCACAAAATGCAATCATGTGTGAAGAGGCCCCACAACACCATAGGTATCATCCCTCACAAACACCTCAAGTTAGCAAACCCTGGAGTAAATGAGATTATAAGAGGTAGGTCAAAGTATACAAAGTATACACTCCAAAACACAATGCACAATGCGTGTGAGTAATCACCAAGAAAATCCCAAGCCGTGTGAACCAATCCCGCAATGCATTTAAAAGCAAACACCATAGTGACCAGCCCTTACAAACACCCCACATGAGAATAAAACCCCCACGACTCAAAAAATGCAATCATGTGTGAAGAGGCCTGGGCCACAACACCATAGTGATCATCCCTCATCACAAACACCTCAAGTGAGCAAACCCTAGCATAAGTGACATTATAAGAGATAGGTCAATAGCTTGAGTGTGAATGAAGTGGCCAAAATGGTGTAGAGGATCCCAAGCAATGTGAATGGCCATAGGGTTAGATGGAAACAATGTGAACGGCCTTCAAGTTAGGGCCTAAAGGGAACTATGTAAAAGGTAGAAAAAAAAACCTATGATCTAAGCATTTTGTTTTTATTTCCTCCCTCACCTTCTTCTTCTAACCTTATTGGCCACCACTAACCTTTGCTCTCTTTTGATGTTGGTGATGGTGATCAAAGAGTTGAGAGCTCGAGGAGCTTGATGATGGCCACTAAGCTAAGAGCTAAGCTCGATGAGGCCACCTTAGCATCAAGCTCTCAAGCTAATTATTTTGCAAGGATGCTCGGAGTAGATGTGCCAGCCTCTATCATGCTTAATGTCTTCAAAATTCTCCAGGCAGATAATAAGGGTTGTGAATATATGGAATGACATATAAATCTTTTGAATTTCGATGCTCTTATAGAAACAGCCTCTTGACTGTCTACATCTAATCTTCATCTAAACTGCTTCCCCTGTGGTGGGCAATGAGGGTAGCTTTGAAAAGTTCACCAAATATTCATTATATTGTAGCTCCTCTGATGCAAGTACATACTCCAACTATATATCCTTGGAATCAACATGTACTAGGGATCTACTCTTTGGGTAGTTGGGGCATGTATGTAAGTATTCCTATAAAGGTGGGCCCTATGAAACTAGGGGAGCCACCATCTTGGCTGGTTTATGATGGCTCTCTGAGGGTAGAAATCGCCCTTCTGGGGTCGTATGAATCCAACTCTCAATAAGTGTTCTAGGTTATTCTCCCACCATTCTTTCCATGTGGCCTTTTGGGGGGTCACATGAATCCAACCCTTAAGTATTCTGGGTTGTTCTCCTGCCATTATTAGGATAAAGAGAAGAAAGGCATTAAAACCTTTGGGCAAAAGTTGGAAGGTTTATGGGAAATTTATGGGCCATTGGATAAAGAATTAGATCCAGGGCTAGAGATTAATCCCACCTTTTTCAAAAATCACTCTATTTAAACCAAAAGCACCCTTCCTCTTGCAAAACCACTGTCCTTAATCTTCAACCCCTCAAAGATCAAGCAATATGGATCTAATCTTCAACCCCTCAAAGATCAAGCAATATGGATCTAATCAGCAAGTCAAGAGCTTCATCTTCCTAATCTCAGAATTGCTAAGCCTATCACGCTAAGCATTTGCATAATCAGGGGCTCATATTTTTTCTTTCTCCATCGCTTTGATGTGTTCAGTTATCCTTAACAGAGCTAAGCCTCTTTAGCTTAGGAGATCATGTTATAGTCTTATACGATGAACTTACTGTAGTGATGGAGTACTTATCTTTGTATATGCACTTTAAGGCTTTTGTAAATGATTCATTCTGTTATTAATGAATTTCTTGATTAATAAGCTGTCCAAACTACTTTGATTTGTCAAGTTATACCGAGATTAATTACTAATCACAAGATTATCACTAATAAATTATTAATAACTTTCTTGATCAATAAGCTATCCAAATACTTTGATTTGTCAAGTTATTCTAATATTAATCACACTAATTATAAGATTAGTAGTAATCTTTGTTGTTAGTCATTTTCTTGATCAAGAAACAGTTTTAATGACACCAAATCAATAAACTATTGGCATAATCTTGCACTATTATCACTAAGGTTCTATAACCTTTCTTTCTTGCATAAATTTTCAGCAATGTCTACTATTTTCTTGAAGTTTATAATAGTTTCTCTTAAAGAAACTGGATTCTTGCGAGAAGTAACTAAGATTTGATCAAGAATTAGTCATTGTCAACCGAGATTTGACTCTACACAAAATCTCTATAAACTTTGAAAATTTTGCACTAGCATTCTTGAAATTTTGCTTTGCACAATAAACTGTCTAAAACTGCGAATCTGCACAGCAATTTGCATAAAATCCTCAAGAGATCTGTGATCTTCAATCACTCTTTCTTGATAAACTGCAGCAAGATTTGCACAGTAATACTACACAACCATCTTTGAACAATTTCTGCAACACATCTAAAATTTGCATCACTTTCTTGATGAAGTTTTCTCCAAAACCTACATAAAATCTTAAATCTCTCCCTAAAATGCACAGAATCTTAAGGGCCTAAGCAAGGATAGAGAAGGACTGGTAGGTTTAGTGAAAGAACTCCTAATCTTAAAATATTTCAAGATTTTAAGAAAATTTAAAACAATAAAGAAACACTACACAAGAAGATTATCAACAAATTATGTAGGTTAGGGTTTTTTAAAATGGTAATTAGTATAAACTTAAAAATAATTAAGCATTAATTTCACTACTAATCCTCTCAAAATGAAGAAAATCAAAATCTAAAGAATTGTACAAAACTTAATCCAAAAATGATTGTCTTAATCACTCTCACCAAAACATCAAGATCAAAGCTAAGATCTTGGATACCCATGCAATGAAGGGAATCTAGGGTTGCAATCATTAGCATGGAGTATACAGATGTGCTACTCATCATAGAGAGTGGACACGTAGACATGGAAAGACTGCCATCATGAATCAGCCACCATAGAAGCATGAGTTGTAAAAGAAATGTCATAAAAAATCATAATAGCTATCAAAAAGGTACAATACATGTCTATAGTTAACTTATATATCCACATACCCTAAGATGTGTCCACACTAGCCCATGCTAAAAGCCTATGTGCCTCAACCCTAATGTGTACATGTGCTAGTGGAAAATAGCTTCATTACACCACTCCTATACTATAATAAATTCCATGACTCCTTTCCACATTAACATCCCTCACCATCCCTATCAAACCAATGCAAGCCCTACCAATCCAATTGCTTGGACTCCTTGTATTCTATTCTCACAAACAAGAGAGGGAAGCTAGAAAGCTCTCTTTCTACCTACACTATTTCTCTCTCTCAATCTCCACAATCACAGGATAAGAATCATGCAAGCATCAAGCTCTCAAGCTAATTATTTTGTAAGGATGCTCGGAGTAGATGTGTCAGCCTCTATCATGCTTAATGTCTTCAAAATTCTCCAGGTAGATAATAAGGGTTGTAAATATTTTGCATGTCATCTGCACATAGAAATCTTTTGAATTTTGATGCTCTTATAGAAATAGCCTCTTGACTGTCTACATCTAAACTGCTTCCCTTGTGGTGGGAAATGAGTGTAGCTTTGAAAAGTTCACCAAATATTCATTATGTTGTAGCTCCTCTGATGCGAGTACATATTCCAACAACATGTCATGTACTGGGGATCTACTCTTTGGGTAGTTGGGGCATGTATGTAAGTATTCCTATAAAGGTGGGCCTTATGAAACTAGGGGAGCCACCACCTTGGCTGATTTATGATGGCTCTTTGAGGGTAGATATTGCCCTTCTGGGGTCGTATGAATCCAACTCTTAAGTGTTCTAGGTTATTTTGCCATTCTTTCCATGTGGCCTTCTGGGGTCACATGAATCCAACCCTTAAGCATTCAAGGTTATTTTCTTGCCATTATTAGGATAAAGAGAAGAAAGGCATTAAAACATTTGGGCAAAGGTTGGAAGTTTTATGGGAGATTTAAGGGCCATTGGATAAAGAATTAGATCTAGGGCTAGAGATTAATCCCGCCTTTTTCAAAAATTGCTCTATTTAAACCAACAGCACCCTTCCTCTTGCAAAACCATCGTCCTTAATCTTCAACCCCTCAAAGATCAAGCAATATCGATCTAATTAGCAAGTCAAGAGTTTATCTTCCTAGCATAATCAGGGGCTCATATTTTTTCTTTCTCCATCGTTTTTTTCTTATGAAGCCTCACGACCTTTTTGCACTGCCGGCGGTGGTGGATTCATTTTCCTCTTTCTTTATGTTGTCCATAAGCACAATTGCCACCACGAACGACTCATTCTTTCTCTCTCCTTTTCACGCAGTAGCAACGGTCTTATCACTTTCTCTCTCTATCCTCCCTTTTGGTGCCCAATTGATTGTCACCCCTTTCTTTGGTTTATTGTGTGTGCTGTTAGCTGCCTTGCTTTCCAACACTTACTCAAAAGCTTATTGCAAAAGCTTAAACATTAAAGATTTATGTTCTAAAGCTTTATTATACATACTTTAAAGCTTATATTTTTAAAGCTTACAGTTGATACTTAAAAGATTATTGACACAAAGCTTGAATTAAAAAGCTTTAAACATTTTCCATCCTCATACATTTTGTTACCAAAAAAAGTTCCCAAAAGTGGGTTAAAAAATCTTCCTGTTCAAAAGCTTTAAATTTATTTAAACAAAAATCTTATCCACACAAGCTTGTCAAGAGCTTGGAATACTACAAAAGGGGTTTTGCAAAAGTTGATTTTTTGAAACAAAGACCTTCAAAGACCATAAAGGCATATTTGGGCTACTTCAACAATTTAATCTTGAATTCTTCAGATATCCATTTTTTTGAGATGAAGAGTTTTTACCATTCACATGAAAAGTTTTTTGTATATCTCTACACTATTACTCACTATTCTTGCCCTTGCCATAGCATTTTCCCAACGAATCACTCTCTATGGCCATCTCATTTTATCGTCTGATAGGAGTATATAAGAGGGGAGGACAGACGGTTGCATAGTGAAGCGGGTCCCCACTAACCCTTATAATGTTCAAATAAGGTTGCTAACTTTGATGACTTTTAATTTGATGGCTTCTAAAGAATCTTTAAAATTGGAAGTCATTGAATCAAAGCCTTAAACCATTGATCACTTACTTTAAGCTATATTTTCTTTGATGGATTGCATACTTTCCTCCGAGAATTAGAACCAAATGCATGTTCGCTTGCCAAACTCCAAAAAAATGGCTCTCCAACCACCATTTAGGTCAAATGGTAAATATAGGAGAATAATGTGAATGATGAGATTAGCCCCAAATCCTCTTGGGTCAACAAAGGGAAAACTAACAACTAGCCCATCCTTATAGTCGTAATTTGAATCCATCAAGGCATTGAAGATATCCACACGATGAGTTCAAAACTCATGGTCCGAAAGTTGAATTGTCCCAGTGGCAAAAAAGAACCATTGTGCAAGCCAAGACTAGGATGTGTCATAGGTGTATCTAAATGTCGAGCCACATAGACACAAACCATACACTGCAAATGCCAAAAGTGATGTACCCAAGTGGTAAATGTTGTGGCTCCGCAAAACATTGGCGTTTTCAATCACACAGGAACCAAATGCATATAGCTCATAGTTAGCATCATGCAAAGTCAGATGGGAGAATCGATGCCATTGCCCGATGTAGCACAACTCAAAACATTGGAGGCAAGATCTATTGTATCCATGTGTGTATGTGCATGATCTAAAGTATGCATCACATCCTCATGTGCAAATCCCTCTATGTGTGTGTGATCCTCCAAGGTAAGATTATAATCAATAGGATCATCATAAATGTCATCATCATCACTGAAGACTGACAACATATCCGCACATGAGAGATAAGTGGAGTCATCATCTAGAAGTCACTAATCCTAAATTGTCCAAGGTCATCACTCTGAAGCAATCCTCATAGAGGTAGGGTCTATCTCCATCAATACTGGATTTAAGAAAATGTAAAACTCTCTAGATCCATATACATAATCATATACCTCCTATGAATTCTTAACTCAGTAAAGTCAACACTACCCTCATGGATTAATGCCTGAGTGCTCAAATATATGCACTATACCCACATAAACATTGCCAGGTAAACTATGAGAACTACAAGTAGTATCATGAATGCCTCCACACGCGAAAGCCCTAGAAGAATAGCTTGATATATCTAGCACAAGAAATTCAATCCTACGCTCATGTGTATCCCATGACTCCCCATGCAAGGTATTGCTAACCTCGTGTGTGTTAATGAATGCATCAATAATCAAATGTTGACCCGTGAGATCATCTAATGCGCTATGATCCCTAGGTAGGTAGGTAGGCCTAGATATATTAACACATGCTAGATGCCATCCCTATAGGCCCTTCAGATCCTACCCACATGATCAAAGCTCACACACTATCACTATCACTATCACTATCACTATAACTATCACATCACTATCACATCACTATCACATACATCAACATCATGTGCATGTGTTGATGTCATCGTGTGCACATATATCACTCTCATCATGTGTGTGTGATACATCAATATCGTCATATGCGTGTACATGCGATATATCATCATGTGTATGAGTATAGAATACATCATCACCATCTACATCCATAGAGTGTAATTGACACCATCAGGAACAAATCATGGTGGATCAAGAGTGTAGGACACTCGTACAAGTCACCAAAAGAAGACTTGTCCCATGCTAACAATGCCAAACCATCTATGTCGAGGTAACCAAGCAATGAATTGATGAAGACATGATTTCCTATGTAACAAACCCGCAAGCTCAAACATCCAACCGTGGCATGAGCATGAAGTCTACAAATGAGGGTATAGAGGTCTATGTCTCGAAGGACTAAAAGTATGTGTGAGTTAGATCTATGAAAGATACGTGAACCGCGACACAAAATGGCAACTCAAAATATCAACCAGAGAGCCATGAAGTCAATGCAAGAGGGGAAACTCCTAAGATAAGGATCTCGATGGTAATATAGTGATGTCAATGATGATGATGATGATGATGTGAACTCGCACCATGGCAATCAAATGAAGGGTGAAAGTAGTGGCATATGAATACAGCACCCAAAGAATATCAATACCATGGTCGCATGTGAATACACAACCCAAAGTATACGCCTCATAACACAATGCACAATGCATGTGAATAATCACCAAGAAAAGCCCAAGCCCTGTAAACCAATCGCGCAGTGCATTAAAAGCAAACACCATAGTGATCAGCCCTCACAAACACCCCAAGTGAGAATAAAACCCCCACAACTCACAAAATGCAATCATGTGTGGAGAGGCCCCACAACACCATAGTTATCATCCCTCACAAACACCTCAAGTTGTGAGTAAACCGTGGAGTAAATGAGATTATAAGAGGTAGGTCAAAGTATACACCCCAAAACACAATGCACAATGCATGTGAGTAATCACCAAGAAAATCCCAAGCTGTGTGAACCAATCCCACAATGCATTAAAAGCAAACACCATAGTGAGATCAGCCCTTACAAACACCCCACGTGAGAATAAAACCCCCACGACTCACAAAATGCAATCATGTGTGAAGAGGCCCGGGGCACAACACCATAGTGATCATCCCTCACAAACACCTCAAGTGAGCAAACCCTAGCCTAAGTGACATTATAAGAGGTAGGTCAATAGCTCGGGTGTGAATGAATTGGCCAAAATGGTGTAGAGGATCCCAAGCAATGTGAATGGCCATAGGGTTAAATGGCAACAATGTGAATGGCCATCAAGTTAGGGCGCCTAAAGGGAACTATGTGAAAAGGTAGAAAAATAAAACCTATAATCTAAGCATTTTGTTTTTATTTCCTCCCTCACCTTCTCCTTCTAAAGTTATTGGCCACCACTGACCTTCGCTCTCTTGTGATGTTGGTGATGGTGATCAAAGAGTTGAGAGCTCTAGGAGCTTGATGATGGCCACTAAGCTGAGAGCTAAGCTCAATGAGGCTACCTTTTTTTAAAATTAAAATGAAGCTTGTCATGTTAATCACTTGTGATCCATGGACTTTACGAACACTGGCCCTGGTAAAGAAAATTAAAATAAATCTTTCTTAAAACATTGACTGGTGAGCCTTTGCTCGGAAGGGCCCTGGGAATAGAAACTATTGATTGGTGATTGATCGATACAGATCATGGGGGTGGCAATCAATCATGGCCAAGATCAACCACACCAGCCCCCTCTTATTCTCAGGCTCTATTCAAATAGGATTGCTATCGCTGTCGCTTCTTCCTATAATAGGAGTTGGGTATATGCATGAATAGGTGGTACACTAGCTACCAGATTTTAGGGTTGGGAGCTCAGTTGGTAGCCATAGGAATGTTGGGAATTTTAAAAGACTTCAATAAGTTTTTTAATTTATTCAATTCACGGCGTGGCAAAATCAAAGGAGTGGGGGCACTACTTCACCACTCGCAACCATCATGAGGAGTGCCCATCGGTTGCAGCAACAGGGGCCCTCGTCTGGGGGGGAATCTTCCTAGCATGGAAATGCTAGAAGCTTGAGAGCAACAAGAAAGCAACCGAGAGGGAGGTTAGCCAGGAAATCTTCTCCAAAGCCATCCCCAGCTAGGAAATCTTCTCCAGAGCCATCCCCAGCCAGGAAATTTCGTAGGGTGCTAGCTTCCTCCTCTCCTTCCTCAGCTGCAGCAAAGGCCAAAGGAGCTATAAGAAAGGGGCATTATCCTCTTACACCCAAATCACCTACTACACCAAGCAAGAAGTTCAACATGTAGCTGGGCTTAGATGCCACTCCAAGCACAAAGGTGAGCATCTTTACACATGTTGTTGGGCAGCCAATTTTTGTTCAGGTGCCTAGCTTGTGTGAATTTTTCTAGAGGTGTGTTGCACATGCATGCTAGGGTATTACCATGATGTTCTAGGGGGTAATGGAGTGAGTGTGCTCACAATGTCATCCATGAAACAATGTCCCTATTGAATACCTTACAAAACAAATTTGTGAGGTTCAATGAAGACTCCTCACTTGTCGTGTATTGTAATAAGTGTGTTGCATACCAAAACATCCCTTGAAAATTCAATTTGTGGGCAATAGTGCTTTATTGAGTTTTAGTGACACTACATTGCATATTGCATGCTGACAACACACTGGAGAACACATTTTCTACACCTTTGATACTCCCACACTTTCTATACATGTGCACAAGCATTGTTAACATAAGGGCCCCTAAGCAAGAACCTGCTAGTCAAGCTGTGGCATGCAAAGAGCTTCCAATTTCTAGAGATGTTGACTTGGTTGATTCTTCTCCTCCTTTATTAGCAAGAATACCACATGCTTGAGGAGAAAATACAAACATTAGATGGTCTAACGTTGCTTCTTCTCTATGCATTTGCCTAAACGATTGCATTGCCTTGCTTGCTAGGCCTTTATCAACATATGCCCCAAGCGTAGCATTTCATACTATAGCCTTGTGTTTGAGGTGTGTTGCACATGCATGTTAGGGTATTACCATGCTGTTCTAGGGGGTAATGGAGTGAGTGTGCTCACAATGTCATCCATGAAACAATATCCCTATTGAATACCTTACAAAACAAAATTTTTGCTTCAATGATGACTTCACTTGTCGTGTATTGTAATAAGTGTGTTGCATACCAAAACATCCCTTGAAAAATTCAAGTTGTGGGAAATAGTGCTTTATTGAGTTTTAGTGACACTACATTGCATATTGCATGCTGACAACACACTGGAGAACACATTTTCTACACCTTTGATACTCCCACACTTTCTATACATGCGCACAAGCATTGTTAACATAAGCATACTTGTAGCCTCATGCATATATATGGAAGGTGCATGTCCAAAGCAAGTAGATCATACATGAAAATATGTTAGTATAAATGTGTTGGACTGCTGATTCTGGTTGTGCTATGGAATGTTGCAGGCAAATTGTGTTGGTACCCTCCATATGTTCAGTTTGAAAGAAAGTCAATTTTCTGTATGACCAAAGCCCAAGCACATGAAGTCTACGGTCTTTCAAATTCTGGAGTGGATGGGCGAACATTGGGTGAGGCTAATTTAACAAATGCAGATTGGCTATCATGTTTTGATGAGGTGCCAAGAAGGGGCAGTAAAGTAAAATGTAGGACTTTGAAGCTAGAGTTGTGGCCCAGGTTCTACACCCTTTTTACTTTGGTATATCAGGAACCTCCGAGCAACTATGGGATGGGGGTGACCAAGGCATTTGCAAGAGGTTTTCTGCATGAGTGTACAAAAGGGCCAGTCGATTGGGCTTTATTTTCTGAGAGCATGATAGCGGCTATGGATGCAAAGAAGCTTTTCCATGCTTCCTCTGCACCGCATACCCCCAGGTTTGAACAGGTGAAGCCTCTTGAGCAATCAGAGACAGTACAAAATATTCATGTGGACTCAGAGGCAATTGTTGTGTTGGACGGAATAATTGAGGTGCTTGAAAGGAAATATGCTCATGCCCTGTCAGAGATCAATGAAGCTACGAGAAAAGTTGACAAGTACAAAGCGGATATGCATCGAGATGAAGGGGCACAGCTCCTGGTTTAGTAGTTTGAAAAGACAGTTGGAAGATGCATGATCTGAGTTGCAAAAGGTTGAAAATGCGTCAAACCTAGCAGATGGGAAGTTACAGGAGCTGAGGATGAAAGTGGACAGATCGCTGACCATCCAAATTGTGGATGGAGTTGTTATGGGTACTGTTCTTGCTAGTGCGGGCTGTGAAAGTCAAGAGTTTCTAGAAAATGCAAAACAAATAGAGATGCATGTGCGTGCTCAGGTGGATTTTGTGAAAGACATGCAAGCAAGAAGGAACAAAGTGTTCCTATCCTTGCCAACACCTAAATTACCACATGCAGATCTAGGCTTATCGGATGCACACAATATTTGTTCTGCTTGTGGATTGGTCATGTATGATGCAGATGGTCTTTGCATGTTTATACTTCCTTGTGGTCATGTATGATGCAGATGGTCTTTGCATGTTTATACTTCCTTGTGGTCATGCTTATCATATTTATTGTTTTGCTCACCTTGCTACAAGCAAAGAGATTTGCATGGCTATGGGATGCACGCAAATGATCTTGCCTGCTACAAGGTCTTTGGTGATGCTTGGCCACATTGATGCCCCCGGTTATGCAAGGGAGTCACGAAGCACAGTACCGTCCATGCTTCCAAACACTACTGCCAAATCGTGCTTTTCCCACGGTACGTACCATACTGTTATGCTCTCTAACCCTTGTCTTCATTATTGTTTTTTTTTTGTATAACTTTTTGTAAGGTGGGCAAGGGTAAGATGCATGTGGATAAATGGTACCACCGAGAGTTGTCATCTGTAGCATGGCAGCTAATTCTGGTAGCAAGGTAGCTATCTTATGCTGCTTGGGAGCTACATTGATAGGCTCTGGTAGCTAGATTGTGAGCCTAGAAGCTACCACAAAAAAGAGTACATGTACATGTCTATTCCTTTGGCGACTGTAACTGCTTATTTGGTAGTTGTGAGTGCCTACTTAAACTGGTAGATACCAGTGTGGTTCGTAGCTTTTACTTTAAAGATTGGTATTAACCCTTGGAAACCTGATAGCTACCTGTTAGCTAGTTTTGAAGCTTGTCAGCCACCTTTAAGAGCCTAATAGCTACCATGGGAAGCTTGGTATTTTCTTGCTACCTACCCTTGAAGCTTGTCAGCTATCCTTAATAGCCTGAGAGCTACCCCATTGAAGCCTGGTAGGTACCTGGTATCTACCCTTAAAATCTTGGTACCTACCAAGACTTTGCTGCCAACTACTAAGGCAAGGCTACAAGCTTTGAATGAAAGCATGGAAACTACAAAGTAGAGCCAAGAAGCTACCAAGGCAAGCCTGAAAGCTTTCAAGTACAGCATGGAAGCTACCAAGGGAATCTTGGTAGCTGCCAATAGAGTCCTGGTAGCTCCCAGTGTAGTCATGGAAATTACCCTCCTTTGATGGCTAGTAGCTACACTTTAAAGATTGCTATTAACCCTTGGAAGCCTGGTGGCTATCTGGTAAGCCTATCAGCTACCCTTATAAGCTTGAAATCCTGGTAGTTACTTGGTAGCTACCTATAAAATCTTGAGAGCTACTCCATTGAAGCCTGGTGGCTACCTGGTATCAACCCTTAAAAGCCTGACAGCTACCCTTGGAAACCTAGTAGCTGCCTATGAACCTTGTAACTACCAAGACGAGCTTGAAAGCATTGAATGAAAGCATGGAAACGACCAAGTAAGGCCTGGAAGCTACCAAGGCAAGCCTGAAAGTAACAAGGCAAGCCTGAAAGCTTTCAAGGATAGCATGGAAGCTACCAAGGGAATCTACTAGCTGCTAATAGAGTCATGGTAGCCAGCAGTGTAGTTAGTTAGGAATTTACCCTTTGATGCCTGATAGGTAGGTACCCTTTGAAGACTGATATTAACCCTTAGATTCCTGGTAGCTACCTAGAAAGGTTGTCAGCTACCCTTAAAAGCTTGATAGCTACCCTTTGAAGCCTGATTGAAGAGTGGTGGTAACCCTTGAAAGCTTGGTAGCTACCTTCAAAGCCTGTCTCACAGCTACCCTTAATAGCCTAAAAGTTACATTTGGAATCGTGGTAGTTACTTGGTAGCTACCTTCCAGCTTTTCAGCTACCCTTAAAAGCCTGAGAGCTTCCCCATGGAAGCCTGGTAGGTAACTATCCTTGAAGCCTCTCAACTATCCTTAAAAGCCTGATAGCTACCCTTTGAAGCCTGGTAGCTACCTTTGGAAGCCTAACAGCTACCCTTGGAAGCTTGGTAGCTACCAAGGGATGCCTAAAAGCTACCAAGATATGCTTGAGTCTTCCATGCTAAAAGCTACCAAGGGATACCAAGATGTTAAGGCATGTTGAAAGCTACCAAGGGAAGCTGGGAGGTTTGAAGGTAAGTATGATAGCTTCTAGTATGTAACTTTTGTAGCTGGAATCGGTAGAGCTTGTGTTAAGTTGTGAGGGTTTACTTTCAATTTGGTATGGTTTACTGTTTACTAAGGTGGGAAAATAGTTTCTAATGATTGAATTTATTGTAGATAATGAGGATGCCAAAAACATTCAGCCAATGGATGAAGTTTTTTCAACACCAGGTTGTAATGTAGAAAATTTACAATTGGACACACAAAACTTGAGACCGTGGCAAATTTCCTTGGAAAAAACAAGGAACCTCATCCAAAGGATGACACTATCAAGGAGAGAAAACTTGTGGACTTGGGTGTAGAAAGTCCTGTAGATAGTGACATGGATAAGAAGAATCATTAAGAAGAGAGTCCTTCACTGCTACAAGCCTTAAAAATGTTGAAAAGGGGAAGAAAGAGGAAAATAAAAGGTTGTGTTCACTTTTATAACTGAGTGTGGAGGACTAATATGTTTTCACTTGCTAATGATTATTTTCCATGCAGGAGGATCTTCTAGCCAGTGTCCTCCAACTTCAAGCAATAAGGACCTAGATAAAGCTTCCAATATAACAGATGATCGGTGTTTTGTCAAGACATCATGCCTTGCAGCCATAGTACAGAATGCAAGGAAAACACAGGATTGTGGTGTTCCTGTAGACAATGCTGCTGACATGCTAAGATAGATTAAAGCACGGGCTTTTAGTTTTTATGATGCATTTAAGGGGAAAAGTGAGGTAAAAGGTGAATGTGGGACTGAAGAGGACAGGTCTCAGAGCTTAGAAAATGCTACAGAGAACTATGTGTTCAAGGAGCATTATGAGGCACAAGACACAGCTTCAGTGGAGGGTGATGTTAGCATAAGTAGACGAGGATCCAAAAAAAAACAAGTATGTCCAAAAGAAACAGCTTGAATTATTTTTAGCAAGCTATACATCAAAGGGAGTGCTATTCTCATCCCATGTCCTTGAACCTTTTCCGTTGGGAACTTGATGGATCTTACAAGGTGGGATGGCAAAATAGCTTCAGGCTTGCGCCGTAATAGCTTATACTCATAGGGATTTCCTTTCGCTTGTTTGTACCATATTCCCTTGACAACAAATGAACCAACAAGGCAAACATTCCCCCAGCCATCTGTTAGCTTAGTATCAAATTTTTGCTTCTAAGCTGTGCATTTCAAGACATAAAAATATGCAAGCTCCTCATTATCATGAGGAGCTATGACAGCAAAATTGTCACCAATGCAAAGTGCATCACTCAAAGCATCATGGTGTCCTTCGTATGCAAAATCTTCAACTTCATTAGCATCTCTGACATCTTCTGAAGGTTCAAGGGTAACATACTCTCACTTCTTGACATGTGACTTCCTAGAGAACCTCCTCCAAAGGCCTTGCATACAAGAATTGCAAAAGCATGATAGCTGCCTGCATCTGAGAGCTTTTCCTGAGACACAATGTATCCCACGAGCGCCATCCACCACAGATTTGCAGACCCACTTCTTGCTTCTATACTGGTCTTACTTTGGATGCATATGTGGCAGCAGCCCCATCACACATGGTTTCTCTTAAAAAGGCAACCACATCCTCTTCACATTGCAATTTTCTACAGTCTGGCTTAAGCTGCTCTTGAGTCAAATGTCTTTTGATAATAGCACCTGCACCATCATGTTCACCCTTCCCATGACCAGATCCTGAGAAATGATGTGTCATATTTAACCCTGTGAGAGTCCCATACCGGGCAACAAAGTAGAAAGGCCTCTTTGCCTTAAACTGCGAGGCTGTCCCGTCTGACCACACCCAATGCTCCTTGAGAGATAAGCCTAGCTCTTTCAACCATCCATGATGGAGCATGAAGCAATGTTGAACAAAAAGATTATCTTGAGTTTTATTATTAGAAATGTAAAAATGATAATACTTTTGAAGACTTCCTACAATCTGCACATATGTGATATGGACAAATATTGTAACTTGGCAAGAAAACCAATGCATTGATTGAATCTCATTTTGTTCTTTGAATGTATAATTTTCAGCAAAGTCTACAACTGAAACAACCACATCGTCACTCAGGAAATACACGTAGGCACTCTTTAAATTGCTCAGCTTGCCATCTGTAGATAAAGTTATGCTTTATGAACTTTTGTAAATGATCCCTAAAAAGGTCAAATAGTTCCCCAGGTTGCATCTCCTTGTGTGGGAGAGAACTTTTCTTTTCTTTTTCTTGCCAGAATCTGTTTCACCAACTTGAATGTCTTCAAAAATCTTCACCTTTATTGTGCGTACGCTACTTGATTCCTTCATAGGACACGTCAATAGCTTCTTTGAGGGTCCACAAGATGGGCACTCTCCCATCAAACACTTCAAAGCAAAGAAGTCTGAACTGCTAGGCTTCAAACACAATACTGATTCCCACAAATTTGTAAGGCTTGAGTAAGTTTGTGTGTGAGCTGTGCATTTTTCTCCAACACCACAAATGTTACATTGACATATACACTCTTTTCCATGCACACCTGGAGCAGCTTGGCATAAATGGTTGATAGCATCTCGTAAGAATGACATCTCGACATGTGTGATGCAACAACAAGTGTACCGATCTCGAAGCTTGCGTACTAAATAAGGCTTCAGCTTGTCAAATGCTCTTTGGTGAATCTGTACCTCTAGATGACTCTATTTGAAAGCAAGAAAGAATTCTACCTACAATAAATCAGGACAATATATCAGCCTATGAACAACATATATAGCTTATAGAAGTCAAAGAATTAGAACTAACTTGGTAATTTAGAAATTTTTCATGCCAAAAATAAACAATAGCTTTTAGGTTAGAGGTTTGGAACAATAGCTGCGTGTTAAGAGTGGTAGCTATTTGGTTAGAGTGGGCGCCACCAGGTAGATAAGGTAGCAACCATGTTAAGAGTGGAAGCTACTAGGTGAACAATGGTGGCTTTTAGGGACAAAAAGATAACTACCAGCTTTGGAATAGTAGCTGCCATGTTAACAGTGGTAGCTACCTATTAAGAGTGAAAGCCACCAGGTAGGTAAGGTAGCAATCATGTTAAGAGTGGAAGCTACCAAGTTGACAATAGTGGCTTTTAAAGACAGAAAGGTAACTACCAGCTTTGGAACAGTAGCTACCATGTTAACAGTGGTAGCTACCTATATAGAGTGAGAGCCACCAGCTAGGTAAGGTAGCAACCATGTTAAGAGTGAAAGCTACCAGGTTGACAATGGTGGCTTTTAAAGACAGAAAGGTAACTACCAGGTTTGGAACAGTAGCTGCCATGTTAACAGTGGTAGCTACCTGTATAGAGTGAGAGCCACCAGCTAGGTAAGGTAGCAACCATGTTAAGAGTGGAAGCTACCAAGTTGACAATGGTGGCTTTTAAAGGCAGAAAGGTAACTACTAGGTTTGGAATAGTAGCTGCCATGTTAACAATGGTAGCTACCTATATAGAGTGAAAGCCAGTAGGTATGTAAGGTAGCAACCATCTTTAGAGTGGAAGCTATCAGGTTGACAATGGTGGCTTTTACGGATAGAAAGGTAACTACCAGCTTTGGAACAGTAGCTGCAATGTTAGCAGTGGTGGCTACCACCACTCTTAGCATAGTACCTATCATCAAGATACCACTTGAATCACTCCCAGCCTCATGCCTATGAGCTCCAAGCTTGGTAACTGAGCTCCAAGCCTAGGAGCCACCACTCTTAGCATAGTACCTACCATGAAGATACCACTCTTATCAGCTCCCAGGCTTGGAGTTCATTATAGAAATCCTATCCTGATGCTTCTAGCTGTCGGCCTAATAACATATCAGCTTGAGCAAAACCTTTGCTATCAATCTATGAGCCTACCACCACCTTGGTGGCTTCCTTTGCTAGCCACCTTTACGAGGATGAAACTGCAATTGAAAGTGGTAGCTATTTATCTACAAGGGTTACCATGGTAGACTAGTATTACACACTATAAAGCTGGTGCCTAACTTTAGCCCTACACTACCGACGACCAATGTACAACCAAGAGGTAATTAGGGACATTTAAAAAGTATGGCATAACAAGGAAGACAAACCTGAGGTTGTTCAAGTAGATGCATCGGATGCTTCTCATACAGCTTTCGTCCAACACGCTTTCGACATACATCCTTTTTGTTTGGCGACACACGTGTATTGTTTGTCCAATATGCAATGACTAAATCTTTCACTTACTCTGTGATTATACTTCTATGTTGTCGTTGTCGCTCACACAAATGCAATGGTAGATGTGAGTCATGTTGCTTCATTTGAGATCTAGCTGCATAAAAATTCCTTCGATGAACTCCAAGTAGCCTTGATGCAGGTGCTATATTTGGTTTTCTACTTGGGGAATTCATGACCATCATGATACTTGCTCGTTTAACAAATAATTCCCTAGAGCTTTTTGGTCTTTTGACAGCCTTGAGGATATTGTGTAATCCATGGAGCAAGAACTCATGATCCTGTGTGGATTCCTTAGCTTTGTGACAATTAGGAGATGCACAATTAAATTGTACATCTCTTAAAGCTCGATGGTTGAGTATACTTGTGACGATCTCACCCTTTGCTTTATTGTCAAGACCCTGTGTGTATTCCGTGAAACACTTAATCACTTTTGAAGTAATCATCTTCTGTTTTGTGATGTTGAGCCTGACTTGTTTCACTGGTGACTTCCTTGGCTTTAACTTCTCACAATAAGCACGCTTCTGGCCTGTTTCGTACTCCCTGATTAATTGTGATTTGCATGGTGCACACTTGAAGGAGCTAGCACATGTACATAAGCTACTTTGAACATCTTCTGCTTGTGCAATTGGAACTATTTCCATGTTGAAAAAACTCCTTTTGATCAGTTCAACAAGTCGAATGTGCTCACTTTATGGGATAGCATGAGGCTCTTAAGAGAGTCAGATAGACCCTCAGATGCTAATATAATGTTAAGAAATCCAGGAAACCTACAATGCAAAAACACACACAAAGGCTCTTAAGAGAGTCAAATAGACCCTCAGACACTAATATAATGTTAAGAAATTGAGGAAACCTGCAATGCAAAAACACACACAGACGTGAAGTCGCCGTGGAGGCTTGTTCAAAGCAAAGAGAGAGAGAGAGAGAGAGAGAGAGAGAGAGAGATTCTTCTATAGAGGGGAAGGCTTACCACCATCACAAGACACACACACACACACACACATATGAAGTCGCCATCGAAAGTTGTTCACGGCAAAGAGAGAGAGAGAGAGAGAGAGAGAGAGAGAGAGAGAGAGAGAGAGAGATTTTGCTATAGAGGGTAAGCCTTACCATCAATCACAAGACACACACATAGACATGAAGTCACCATGGAAGCTTGTTTAGAGCAGAGAGAGAGAGAGAGAGAGAGAGAGAGAGAGAGAGAGAGAGAGAGAGAGGACGTGGGGAGTGGTTGACCATAACCGAAAAACGGTTCTTTTTCTTTTTCTTTTTTTAAACAACCCACTTTTTGCTTGGTATTAGATGGTTACTATAAGTGTACTAGCTATGTCCCGGACATAGGTATTAAGTCCACCTATTTATGCATACACCCAGTTAGGGTGTATGCCAAGTTTACGAAATGTCAGAGGAATAAATAGGTGATGATATATAATATTTTTGTCTATGATGGTTTTTTTTAAAACAATGTCTATTGCACTCTTACGTTGTGATGCCTTGTCATATGTGAAACTTGTGTGTAGTTAACTCTACGCTACCTAGAAAAACCCGTGATTTGTTGTTGTGTTCTCTCGACACTCAGTCACGGACAAAGATAGAAGGCTAGCACGGATAATTCCATTGGGTGTAACACTCTGTGTTTCCCTTCACAAAAGCTCGTAATTTACTGAGCATTGTTCTCTTGACACTCAGTCAAGGACAAAAGATAGAAGGATAGCACACATAATTCCACTCTATGTAACTCTGCATTGCCCTTCATAAAAGTCCGTAATTTGCTGCTGCTTATTTGTTGCAAGCAGGTGGCCCACTCTCTGTCGCTTATCAAGCTGCAGCAACCAAATTGATGCTTCTACCTTTAGTGAAGCTTGTGCACCTACTGGTGGCTCCCCTTAGGCTTTTGACTATTATGCTATTTCTTGGAGCTCATGTGTCTATTGCTGATTAGAGTAGTGTTTCCATGTCCAAGATACTACTCTCTATGATGAGCTCAACACATGTGTGTACTCCATAATACTAAATAGTGTAACCTTAGATTTCCTTTATTGTAATGCTATTAGATTCATGTATGTTAGATGGATTATTGCTATTGGATTCATGTATGCTAGATGGTTCTTTCTTGAATAGGTTTGCTACGTGGTTCCCCTTCTTCTCTACTCGTTGCTTGGTAGTGTGCTATTGGATTCATGCATGTTAGATGGATGCTTGCTTGAATAGGCTTTTTTCTAGGTTTCCCGTTTGCATTAGCTTCTTCTTCTTGCCTTGCTTTGTGTGAGAGAGAACTATCACACGTGAGAAAGACCATCTTGATACTTGTAAGGATGCTCGTCTAAATAACGGATTAAGCCATAAAATTTGTTATAGCACACATAATAGGCGTGATGTATAATGAATAAAAGACAATGCTAAAACCTTTTTCTCTTGAAACTATTGCTACTAGAGTGGTTGAGAAAATTACTAGGCATATGACACATGGATTCACAAAGGGCAAGCGAACATGCATTTGGTTCTAATTCTTAGAGGAGAGTATGCAATACATCAAAGAAAATATAGCTTAAAGTAAGTGATCAATGGTTTAAGGCTTTGATTCAATGACTTCCAAGGTAAAAGATTCTTTCAAAGCCATCAAAGTAAAAGTCATCGAAGCTAGCATCCTTATTTGAACATTATAACAGTTAGTGGGGACCTGCTTCACTATGCAACTGTCTATCGTCCCCTCTTGTATACTCCTATCAGACGATAAAATGCGATGGCCATAGAGAGTGCACTACTCATGGGCAAATGCTGTGGCAACGGCAAGAATAGTCAGTAATAGTGGCAGCGATAGCAATCCTATTTGAATAGAGCCCCAAAATCAGAGGGGGGGGCTGGTGTGGTCGATCTTGGCCATGATTGATTGCCCACTCCCCATGATCTGTATCGATCAATCTCACCAATTATAAGTTTCTATTCTCGGGGCCCTTCCAAGCAAAGGCTCACCAGTCAATGTTTTAAGAAAGATTTATTTTAATTTTCTTTACCTGGGCCAGTGTTCGTCGTGAAGTCCATGGATCATAAGTGATTGACACATCAATAATTAAAGAAACATGACGAGCTTCATTTTAATTTTAAAAAAAGGTAGCCTCATCGAGCTTAGCTTTTAGCTTAGTGGCCATCATCAAGCTCCTAGAGCTCTCAACTCTTTGATCACCATCACCAACATCACAAGAGAGCGAAGGTCAGTGGTGGCCAATAGCATTAGAAGGATAAGGTGAGGGAGGAAATAAAAACAAAATTCTTAGATGAAAGGTTTTATTTTTCTACCTTTTCACATAGTTCCCTTTAGGCCCTAACTTGATGGCCGTTCACATTGTTGCCATCTAACCCTATGGCCATTCACATTGCTTGGGATCCTCTACACCATTTTGGCCACTTCATTCACACCTGAGCTATTGACCTACCTCTCATAATGCCACTTACGCTAGGGTTTGCTCACTTGAGGTGTTTGTGAGAGATGATCACTATGGTGTTGTGGCCCGGGCCTCTTCACACATGATTGCATTTTGTGAGTGGTGGGGGTTTTATTCTCATGTGGGGTGTTTGTTAGGGCTGATCACTATGGTGTTTGCTTTTAATGCATTGTGGGATTGGTTCACACGGGTTGGGATTTTCTTGGTGATTACTCACACGCATTGTGAATTGTGTTTTGGGGTGTATACTTTGTATACTTTGGCCTACCTCTTATAATCTTCTTTACTCCAGGGTTTGCTCACTTAAGGTGTTTGTGAGGGATGATAACTATGGTGTTGTGGGGCCTCTTCACACATGATTGCATTTTGTGAGTTGTGGGGGTTTTATTCTCACCTGGGGTGTTTGTGAGGGCTGATCACTATGGTGTTTGCTTTTAATGCATTGTGGGATTGGTTCACAGGGCTTGGGCTTTTCTTGGTGATTATTCACACGCATTGTGCATTGTGTTTTGGGGCATATACTTTGGGTTGTGTATTCATATGCAACCATGGTATTCATATACTTTGGGTGCTGTATTCATATGCCACTACTTTCACCCTCCATTTGATTGCCCCAAGTTGCAAGTTCACATCATCATCGTCATTCACTATATTACCATCAAGATCCTTATCTTAGGAGTTTCCCCTCATGCATTGACTTCATGGCTCTCTGGTTGATATTTTGAGTTGCCATTTTGTGTCACGGTTCACATATCTTTCATAGATCTAATTCACACATACTTTTAGTGCTTTGAGGCATAGACCTCTATACCCTCATTTGTAGACTTCATGCTCATGCCATGGTTGGATGTTCGAGCTTGCAGGTTTGTTACATAGGAAATCGTGTCTTCATCCATTCATTGCTTGGTTACCTCGACACAGATGGTTTGGCATTGTTAGCATGGGACAAGTCTTCTTTTGGTGACTTGTACGAGTGTCCTACACTCTTGAGCCACCATGATTTGTTTCTGATGGTGTCAATTACACCGTGTGGATGTAGATGGTGATGATGTATTTTATACTCATACACATGATGATATATCGCATGTACATGCATATGATGATATTTATGTATCACGCACACATGATGATAGTGATATATGTGCACATGATGACATCAACACATATACACACAGTGATGATGACGTTTGTGATGATCTTATTGATTATATTTTTACCTCGAAGGATCACACACACATAGAGGGATTTTCACATGAGGATGTGATGCATAATTTAGATCATGCACATACACACATGGATATAATAGATCTTGCCTCGAATGTTTTGAGTTGTGCTACATCGGGCAATGGCATCAATTCTCCCATCTGACTTTGCATGTTGACTATGAGCTATATGCATTTGATTCCTGTGATGTTTTGCCGAGCCACAACATTTACCGCTTGGGTACATCACTTTTGGCATTTGCAAAGTATGGTTTTTGTCTATGTGGCTTGACATTTAGATACACCTATGGCAGATCCTAGTCTTGCTTAATCATTGTAGGAGGGCATGGTTTATAACAACCCTATTTTTCACGAGCACATATATACATTGGTGTTGAGGCACATAGGCTTTAGGCATGGGCTAGTGTGGACATATTTTAAGGTAAGTGGCTATATAAGTTACCTAGTAGATAGCTATTGTATCTTTCTGATAGACGCTATTATGATCTTTTGACTATTATGCTATTTCTTGGAGCTCATGTGTCTATTGCTGATTCATGGTAGTGTTTCCATGTCCAAGAGACTACTCTCTATGATGAGCTCCAGCACATGTGTGTACTCCATACTAAATAGTGTAACCTTAGATTTTATTCATTGTAATGCTATTAGATTCATGTAAGTTAGATGGATTATTGCTATTGGATTCATGTATGTTAGATGGGTTCTTTCTTGAATAGGTTTGCTACGTGGTTCCCCTTCTTCTCTACTGTTGCTTGGTGGTGTGCTATTGGATTCATGCATGTTAGATGGATGCTTGCTTGAATAGGCTTTCTTCTAGGTTTTCCTTTTGCATTAGCTTCTTCTTCTTGCCTTGCTTTGTGTGAGAGAGAACTATCACGTGTGAAAGACCATCTTGATACTCGTAAGGATGCTCGTCTAACTAATGGATTAAGCCATAAAATTTGTTATAACACACATAATAATCATGATATATAATGAATAAAAGACAATGTTTAAACTTTTTCTCTTGAAACTATTGCTACTAGAGTGGTGTGCACTCTTGCCGCACGTGTTGGAGCTGGGGACTTGCCAAGCACCGTATGCGAGCCACGAATGGCTGCTAACACACAACCAGAAACCAGCAAGCTCAAACAGGGAGCAAAGGTGTGTCACTCACCTCTCAAACCACTGTCGTGAAGGATTCTCGCGCCGAGATGAAGAAGGAGCCACCGTTGCTGCTCTACCGCCTCGCCGCTGTCGTGCCGCCATGCAATGCTCGATCGTTACCCTCTCTCTCTCGCTCTCTCTCTCTCTCTCTCTCTCTCTCTCATGTAGGAGAAGGGGATGGAGAAGATAAGGCAAGAGCACTCCTTGTATTCAACACATTGAGAATGAGAGGTTTTAGGGTTACATTTGACTCTTATATGTGACCTAGCCGTTCACACATGGGCGCCCACACATGGCCGGCCGATCCTAACCCTTATCCTGATGACATTCGAGGTGCACCTCTCATCGGCGATCACCCAATCCCTTTATCCTTTACATGTGGTGCCGACAAGCCCAGCCCATGACTCAGAATACTTAAATTAATTATATGACGTAAAAAGTAATACATGTCAATGTCCGCCAATAGGTTAACATGCCCCCTTTCTTGATGTAGATTCTATCCTCATCAGAAGCTATGGTATGGTAAGCTCGACAGGGTTTGTTGTGGTAGACTGTATCTGCAAAACAGGAAAGTAGAGTGAAAGTATGCTGGAATTCAAAAGATATAGAGTGTAATAAAATCAAGCATGTTAGACCACAATGGAAGTTTGCCATGAGAACTTAGTTTAAATTATATCACACAATTACAACCTTTTTGTGCTACTTGATAAATTTTTGACATATTTGGCTTCTCAGTTGATCTTTATTAGCCAATTCGCTCTGATACCAACTGTGAGATCCCTGTCCCCACCGCACAACAGATTCGGGGTGCTAGCAGCGGAAGTAGCACATCTTGCGCGGGGCAGGGGTCCCACATTCGGGGCCTCGCCCACGGATATCTGGACAAGAGACTAATCCGTCGGTTTATCCAAAACCGAACCCGGAAAAACTTCCTTTACCCGAAAAGCACGAGTGATTCCACTAGGATAACTCTTTACTCTAACGTAGTCAAGACCATTGCTGATCAAAGTGATCCGACTGCACCTATAAAGGTACTCGGTCAGATCAAGGAAGAAACTTGCACTTGGATCATTGGGATCAACGCTTTTTTCCCCATCAAGAGGCACAACCGTTGATTCCTATCCATAGAACAATTACTATCCGAGATTTACTTCATCTATCGCAATAACAGAAAATGAGTCTCGATTTACGGATCCATCAGTCCAGCCTAACCCCATCCAGTCCCATGGATTAGCCAACCTCCCAACCACTGTAGTGATGGGATCCAATTAGGAATTTGGTTAAGTTTTGTCCCGGGTACCAAGGAAAAGAGTTCCAAGGCCCCCTAGCCAGAAGTTCATGCAAACATAAAACTAGTCACACCACTTACACCCCAATATGAAATTACCTTTTTCTCAGCATCAGCTAACTTTAAAACAATCCTTTAATGAAACCATTATGTCACTGATAACAATCCTCAAAGTCTCTGGTTGAATCCTTATTTCCAGTCATTCATTCATCGGTGTATTTATGGCATCATTGGCAACCAGAACGCTCACCGCCTGTTCACTCAGGGGCCTTTTCCATAGTTCCTAGCTCATAATAACCGGTAATTTATTCATATAACAGAATGGAATCTCTGTGGAAGATCAGCAAGATCAACCCACTGATCCATATAAAAGAGCCATGGACTCATCCGTTGAGGACCAGCAAGGTCAATCAACCAGATCCATGCCCGGTTTCAAAAAACAACTCTTATTCCTTGTTCCAATATCTTCCACGACGCACGTGTGGGTATCTTCGGCGACCCGGAGCCCGAGCACCGTATGGTCAGCACCCTCTAGGATCCTTCGTAGGTGACCTAGCGCTTCACTCATAGGCCGCTTCCTTGGTCCCTCATCCACCGTACCGGAAGCTCACCATTTAAATCGAACCGAGGCTGGTCAAGACCTCGGCCGACCTTACGCGAGACGTCCTCCATTGACTCTCCGTCTCAGCAGTTGCAACTTTAATAGTTAGGTCTCCATGACCTTAATCCACAAGACGGTCAAAATGCTTCCCGAGCATTCTTGACATAAAACAACCATTTACAAACAGGTCACTAAATACAGTTTCTATATCGACTCTCGTCTTTCCACATTATCCCTCCTCAGTCCACATTATTTATTCCATTTTCCATTCATATGTGTACTCATTCTCATCCATTCACTCATATCGATAACACATTATTTTACAATACACATTCACATTTAGTATTCTACATACACCTCCATGTTCGTACATCCACATCATACACATCCACATACATACATCCACATCCGCATTCACACATCTATATCTACATGCATACATCCACATCTCCATGCATACATCCACATCCCCATTCACATTCACATCCACATCCACATCTCATCCATACATTCACATCTCCATGCATACATCCACATCCACATTCACATTCACATCCATACATCTACATCTACATGTATACATCCATATCTCCATGTATACATCCACATCTACATTCTCATTCACATCCATACATCTACATCTACATGCATACATCCACATCTCCATGTATACATCCACATCCACATTCTCATTCACATCCATACATCTACATCTACATGCATACATCCACATCTCCATGTATACATCCACATCTACATTCTCATTCACATCCATACATCTATATCTACATGCATACATCCACATCTCCATGTATACATCCACATCTACATTCTCATTCACATCTATACATCTACATCTACATGCATACATCCACATCTCCATGTATACATCCACATCTACATTCTCATTCACATCTATACATCTACATCTGCATGCATACATCCACATCTCCATGTATACATCCACATCCACATTCTCATTCACATCCATACATCTACATCTACATGCATACATCCATTTCCACATTTCCATTCATATAACCCCATACGCCTTCACATCTATTCTTTTACATCACATCCATTCTCGCCCTATCCACAACCCATATACATCTTATCCCATCACATACACTTCTTATCTGTAAGGCCCCCACCCGTAGGGCGGGGGAATCCTTTTGATAGGCGGTTAAGTCTCGTGTTATTTTCCGATTGACGACACCTCGATCTCGTAGAAATACGAGATTACGAGCAAACGGACGGACCTAACTCTATCTCGCAGGGGAAGCGTAGTCATCCTAAAGGAAATTCTAATCCCCAGCACAAAATGTGCGTGGAGATGGAACAAGACCCACACTTGGTTCAAGGAAGCCAACGCCTTTTTCCCCCGTATTTCATGAGGCACGGCCGCTGGCTCGGTCCCCTAAAACAAGTCTTGTTCGTGACTCTACTATTCCCTAAGTATCGTAAGTTACGACTAGTAGAAAGCTACCCGACTGATCGGGTCCACCCATCCTTAGAATGGTACCGTCAGGGCATCCATTCTCCCACTTTCCACACACTCACCCGTTCAATTGTTTTCTAATTAAGTCCTACCACACTGTGAAACACTTAAAAACAAATTCCTTTGTTAATTAATTACACTTGATTCCTTAAAAGAAATCTTCCTTAGCACACTTGATTCCTTAAAATGGTACCGTCAGGGCATCCATTCTCCCACTTTCCACACACTCACCCGTTCAATTGTTTTCTAATTAAGTCCTACCACACTGTGAAACACTTAAAAACAAACTCCTTTGTTAATTAATTACACTTGATTCCTTAAAAGAAATCTTCCTTAGCACAACATTGAAATCAACGAACATACTTAAGTGAAAAATATTTACAAAGACCTTGAAACCGGGCCGATATTCCAATCCAAACTTCATGTCCAAACCATAACCATAACCATAACCACAATCCAATCACAACCACAACCACAACCACAACCACAACCACAACCACATCAATGATCTAGAATTCGATCTTCCAGCCTCAACCAGCTGGGTAAACCTCACAGACCGTCTCCCCTCGTCGTCAACCAGCCGATGAGGGCCAACAAGCCGTCCTGTCACCCCCTCAGGTACTGCTGCTTGTACCAAACCCTCTCGCCCTTCGGAGGGGACGTCTCCTCATGAGGTGGGGGTTAAGTCACCGCACTAGCCTGGACCCACAGAACTAGGCAGCATATATACATCACCCTGGTGGTGAAATCCAATTCCTAGTGGCATAGGAGGGGATTGCCCTGGGCCGACTCCCGGCCTCGCTATATCCTCCGCCCGACTAAACAGGCAAGCACGGAGTTAGCTAAGGGGGGGAGAAGCTGTACCTGCATGTTAGCAATAAACCAGCAGTATATCCAATAAAAAGAGACATAGCCTTTATTCAATGAATTCACACATTAACAAAAAACCATCGTTTCGGAAAGACAATGATTCAAAAGCAAGATTATTTTCCTAGAACTTTACTTAAGAGTAACCATAAGGTACTTTAGGCCATCTATACTAGGGGTTTAACCTTGGTTCCTTTCCTATTATTTTGAATCTTTGCATTAAGCTTCATAAGAGAGAATTTTACTTAAACTTGTTAAATGACCAACCTGGTTATCGTTTTCGTGCCTATTCGCTTCAAGAGGGGCAAAGTCATTTGCAGGGACGCGATTCGCTTCATTCCCTCCTTGGGCAGCGCGTGGTTCTTCAATTCGGCGGCGTTTCAATGCCATAGGAGTACTAGAGTTTTAAGAGGATAGAGAGAAAACGGGGTGAATATAAGAGGTTGGGAGCGTGGAGAGAAAAGAGAGAATTCTACTGGTTCAAACGGATTCGAAAACGGAGTCCGTTTGGGGTAGGAAAAGCTTGTTGGGCTTATGGGTAGGAACGACCTCTTAGCCTAAGTTTAAGTCGCCGCATATGGGGGGGGGAATTGAGAGGGTGTCCTTAACTTGGAGAGCTCTTGAGAAGAGTGTACGTCTAGGGAGGCCTAGGGAAGAGTAAGGCAAGGATTGGAGGAGAAGCACACTTTAAGTCTATTCACACGGGGGGGGAGAAGAGTGTAGGACATGTCCTAGAGCTTGAGGGAGGGCTTGTGCGTAGGGCCTTGCTGGGGGCTTGTCTGGAGAAGGGGGCTGGGAGGGTCCTTTTATAGGTGCTGGAGGGTGGACGTCCGGGTGCGGGAAGGTGACACCTGGGTGGTGTAGGTGTCCGGGAGAGAGTGTGGGCGTGAGACACCTGGGGGTGGAGGTGTCTCGAGGAGAGAGAAAGTGTGACACATGGGGGTGGAGGTGTCCCCAAGAGAGAGAGCGTGACACCTGTGGATAGAGGGTTCTGGGAGGAGGGGGTACGTGTAGGGGTGTGCTGGAGGGTGCGTCTAGGTCGTGTACACGCTTGGGTGTCCCGGGTGGATTGTCGATTTTTTTCACGGGCGGCGCCCGTGTGGTGGGGCCCACGCCGACCGCCCGCCGGCCGCCGTTGCCCGGGGGGGTCAAAAAAATTTTTTTGACGAAAATGTCCGGCCTTGCCTCGTGACCATGGAGGCGTGTTCCGTTCGTTTATTAGACGCCTGGATAGTTACTATTTTAGGTCGAAAGTTCGCAGATTTAAAGGCTTAAAAGCTTAATTAAACCCATTCCGGGTACCCGTTTTTAGTTCAGAAAAAACTATTTTAAGCGTAAAATTACACGTAGATTCCAAATTTGGATTCAAAATTACAAATTTCTAAGCAAAAATGGCTCATTTTCCAAAAATAGAAGTTTTCTGATCGTAAAAATGACAAACTAAGTTATATTTTTCAACTCTGAAGCAAGTACATTGTTATTTACAATGGGTATATTACATCCTTCCCTACTAAAAGAACTCGAGATGTCCTCATCTCTGCACGAACTCTGGGTAATTCTTTTGGAGGGTTGACTCTTCCTCCCAAGTGGCATCCTCCTCAGGGTAATCTTTCCATTCCACTAAATGTTCCCTAAGGATTCTATTGCGAAGCACTCTTTCTCTAGAGTTGATGATTCTATTAGGTCTCATTTCAAGGACTCCCTGAGTTGGCATTACAACTTGTTCATCATCAAGAACATGATCAGGATGAGGCACATATGGCTTTAGTAAACTTACATGGAATACATCATGGATTTTGAGGTGGGTCGGGAGGCGAAGTTTGTAGGCATGTTTTCCCAAACATTTGATGACTTCATAAGGCCCACAATACCTTGGACTCAGCTTCCTAAATTTTCCAAGAGATAAAGAACTTCTCTTTGGCCGCACTCGAAGAAAAACTTTGTCTCCTTGCTGATGAAAGATTCTTTCAGATCTTTTGGTATCAGCATAATGCTTCTGTCGATCCTGGGCGGCTTTAATATCCTTACGAATAGCTTTGGTTTGTTCTTCCATTTCTTCAAGCATTATCCTGGAAGCTTCAACCTTTAGTGTGGGGTAAGAGAAATTTAAGGGAGACAAACATTCCTGACCATAAAGAGCTTTGAATGGTGACATCCCTATGCTTTGGTGATAGGATGTATTGTAAGAGAATTCCACTAGAGGGAGATACTGAATCCACTTCTTTGGTTCACGCCCACAATAGGCTCTCAGGATGTCTTCTATAACCTGATTAACTCTCTCAGTTTGACCATCTGTTTCTGGGTGGTAAGCTGTACTGAAACAAAGTTGTGTTCCAATAGCCTGGAATAATGATGTCCAGAACTTTGAAGTGAAGTCAGAGTCCCGGTCTCACTGACTATTCTTTTTGGCAATCCATGAAGCCTAAAGATTTCCTTGATGAAAAGGCGGGCAATATCAAAAGATTTAAATGTCTTCTTTACTGGGATAATATGGGTCACTTTGGTAAGCATATCCACAACTACTAAAATAGAATCATATCCTCCTTGTGTTGTGGGAAGACTTGTGACAAAATCCATACTGATACATTCCCACTTCATCTGAATATCCAGAGGTTGGAGTTTCTCGGGCATTTTGATTCTTTCAGCTTTAATCCTTTGACATGAAAGGCATTGTCTAATGTATTAAAGGATATCTCTCTTCATTCCAGGCCAAAAGTAACTTCTCCTTAAGGCATTCAAGGTTTTTGCATAACCTGGGTGTCCTGCTATACGGGGCTATCATGAGCTTCATACAAGATCATCTTCTTCAGTGTAAGATCTTTGGGAATACATAACCTATGCATGAAGTAGAGGCATTCATCATCAAGGGTGTATCCCTTGATCAATACATTTTCCTTTTCTGTGGGTGCCTCCTTGTGAACTAGGCTTACTAGCTTTTGGTAATCAGGGTCATGAGGTGAAACCTGCTTTACCTTCTCTAGGATGGGGTTATTGGGCATAGAGATTGCACTTAGGAAGGATTTGCGAGACTGAGGGCATCTGCTACAACATTATCCTTTCCAGGATGAAATTTGATATCAAAATCAAACTCTTGCAGAATCTCAATCCACCTCCTTTGCCTCATGTTGAGATTGGGCTGGGTGAAGATCCACTTTAAACTCTGGTGGTCGGTTACAAGCAGAAACTTACGGCCTAGGAGATAGTGTCTCCATAACTTGAAACAATGAACGACTGCAAGGAGTTCCAAATCATGGGTGGCATAATTGACTTCATAGGATTTAAGCTTACGAGAAGTGTAAGCCACAAGCCTTCCTTCTTGAATTAAGACACCACCAAGTGCAAGGCCACTAGCATCAGTGACAACCTCAAACTCTTTGGTGAAGTCAGGGAGCTTCAGAATGGGTGCTGAGGTGAGGATAGTCTTAAGTTGGCTAAAACTGATTTGGTGGATTGGTAACCATACTATCTTACATTCCTTCTTGAGGAGATCAGTTAAGGGTGCGGCTATCTTGGCATAATCCTTGATGAAGATCCTATACCATCCTGTGATGCCTAGAAACCCACGGATTTCTTTGACTGTCCTAGGGGGTGGCCATTCCAATATATCCTTGACTTTGGCAGGGTCTACTGAGATGCCCTTTGAGGAGACAATGAACCCTAGATATTCAATTTGGGAAGTGAAGAAGGTACATTTGCTTTTCTTGGCATAGAGTTTATGTTCGCGCAGTATTTGCAATACTTTGCGTACATGCTCCTCATGTTCCTCTTTTGACTGAGAATAGACCAAGATGTCATCAAAGAAGACAAGGACAAATTCATCCAGGTAGGGTCGGAAGATATCCTGCATTAGGCGGTTGAAGGTGGCGGGAGCATTGGTTAATCCGAATGGCATGACTGTAAATTCATAGTGGCCATAGCGGGTATTGAAAGCGGTCTTGGAGATATCTCATTCCTTGATCCTAATTTGATAGTAGCCAGACCTTAAATCCATCTTGGAGAAAACTTTGGATCCATAAAGTCTGTCAAGAAGTTTGTCGATGCGAGGAATGGGGTATTTGTTTTTGACAGTGACCTTGTTTAGGCCTCGGTAGTCAATACAAAGACGACGCGTGCCATCCTTCTTTCTCTGGAAAAGAACAGGCGCTCCCCATGGGGAATTACTACGGCAAATGAATCCTTGCTCAATGAGCTGCCTAAGTTGTTCCTTGAGCTCTATGGCTTCAGGAAGAGACATTTTGTAAGGTCTCCTTGAAACTGATTCAGCCCCAGGGATTAACTCAATCCCATGATCTACTTCTCGAGACGGGGGTAGTTTTGTAAGTTCCTCTAGAAAGATATCTGAAAACTCCTGGAGCCAAGAGGGTTCTAAATCTGGGTTGCTTTCTTCTACTTTGTTGAGTTTGACAAGGAAGATCTTCTGGCCCTTGCTCCCTCCCTTAAGAAGGCGATTAGCTTTGACCAAATGAAATTTGGGTTTACCTGTTTTTCCCTGGGCTGATACTACCTGTCCTTGACTATTCTTAAAGGTGATGCTTCCTTCAGCACAGTGAATGTCAGCATTGTTTGCAATTAACCAGTCCATACCAAGGATTCCATCATAAATCCCTAATGGTAAGCTTCTGAAATACCCGTGGGTTGATTCACCACCCAATTCAAATTCAAGATCTCCCACACAATGTCGGGATACTTCTTCTTTTCCACTAGCTAACTCAACAATCATTGGTTGGGCTGGTTTTTGATCTAACTGTAACTTACGCAAGCATTTTGGAGAAAGAAATGAATGCGTACTACCACAATCAATCAAGAGCTGGAAAGATCTACCTTGATAAGTAGCCGGAGCTTGGATAACAGAAAACTGCTGATTAGGTCCTTGATGTTCTACAGCTGCATGAATGGTGGCTTGCTCTTCTTCTTCCATCTCTAAAGTCGGTTCACCAATCATAGAGCAGACACGAGCAGTCACTCCACGACCTCTACCACGTCCACCACTACCTCGTCCAGCCTGGCGGTTATTAGGAGTCCCACGACCTTGAACTCCCCGGCCGCCTTGTGGAGCAGGAATGACACTAGGATTGAGAGAGGCTCTTGCAAGTTTGGGGCATTCATTCCGGAAGTGGCCAACTTCATTGCAATAAAAGCACCTTTGGTCCCCATAGGATTCTGAAGTGGAATTAGCATAACTGTGGGGGATAAAATTATTGGGGTACTGACCAATAGAGTTGTGGCGGAAATTCGATTGGTAATTCCTCTGAAGGCGCCCCCTTGGGTTAGACTCAGGATAGACTCTCTTCTTTGCTTGACCACTTTTTACTTCTTTAGCCAGAGGTTTGGCTCGGGTAAGAGCATCTTGCAAGGTAGTTGGCCGCATTGCTTCAAGGCGAGAATCCAAAGGTTCATTCATCCCTTGGCAAAATCGGGCCACTTGTTGAGCGATCGACATAGGTGGAGCATATTTGCCAAGTGTGACAAATTTTGAGTAGTATTCCTCCAAGGTTAAGCTAAGCTGCTTGAGGCTGAAGAACTCGTTCATCTTAATAGATTCATGAGATGGGGGAAGATAACGGCCCTTCACAGCTTGCTTAATGTCACTCCAGGTTTGGGTATCTTCAGTGACGCCCTTATTTCGGCACCATTGCTTCCACCAAAGTTTGGCGTCCCCGGTAAGACGGAATCTGGCAAGCATGGATTGATTCCCAATTCCTGTACCAGTAGCCGAAAAGTAATCGTCCAGGGCTTCTATCCAAACTTCTGCATCCCTTTCAATCTTTGAACCTGCCCCATTAAATGAGGGAGGTTGCATTTGTTTGAGGAGAAGCTTCTTCTCCTGTGTATCTGTATATAATGCATTGGGAGCAAGAAGTTGACGATCTTGGTTATCAATATGAAGCTAAATTTAGAATCATGTCACTTAGGCGGTTTAATACACATAAGACAATGAGTGTGAAAATCAAAACCTTTTATTCCAAGCTTTAATATTTACAAGTAAACCAAGCCATTTACAAGGATTGGACTAAATCCAATCTTATATGGTAGTCCTCTAGGGAACCTAATAAAGATCTGCGGTGGTAGCATTGAAAAAGTAAGGGGGTTCTCCCATGGTTTCAAGAACTCGGATCCATCTCGTCCTCCTGCATCCAGCCGTAACTAGATTAGGTTAACAAGAATTCCTAGAGCAACAAGAGAATACAATATAAAATCTCCCAAGTCTAAACCTGCTCTGATACCACGTGTAAGGCCCCCGCCGACCCGTAGGGCGGGGGAATCCTTTTGATAGGCGGTTAAGTCTCGTGTTATTTTTCGATTGACGACACCTCGATCTCGTAGAAATATGAGGTTACGAGCAAAAGGACGGACCTAACTCTATCTCGCAGGGGAAGCGTAGTCATCCTAAAGGAAATTCTAATCCCCAGCACGAAATGTGCCTGGAGATGGAACAAGACCCACACTTGGTTCAAGGAAGCCAACGCCTTTTTCCCCCGTATTTCATGAGGCACGGTCGCTGGCTCGGTCCCCTAAAACAAGTCTTGTTCGTGACTCTACTATTCCCTAAGTATCGTAAGTTACGACTAGTAGAAAGCTACCCGACTGATCGGGTCCACCCATCCTTAGAATGGTACCGTCAGGGCATCCATTCTCCCACTTTCCACACACTCACCCGTTCAATTGTTTTCTAGTTAAGTCCTACCACACTGTGAAACACTTAAAAACAAATTCCTTTGTTAATTAATTACCTTAAAAGAAATCTTCCTTAGCACAACATTGAAATCAACGAACATACTTACAGTGAAAAATATTTACAAAGACCCTGAAACCGGGCCGATATTCCAATCCAAACTTCATGTCCAAACCATAACCATAACCATAACCACAATCCAATCACAACCACAACCACAACCACAACCACAACCACATCGATGATCTAGAATTCGATCTTCCAGCCTCAACCAGCTAGGTAAACCTCACAGACCGTCTCCCCTCGTCGTCAGCCAGGCCAAGCCGTCCTGTCACCCCCTCAGGTACTGTCGCTTGTACCAAACCCTCTCGCCCTTCGGAGGGGACGTCTCCTCATGAGGTGGGGGTTAAGTCACCGCACTAGCCTGGACCCACAGAACTAGGCCGCATATATACATCACCCTGGTGAAATTCAATTCCCAGTGGCATAGGAGGGGATTGCCTTGGGCCGACTCCCGGCCTCGCTATATCCTCCGCCCGGCTACACAGGCAAGCACGGAGTTAGCTAAGGGGGGGAGAAGCTGTACCTACATGTTAGCAATAAACCAGTAGTATATCCAATAAAAAGAGACATAGCCTTTATTCAATGAATTCACACATTAACAAAAACCATCGTTTCGGAAAGACAATGATTCAAAAGCAAGATTATTTTCCTATAACTTTACTTAAGAGTAACCATAAGGTACTTTAGGCCATCTATACTAGGGGTTTAACCTTGGTTCCTTTCCTATTATTTCGAATCTTTGCATTAAGCTTCATAAGAGAGAATTTTACTTAAACTTGTTAAATGACCAACCTGGTTATCGTTTTCGTGCCTATTCGCTTCAAGAGGGGCGAAGTCGATTTGCAGGGACACGATTCGCTTCATTCCCTCCTTGGGCAGCGCGTGGTTCTTCAATTCCGCGGCGTTTCGGCGCCATAGGAGTACTAGAGTTTTAAGAGGATAGAGAGAAAACGGGGTGAATATAAGAGGTTGGGAGCGTGGAGAGAAAAGAGAGAATTCTACTGGTTCAAACGGATTCAAAAACGGAGTCCGTTTTGGGGTAGGAAAAGCTTGTTGGGCTTATGGGTAGGAACGACCTCTTAGCCTAAGTTTAAGTCGCCGCATATGGGGGGGAATTGAGAGGGTGTCCTTAACTTGGAGAGCTCTTGAGAAGAGTGTACGTCTAGGGAGGCCTAGGGAAGAGTAAGGCAAGGGTTGGAGGAGAAGCACACTTTAAGTCTATTCACACGGGGGGGAGAAGAGTGTAGGACATGTCCTAGAGCTTGAGGGAGGAGAAGCACACTTTAAGTCTATTCACACGGGGGGGAGAAGAGTGTAGGACATGTCCTAGAGCTTGAGGGAGGGCTTGCGCGTAGGGCCTTGCTGGGGGCTTGTCTGGAGAAGGGGGCAGAGAGGGTCCTTTTATAGGTGCTGGAAGGTGGACGTCCGGGTGCGGGAAGGTGACACCTGCGTGGTGTAGGTGTCCGAGAGAGAGTGTGGGCGTGAGACACCTGGGGGTGGAGGTGTCTCGAGGAGAGAGAAAGTGTGACACATGGGGGTGGAGGTGTCCCCAAGAGAGAGAGAGAGCGCGACACCTGTGGATAGAGGGTTCTGGGAGGAGGGGGTACGTGTAGGGGTGTGCTGGAGGGTGCGTCTAGGTCGTGTACACGCTTGGGTGTCCCGGGTGGATTGTCGGTTTTTTTCACGGGCGGCGCCCGTGGGGCCCACGCCAGCCGCCCGCCGTCGCCCCGAGGGGGAGTCAAAAAAAAAATTTTTGACGAAAATGTCCGGCCTTGCCTCGTGACCATGGAGGCGTGTTCCGTTCGTAAGCCAGAAGATAAGATCAATTTCACTTGGCTCAAGAATGTGTTTATGCCAAGCTTTGCCTGAAGTGTGGAATATCCAAAACATCGATTTTCACTTCTGAACTCATTGTTCTGAATACTTAAAACAGGCATGACTCCTGAGAAGTATTCTAGGGAAAGGGTCTTCCTTTTTTAAACAGAATCTTTCTTTTATTTTAGAGAGGGAATAATTATAAGATCAAAAAGGGAGATTCTTACTCCTGTATACCTCGAAGGCTGGAGAGGAATCTTACATTCTACCCTACTTAAAAAAGTGCGAGATGTCCTCATCTCGCAAGGTAGAGGACAACTCTTTTCCTTAAGATCCAATTTTATTCTGGGGTTCCTTATATTCCGGTCAACCCAACAGAATACTGGGATAGATATCCCTTATATAGAACTCATCATTAAATAACAATTCATTTAGATCATATCATTCATATCTTTAACATGATAATGGTCCATTAGACCGAAAAATTTCCTTCTGAACATTCCTCCACGAGAATTTCAGTTCTCAATTTGTCATCCCTTAACTTGATCTACCGGTCAAGTGCTAACAGTAGCGATATGACAGCACGATCTACTAATCTCATAGTGATTTGCTGAATTCATTATCATCATTCCAGTTATGAATATCATCATAGGGACTCGTCCCATTCATCCTCATTGTGGTTTCGCTCAGGTTATTATATTTCAACTAAATTTCAAAAATCATCATTTTTCAATCAGAATCCAAATCAATTCATCAATTCTCAAACAGAATTAAAAATCATATCAACCACATTCGAAATCATCATCTGGATAGCATTAACACTTATAATTTCAAGTCTTAGATTTACTCGTATATACTGTCAGTAAAGGGCTGCAGTTATACTCTCGATATATACGGGTAGTCCCGGCCCTTGGAATTATAAGGTAAATACCATCATGTCTAGGCCTCAAGAAAGTCATGGATTCTATATAATTGCGGTACTTCCATCTGAAGACCCAATTACCAAATTACGAATTTCAGTTTGAATATCAAATTGTATGACTTATATCACACAATTACAACCTTTTTGTGTTTCTTGATGAATTTTTGACATATTTATCTTCTCAGTTGATCTTTATTAGCCAAATCGCTCTGATACCAACTGTGAGATCCCTGTTCCCATCGCACAACGGATTCGAGGTACTAGCAGCGGAAGTAGCACATCTTGCGCGGGCCAGGGTCCCACACTCAGGGCCTCGCCCACCGATATCCGGACAGGAGACTAATCCGTCGGTTTATCCAAAACCGAACCCGGAAAAGTTTCCCTTATCTGGAAAGCACGGGCGATTCCTCCAGGATAACTTTTTACTCTTACGTAGTCAAGACCATTAGTGATCAAACTGATCCGACTGCACTTATAAAGATACTCGGTCAGATCAAGGAAGAAACTTGCACTTGGATCATTGGGATCAACGCTTTTTTCCCCATCAAGAGGCACAGCCGTTGATTCCTATCCATAGAACAATTACTATCCGGGATTTACGTCATCTATCGTGATAACAGAATTTGAGTCTCGATTTACGGATCCATCAGTCCAGCCTAACCCCATCCAGTCCCATGGGTTAGCCAACCGCCCAACCACTGTAGTGATGGGATCCAATTAAGAATTTGGTTAGGTTTTGTCCCAGGTACCAGGGAAAAGAGTTCCCAGGCCCCCTAACCGGATGTTCATGCAAAAATAAAACTAGTCACACCACTTACACACCCAATATGAAATTACCTTTTCACAGATTCAACCAGTTTTAAAACAATCCTTTAATGAAACCATAGTATCATCGATCACAATCTTTCAAATTATCCGGTTGATTCTTAATTTCCCATCATTCCTTCATCAGAGTATCTATGGCATCATTGGCAACCAGAACGCTCACCACCTGTCCACTTAGGGGTCTTTTCAATAGTTCCTAGCCCATAATACTCGGCAATATAATCACTTATAAAAATCAAGATGGACTCTCGTTGAAGATCAGCAAGATCAACCAATAGATCCATATAAAGAGCCATGGACTCATCCATTGAAGACCAGCAAGGTCAATCAACCAGATCCATGCCCGATTTCAGAAAACAACTCTTACTCCTTGTTCCAATATCTTCCTCGACGCACGTGTGGGTATCCTAGGCGACCCAGAGCCTGAGCACCGTATGGTCATCACCCTCTAGGATCCTTCGCAGGTGACCTAGCGCTTCACTCATAGGCCGCTTCCTTGGTCCCTCATCCACCATACCGAAAGCTCACCATACAAACAGTTTACAAATACAGTTTCTATATTAACTGTCATTTTTCCACATTATCCCTCATCAATTCACATTACTTATTCCATATTCCATTTATATGTGTACTCATCCCATCACATCATTTTCCATCTCATCACTTCAGATTCCTTCACATCACATATCATATATTCACATCCATACATATATCCACATCCACATCCACATTCACATCCATACATCCACATCTACATCCATGCATCTATTTTCACATCCACATCTACATGCACATTCATGCATCCTCATCCATACATCCACATCTACATGCACATTCACATCCATACATCCACATCTATATGCGTACATTCACATCTACATGCATACATCCACATCCACATTCATACATCTACATCCACATGCATACATCCACATCTCCATGCATACATCCACATCCACATCCACATTCACATCCATACATCTATATCTACATGCATACATCCACCTCCACATTCACATCCACATCTATACATCTACATCTACATGCATACATCCACCTCCACATTCACATCCACATCTATACATCTACAGCTACATGCATACATCCACATCTCCATGCATACATCCACATCCACATTCACATTCACATCCATACATCTACATCTACATGCATACATCCACATCGCTATGCATACATCCACATCCACATTCACATTCACATCCATATATCTACATCTACATGCATACATCCACATCTCCATGCATACATCCACATCCACATTCACATTCACATCCATACATCTACATCTACATGCATACATCCACCTCCACATTCACATCCACATCTATACATCTACATCTACATGCATACATCCACATCTCCATGCATACATCCACATCCACATTCACATTCACATCCATACATCTACATCTACATGCATACATCCACCTCCACATTCACATCCACATCTATACATCTACATCTACATGCATACATCCACCTCCACATTCACATCCACATCTATACATCTACATCTACATGCATACATCCACATCTCCATGTATACATCCACATCCACATTCACGTTCACATCCATACATCTACATCTACATGCATACATCCACCTCCACATTCACATCCACATCTATACATCTACATCTACATGCATACATCCACATCTCCATGCATACATCCATTTTCACATTCACATCCATACATCTACATCTACATGTATACATCCACCTTCACATTCACATCCACATCTTTACATCTACATCTACATGCATACATCCACCTTCACATTCACATCCACATCTATACATCTACATCTACATGCATACATCCACATCTCCATGCATACATCCACATCCACATTCACATTCACATCCATATATCTACATCTACATGTATACATCCACCTCCACATTCACATCCACATCTATACATCTACATTCCCATTCACATCCATACATCTACATCTACATGCATACAGCCACCTCCACATTCACATCCACATCTATACATCTATATCTACATGCATACATCCACATCTCCATGCATACATCCACATCCACATTCACATTCACATCCATACATCTACATCTACATGCATACATCCACCTCCACATTCACATCCACATCTATACATCTACATTCCCATTCACATCCATACATCTACATCTACATGCATACATCCACCTCCACATTCACATCCACATCTATACATCTACATCTACATGCATACATCCACATCTACATCTACATCTACATGCATACATCCACATCTCCATGCATACATCCACATCCACATTCACATTCACATCCATAGATCTACATCTACATGCATACATCCACATCCACATTCACATCCACATCTATACATCTATATCTAAATGCATACATCCACATCTCCATGTTTACAATAAAATTCTTTTAATTAATCTAGGATGATAATTCCTAGAATATGGTAGGAAGTCCTCTTTTCATACTTTGAATGAAATTATTTCATGTGTAATTTTTATAAAAATTTTACCATAGCTCCGCTCTGCTGACTGATAAATCTCAATTATCTTAAAAGATAAAGCTTATCATTAAGGGAATGATTAGAATGATCCCTAATTGGATCATTAACCCATACTAGATTGAATCATCAACATTCATGAAATACATAAACTAAAAGCATAGGGAAAGCCATTAATTTGGTCTTAAGCATAGATTAATCTTGGATTAAGAAAAAGCTTTATGAAAAGCTTCATTTGGTTTGAGAATAGGTGATGAGTATGACCATTTCTTGAGTGAGAGAGAGAGATTACATAAAAACCATTAGAATTAAGCATAAATGTAAATTTATGTAATTCTTTACTATCATTCATTAATTACTTCAATAGCATTCAAAAACCATTCCAATTAAGCTTCTCAAGCTTGAGAGGGGTTGAGAAGAGAGAAACATTGAGAAATTATAGAAAAGATCAAAATTCACCACTTACTTTACAAATTTCTTGATTCTTTATTCACGGTAGAGGCCTCCAACCAATCAATTGGTTTAGTATGTTGATGGAGCCACCAATGGGGATTGAAGAAAGAGGGAAGCTCCAATTTCTCCAATTTGGAGAGAATTTTAGAGAATAGTAAATATTAGCATTATTTCAGCATAGTTCTAGAATAGTAAAATTTCTTCTCTCCCTTTTTTTCAAAGGACTCATGTTCTATTTATAGGAGAGGGAGGCTCTAACCAAGGCTAACTGATTTCTAGAATTTTCCAGATTCAGTTTGGTTGAATTTGGACTAGATTTGGACCTAGTTTGGTTACTTTTTGGTTCGGTTTGGTTCCTTTTTGATTTGGTTTGGTTCAAGAGAGAGGAGAGATAAAAATATCACATTATCTTTGAGTTTAAAACTCATTCAAGCACGTGAAATATGCACCTCCTTTAATGGACTCCCCTTCCTTACATATGTGTCAAAATGGAATGATTATACCCAAAATATCTCATATTTTTAATATTGCTCATAGTTTTTTACTAATAAACCTTGTACATTTTCAACTCTTCATCTTATGTGAGCATTTACTCATTTTTGGATACCCAAAATATCTCATATTTTTAATATTGCTCATAGTTTTTTACTAATAAACTTTGTACATAGTCAACTCTTCATCTTATGTGAGTATTGAAGGGACTCCCCTTCCTTACATATGTGTCAAAATGAAATCATTATACCCAAATATCTCATACTATTAAAATTACTCATAGTTTCTTACTAATAAACTTTGTACATAGTCAACTCTTCATCTTATGTGAGCATTTACTCATTTTTGGGTATCTTCTTTTACAAAATTGGATTTATCTCCTTCCCACACATGGATTGATCCTATTGGCTCACAGGAACCTTAATTGGACCATAATCCAAAGATTTCTGAAAATCTAGATCCTTAGACTAAGGTTCTTTATACCCATTTCCAATTAATTCCAATGGAAAGTTCTTTTTGAATTTCTGTTTCAGGGGAATTCATTTTAATAAGATAAGATATTTTTTATCCAAAAATATTAAAAATCTGAATATTCTCTCTCTAGAATATTTTCTCTCTCTAGATTAAAACAGTTAGAAACAAGATCTTTTATATTTCTGAAGAGGGATTGATTACAGGGGGAAGATGCTGGACATTTTGAGAGGCTAGGGAAGAATCTTACATTCTCTCCCACTTGAAAAACGCGAGATGTCCTCATCTTACAAACTGGGGGTTATTTCGCAAGATGCACGAATATGAGACTAAGAGAAAATTTAATTAAGATTAACCACCATGAAAAGTCTCAAGACTCAAGACAAGAACAAAGGTTTCAACTTTATTCACTCTTGGAACATATACAGTAAGATAGAAGAACTTTTTACAATTCCATAAGCCCGTCCATCATATGGTCACAAAAGCAGCACTCACAAGCTGCACACGTATAAGGTAACTCATCTATGGGAATAATTCGGCCGGTTATTGCAGCACCTATCTCATTAGTATGAGGTGATCTAACAAAAGGACCTCTAAGAGGCAAGCTGAAAACGGGATAAAGGCATATCTTCTGGTAAGGAAGAAAGCACGCTAGTAAGAAGACCCGCTCAAAAAATCCACCATGGCTTGATCTCATCACGCAATAGTATCGGGGGCCCAAACCCAAGGCTTCAATAACCATAGCCAAACGAACATTGTTACGGAAGTGCTGTCGCCCCCACGGTGTTACCCTAGTTATATCTCGACAGGTCCGCCATTTGGTCTGAGCTACAGAAGTTCCCAAGTGAGGGAAAAGTGAGCGCTCATACAGTTCTATAAAATCCTTCTTCACAGACTCGCTAGCGTCTTGAAGGTGAGAAATCATCATGGATAAAACCAATTCCTGCTGCCAAGCCATGAAGGAGATTAAGAAGGAAAGGGGATCGATGGAAGTAAGATTACTGTGAGCGACAAGTAAAAGTTATGACTTATATAAAGGAAGGAGCTAGCATAACCTAGAAGCCAACGGTATCTTGCCACTGAAGTTTTACCGTCTTTCCATGATTTGGGTTTGGCACATATTTCTATAGAAGGCTTACATGAAATACATTATGAACTTTGAGATGAGGAGGTAAAAGAAGCTCGTAAGCTAAGTCACTTACTTTCTTTGAATTCAGATAAGGCTCACAATATCTGGGGGATAACTTCTTATACTCCCCAAGAGATAAAGAACTTCTTTTGGGCCGTACTCGAATGAAAACCAAAACCTTGGTATCCAAAACACCGATTTTCACTTCTGAACTCATTGTTCTGAATCCTTAAAACAGGCGTGACTCCTGAGAAGTATTCTAGGAAAAGGGTCTTCCTTTTTTAAACAGAATCTTTCTTTTATTTTAGAGAGGGAATAATTATAAGTTCAAAAAGGGAGATTCTTACTCCTGTATACCTCGAAGGCTGGAGAGGAATCTTACATTCTACCCCACTTAAAAAAGTGCGAGATGTCCTCATCTCGCAAGGTAGAGGACAACTCTTTTCCTTAAGATCCAATTTTATTCTGGGGTTCCTTATATTCCGGTCAACCCAACAGAATACTGGGATAGATATCCCTTATATAGAACTCATCATTAAATAACAATTCATTCAGATCATATCATTCATATCTTTAACATGATAATGGTCCATTAGACCGAAAAATTTCCTTCTGAACATTCCTCCACGAGAATTTCAGTCAAGCAAGTTCTTAATTTGTCATCCCTTAACTTGATCTACCGGTCAAGTGCTAACAGTAGCGATATGACAGCACAATCTACTAATCTCATAGTGATTTGCTGAATTCATTATCATCATTCCAGTTATGAATATCATCACAGGGACTCGTCCCATTCATCCTCATTGTGGTTTCGCTCAGGTTATTATATTTCAACGAAATTTCAAAAATCATCATTTTTCAATCAGAATCCAAATCAATTCATCAATTCTCAAACAGAATTAAAAATCATATCAACCACATTCGAAATCATCATCTGGATAGCATTAACACTTATAATTTCAAGTCTTAGATTTACTCGTATATACTGTTAGTAAAGAGCTGCAATTATACTCTCGACATATACGGGTAGTCACGGCCCTTGGAATTAGAAGGTAAATACCATCATGTCTAGGCCTCAAGCAAGTCAGGGATTCTATATAATTGCTGTGAGATCCCCCTGTTCCCACCGAGCAACGGATTCGGGTACTAGCAGCGGAAGTAGCACTTCTCGCACGGGACAGGGGTCCCACATTCGGGCCTCGTCCACGGATATCCGGACAAGAGACTAATCCGTCGGTTTTTCCAAAACCGAACCCGGAAAAAACTTCCCTTACCCGGAAAGCACGGGTGATTCCACCAGGATAATTTTTTTACTCTAACGTAGTCAAGATCATTACTGATCATGCTGATCCAACTGCACCTATAAAGATACTCGGTCGGATCAAGGAAGAAACTTGCACTTGGATCATTGGGATCAACGCTTTTTTCCCCATCAAGAGGCACAGCCGTTGATTCCTATCCATAGAACAATTACTATCCGGGACTTACTTCATCTATCGTAATAACAGAAATTGAGTCTCGGTTTACGGATCCATCAGTCCAGCCTAACCCCATCCGATCCCATGGGTTAGCCAACCGCCCAACCACTGTAGTGATGGGATCCAATTTGGAATTTGGTTAGGTTTTGTCCCGGGTACCAAGGAGAAGAGTTCCAAGGCCCCCTAGCCGGAATTTCATGCAAACATAAAACTAGCCACACCACTTACACACCCAATATGAAAAGTGCCTTTTTCTTAGCATCAGCTAACTTTAAAACAATCCTTTAATGAAACCATAGTACCACTGATCACAATCTCCCAATTTATCCAGTTGATTCATAATTTCCCATCATTCCTTCATCAGAGTATCTATGGCATCATTGGCAACTAGAACGCTCACCACCTGTCCACACAGAGGCCGTTTCCATAGTTCCTAGCCCATAATACTCGGCAATATAATCACTTATCAAGATGGACTCTCGTTGAAGATCAGCAAGATCAACCAACAGATCCATATAAAAGAGCCATGGACTCATCCGTTGAGGACCAGCAAGGTCAGTCAACCAGATCCATGCCCGGTTTCACAAAACAACTCTTACTCCTTGTTCCAATATCTTCCTCGACGCACGCGTGGGTATCCTAGGCGACCCAGAGCCCGAGCACCGTATGGTCAGCACCCTCTAGGATCCTTCGCAGGTGACCTAGCGCTTCACTCATAGGCCGCTTCCTTGGTCCCTCATCCACCGTACCGGAAGCTCACCATTTTAATCGAACCGAGGCTGGTCAAGACCTCGGTCGACCTTGCTACGCGAGACGTCCTCCATTGACTCTCCGTCAGCAATTGCAACTTTATCAGTTAGGTCTCCATGACCTTAATCACAAGACGGTCAAAATGCTTCCCCAGCATTCTTGACATAAAACAGCCATTTACAAACAGCATTTACAAACAGTTTACAAATACAGTTTCTATATTAACTCTCATTTTTCCACATTGTTCCTCATTAATCCACATTACTTATTCCACATTCCATTTATATGTGTACTCATCCAATCACTTCATTTTCCATCTCTTCACTTCAAATTCCTTCACATCACATATCATATATTCACATCCATATCCACATCCATACATCCACATCCATATCCACATTCACATCCATACATCCACATCTACATACTTATCTCCATTTTCACATCTTCATTTATACATCCACATCCCATATCCACATTCATACATACACATCCATATCCACATCCATACATCCACATCCACATCCACATTCACATCCATACATCCACATCTACATGCTTACCTCCATTTTCACATCCTCATTTATACATCCACATCCCATATCCACATTCATACATACACATCCATACATCCACATCTACATCCACATACATACATACATCCACATCCACATTCACATTCACATACATCCACATCCACATTCCCATACATCCACATCTATACATCCACATTCCACATTCACATCTATACATCCACATCTACATTCACATTGACATACATCCACATCTACATTCACATTCACATACATCCACATCCCCATTCCCATTCACATCTATACATCCACATCTACATCCACATACATACATACATCCACATCCACATTCCACATTCACATCTATACATCCACATCTACATCCACATTCACATACATCCACATCCACATTCCCATTCACATCTATACATCCACATCCATTCACATCTATACATCCACATCTACATCCACATTCACATCTATGCATATATATCTTCATGCATATATCCATTTTCACGTTCATACATCCACATCTACATGCTTACCTCGATTTTCACATCCTCATTTATACATCCACATCCCATATCCACATTCATACATACACATCCATACATCCACATCTACATCCACATACATACATACATCCACATCCACATTCACATTCACATACATCCACATCCACATTCCCATACATCCACATCTATACATCCACATTCCACATTCACATCTATACATCCACATCTACATTCACATTCACATACATCCACATCTACATTCACATTCACATACATCCACATCCACATTCCACATTCACATCTATACATCCACATCTACATCCACATTCACATACATCCACATCCACATTCCCATTCACATCTATACATCCACATCCATTCACATCTATACATCCACATCTACATCCACATTCACATCTATGCATATATATCTTCATGCATATATCCATTTTCACGTTCATACATCCACACTCCCCATTCCCATTCATATAACCCCATATACCTTCACATCTAATCTTTTACATCACATCCATTCTCGCCCTATCACAACCCATATACATCTTATTCTATCACATACACTTCTTACCTCATCCCCCCATACACATCTTAATTCATCTTATCACCTCCTAACTTATTTCATAAGCATCTTATCACCTCTTATCACACCTCTTATCACATCTCTTATCACCTCCTAACTTATTTCATAAGCATCTTATCACACCTCTTATCACATCCTATCACATCTCTTATCTATTTATAGAATACAAGAGAATTCTTACATTTGATATAAGATTTCTTTACACATTTATTTATGAATAAATTCTATTTAAGGAGATTAATACTTTCAAAGTAAAAATCAATCTTTTATGCATCTTCCTATGCATAAATTCATTTTTAATGAAAATGACACTTTTGAATTAAATTTTAATCTTTTATGCATTTTTCTATACATAAATTCAATTTAGATGAGAATGACACTTTTGAATTAAAAAATCAATCTTTTATGCATCTTCTTATGCATAAATTCAATTTGGTAGGAATTACACTTTTAGAATAAAAAAATTTCTCTTATGCATCTAAGTTAAGCATAAAATCCATTTATGAGCAAAATCACACTTTTAGTATAAAAAGAATATCTTTTATGCATACCTATATGCATGAAATTCAATTATGATAAAAGTCACACTTTTATAATAAAATAATCAACTTTTATGCATACCTCTATGCATGAAATCCAATATGATAAAAGTAACACTTTTGATATAAAAATTTTTCCATTATGTATACTTCTATGCATGAAATAAAAATGGTAAAAATAACACTTTTGATATAAAAATTTATCCATTATGCATACTTCTATGCATGAAATAAAAATGGTAAAAATAACACTTTTGATATAAAAATTTATCCATTATGCCTAATATTAAAATTCAATTTCTCCATGATTGTAATGAAATTCTTTCAATTAATCTAGGATGATAATTCCTAGAATATGGTAGGAAGTCCTCTTTTTATGCATTGAATGAGATTATTTTATGCATAATTTTTATAAAAATTTTGCCATAGCTCCGCTGCTATGACTGATAAATCTCAATTTTTCTAAGGGATAATGCTTATCATTAAGGAAATAATTAAAATGATCTCTAATTGGATTATTAATCCATAATGGATTGAATCATCAATATTCATAAACTAAAAGCATAGAAAAAAGCCATTAATTTGGCCTCAAGCATAGCTTAATCTTGGGTTAAGGAAAAGCTTTATGAAAAGCTTGATTTGGATTGAGAACGGGTCATGAGTATGACCATTTCTTGAGTGAGAGAGAGAATTTACATAAGAATCATTAGAATTTAAACATAAATGAAAATTAACTTCAATAGCATTTATTAAATTATGTAACTCTTCACTACTATTCAAACTTCAATAGTATTTAAAAAAAAACCATACCAATTAAACTTCTCAAGCTTGAGAGGGGTTGAGAAGAGAGAAACATTGAGAAATTATAGAAAGATCAATATTCACTAATTACCTTACAACTTGCTTGATTCTTTGTTCACGGTAGAGGCCCCCAACCAATCAATTGGTTAAGTATGTTGATGGAGCCACTAATGGGGATTGAAGAAAGAGGGAAGCTCCAAAAACTAGTGAATTATTAAATGAATTCATAGTTCTTGGCTTAGGTGGAGTAGAGTAACGATGCATAAACACTATATATTTTTCAACAAGGGTGAGGCTTCTATTTATAGGAAAAATTGAACTCCTAACCAAACAAACTGATTCTAGAATTTTCTAAATCAGTTTGGTCAATATTTGACCATTTTTAGGTCAGTTAAGCTAACTTTTTGGAACTAGACTTAAATGAGGAGAGAGGAGAGATGAAATATCTCAATTTTTATGAGTTTAAAACTCATTCAAGCATGTGAAATATGCACCTCCTTTAAAGAACTCCCCTTCCTTACATATGTGTCATAATGGAATCATTTTAATATTGCTCATAGTTTTTTTTACTAATAAACCTTGTACATTTTCAACTCTTCACCTCATGTGAAATATGCACCTCCTTTAAAGAATTCCCCTTCCTTACATATGTCATATTTTTAATATTGCTCATAGTTTTTTACTAATAATCCTTGTACATTTTCAACTCTTCATCTTATGTGAAATATGCACCTCCTTTAAAGAATTCCCCTTCCTTACATATGTCATATTTTTAATATTGCTCATAGTTTTTTACTAATAATCCTTGTACATTTTCAACTCTTCATCTTATGTGAAATATGCACCTCCTTTAAAGAATTCCCCTTCCTTACATATGTCATATTTTTAATATTGCTCATAGTTTTTTACTAATAAACCTTGTACATTTTCAACTCTTCACCTCATGTGAGCATTTACTCATTTTTGGGTATTTTCTTTTTACAAGTTGGATTTATCTCCTCCCTACACATGGATTGATGCTATTGGTCCATAGGAACCTTAATTGGACCATAGTCTAAAGATTTCTGAAAATCTAGACCCTTAGGCTAAGGTTCTTTATAGCTATTTTCAATTAATTCCAATTGCACATTGGAAAATTCTTTTTGAATTTCTGTTTCAGGGGAACTCATCTGAATTAGAAGAGATATTTTTCTATCCAAAAATATTCAAAATCTAAATATTCTCTCTCTAGAATATTTTCTCTCTCTAGATTAAAATAGTTAGAAACAAGGTCTTTATAATTCTGAAGAGGGATTGATTACAGGGAAAGATACCAGACATCAAAAAGGGGTTGGGGGAGGAATCTTACATTCTACCCCACTTAAAAAAATGCGAGATGTCCTCATCTCGCAAACTGGGATAATTTCGCAAGATGCACGAATATGAGACTTAGAGAAAAATTTTAATCAAGATTAACCACCAAGATAAGTCTTAAAGAGAGCAAGATTCAAAATACGAACAAGATTTAAACTTTATTCATTCTCGGAACTTATACAGTAAGATAGAGGAACTCTTTACACTTCCATAAGCCCGTCCATCATATGGTCACAAAAGCAGTCCTCACAAGCTGCACAAGTATAAGGTAACTCATCTATGGGAATGATTCTGTGGGTTATTGCTGCGCCTATCTCAGTGGTATAAGGTGTTCTAAGAAAAGGACCTCTGAGAGGCAAGCCAAAAACGGGGTAAAGGCATATCTTCTCATGAGAAAGAAAACACGCCAGTAAGAAGACCCGCTCAGAAAACCCAGGATGTCTTGATCTCATGACGCAGTAGTATCGGGGACCCAAACCCAAAGCTTCAATAACCATGGCCAAGCGGACATTGTTACGAAAGTGCTGCTGACCCCAGGGTGTTACCCTAGTTATGTTTTGATAGGTCCGCCATTTGGTTTGCGCTACAGAAGTTCCCAAGTGAGGGAAAAGTGAGCGCTCATACTGCTCTATAAAATCCTTCTTCACAGACTCACTTGCGTCTTGAAGGTGAGGAATCATTATGGATAAAACTAATTCTTGTTGCCAAGCCATGAAGGAGATTAGGAAGAAAGGAGATCGATGGGAGTAAGATTACTGTGAGCGACAAGTAAAAGTTACGACTTATATAAAGGAAGGAGCTAGCGTAACTTAGAAGCCAACGGTAGCTTGCCACTGAAGTTTTACCGTCTTTCCATGATTTGGGTTTGGCACAATTTTCTATAGAAGGCATTAAGAACTTTGAGATGAGGAGATAAAAGAAGTTCGTAAGTTAAATCACCTACTTTCTTTGGTCCACAATATCTGGGAGATAACTTCTTATACTTCCCAAGAGATAAAGAACTTCTTTTGGGTCGTACTCGAGACCAAAACCTTGATATCCAAAACATCGATTCTCACTTTTGAACTCGTTGTTCTGAATCCTTAAAACAGGTGGGACTCTTGAGAAGTATTCAGGAAAAAGGTTCTTCCTTTTTTAAACAGAATCTTTCTTTTATTTTAGAGAGGGAATAATTATAAGATCAAAAAGGGAGATTCTTACTCCTGTATACCTCGAAGGCTGGGGGAGAATCTTACATTCTACCCCACTTAAAAAGTGCGAGATGTCCTCATCTCATAAAGTAGAGGACAACTCTTTTTCTTAAGATCCAATTTTATTCTGGGGTTCCTTATATTCTGGTCAACCCAACAGAATACTGGGATAAATATCCCTTAGAACTCATCATTAAATAACAATTCATTCAGATCATATCATTCATATCTTTAACATGATAAAGGTCCATTAGACCGAAAAATTTCCTTCTGAGCATTCCTCCACAGGAATTTCAGTCAAGTAAGTTCTCAATTTGTCATCCCTTAACTTGATCTAACGGTCAAGTGTTAACAGTAGCAATTTGAGAGCACAATCCACTAATCTCATAGTGATTTGCTGAATCATTTTCATCATTTATCATTACAGGGACTCGTCCCAATCATCCACCTTGTGGTTTCGCTCAGCTTATTACATTTCAATCCATTTTCAGGGATCATCATTTTTCAATCAGAATCCAAATCAATTCATCGGTTTCCAAACAGAACTAAAAATCATATCAACCACATTCGAAATCATCATCTGGATAGCATTAACGCTTATAATTTCAAGTCTTAGATTTACTCGTATATACTGTCAGTAAAGAGCTGCAGTTATACTCTCGGTATATACGGTAGTCACGGCCCTTGGAATTATAAGGTAAATACCATCATGTCTAGGCCTCAAGCAAGTCAGGGATTCTATATAATTGCGGTACTTCCATCTGAAGACCCAATTACCAATTTACGAATTTCAGTTTGAATATCAAATTGTATGAATTATATCACACAATTACAACCTTTTTTTTGTGCTTCTTGATAAATTTTTGACATATTTGGTTTCTCAGTTGATCTTTATTAGCCAAATGCTCTGATACCAACTGTGAGATCCCCCTGTTCCCACCGAGCAACGGATTCGGGTACTAGCAGCGGAAGTAGCACTTCTCGCACGGGACAGGGGTCCCACATTCGGGCCTCGTCCACGGATATCCGGACAAGAGACTAATCCGTCGGTTTTTCCAAAACCGAACCCGGAAAGCACGGGCGATTCCACCAGGATAATTTTTTTACTCTAACGTAGTCAAGATCATTACTGATCATGCTGATCCAACTGCACCTATAAAGATACTCGGTCGGATCAAGGAAGAAACTTGCACTTGGATCATTGGGATCAACGCTTTTTTCCCCATCAAGAGGCACAGCCGTTGATTCCTATCCATAGAACAATTACTATCCGGGACTTACTTCATCTATCGTAATAACAGAAATTGAGTCTCGGTTTACGGATCCATCAGTCCAGCCTAACCCCATCCGATCCCATGGGTTAGCCAACCGCCCAACCACTGTAGTGATGGGATCCAATTTGGAATTTGGTTAGGTTTTGTCCCGGGTACCAAGGAGAAGAGTTCCAAGGCCCCCTAGCCGGAATTTCATGCAAACATAAAACTAGCCACACCACTTACACACCCAATATGAAAATTGCCTTTTTCTTAGCATCAGCTAACTTTAAAACAATCCTTTAATGAAACCATAGTACCACTGATCACAATCTCCCAATTTATCCAGTTGATTCATAATTTCCCATCATTCCTTCATCAGAGTATCTATGGCATCATTGGCAACTAGAACACTCACCACCTGTCCACACAGAGGCCGTTTCCATAGTTCCTAGCCCATAATACTCGGCAATATAATCACTTATCAAGATGGACTCTCGTTGAAGATCAGCAAGATCAACCAACAGATCCATATAAAAGAGCCATGGACTCATCCGTTGAGGACCAGCAAGGTCAGTCAACCAGATCCATGCCCGGTTTCACAAAACAACTCTTACTCCTTGTTCCAATATCTTCCTCGACGCACGCGTGGGTATCCTAGGCGACCCAGAGCCCGAGCACCGTATGGTCAGCACCCTCTAGGATCCTTCGCAGGTGACCTAGCGCTTCACTCATAGGCCGCTTCCTTGGTCCCTCATCCACCGTACCGGAAGCTCACCATTTTAATCGAACCGAGGCTGGTCAAGACCTCGGTCGACCTTGCTACGCGAGACGTCCTCCATTGACTCTCCGTCAGCAATTGCAACTTTATCAGTTAGGTCTCCACGACCTTAATCACAAGACGGTCAAAATGCTTCCCCAGCATTCTTGACATAAAACAGCCATTTACAAACAGCATTTACAAACAGTTTACAAATACAGTTTCTATATTAACTCTCATTTTTCCACATTGTTCCTCATTAATCCACATTACTTATTCCACATTCCATTTATATGTGTACTCATCCAATCACTTCATTTTCCATCTCTTCACTTCAAATTCCTTCACATCACATATCATATATTCACATCCATATCCACATCCATACATCCACATCCATATCCACATTCACATCCATACATCCACATCTACATACTTATCTCCATTTTCACATCTTCATTTATACATCCACATCCCATATCCACATTCATACATACACATCCATATCCACATCCATACATCCACATCCACATCCACATTCACATCCATACATCCACATCTACATGCTTACCTCCATTTTCACATCCTCATTTATACATCCACATCCCATATCCACATTCATACATACACATCCATACATCCACATCTACATCCACATACATACATACATCCACATCCACATTCACATTCACATACATCCACATCCACATTCCCATACATCCACATCTATACATCCACATTCCACATTCACATCTATACATCCACATCTACATTCACATTGACATACATCCACATCTACATTCACATTCACATACATCCACATCCCCATTCCCATTCACATCTATACATCCACATCTACATCCACATACATACATACATCCACATCCACATTCCACATTCACATCTATACATCCACATCTACATCCACATTCACATACATCCACATCCACATCCACATTCCCATTCACATCTATACATCCACATCCATTCACATCTATACATCCACATCTACATCCACATTCACATCTATGCATATATATCTTCATGCATATATCCATTTTCACGTTCATACATCCACATCTACATGCTTACCTCGATTTTCACATCCTCATTTATACATCCACATCCCATATCCACATTCATACATACACATCCATACATCCACATCTACATCCACATACATACATACATCCACATCCACATTCACATTCACATACATCCACATCCACATTCCCATACATCCACATCTATACATCCACATTCCACATTCACATCTATACATCCACATCTACATTCACATTCACATACATCCACATCTACATTCACATTCACATACATCCACATCCACATTCCACATTCACATCTATACATCCACATCTACATCCACATTCACATACATCCACATCCACATTCCCATTCACATCTATACATCCACATCCATTCACATCTATACATCCACATCTACATCCACATTCACATCTATGCATATATATCTTCATGCATATATCCATTTTCAAGTTCATACATCCACACTCCCCATTCCCATTCATATAACCCCATATACCTTCACATCTAATCTTTTACATCACATCCATTCTCGCCCTATCACAACCCATATACATCTTATTCTATCACATACACTTCTTACCTCATCCCCCCATACACATCTTAATTCATCTTATCACCTCCTAACTTATTTCATAAGCATCTTATCACCTCTTATCACACCTCTTATCACATCTCTTATCACCTCCTAACTTATTTCATAAGCATCTTATCACACCTCTTATCACATCCTATCACATCTCTTATCTATTTATAGAATACAAGAGAATTCTTACATTTGATATAAGATTTCTTTACACATTTATTTATGAATAAATTCTATTTAAGGAGATTAATACTTTCAAAGTAAAAATCAATCTTTTATGCATCTTCCTATGCATAAATTCATTTTTAATGAAAATGACACTTTTGAATTAAATTTTAATCTTTTATGCATTTTTCTATACATAAATTCAATTTAGATGAGAATGACACTTTTGAATTAAAAAATCAATCTTTTATGCATCTTCTTATGCATAAATTCAATTTGGTAGGAATTACACTTTTAGAATAAAAAAATTTCTCTTATGCATCTAAGTTAAGCATAAAATCCATTTATGAGCAAAATCACACTTTTAGTATAAAAAGAATATCTTTTATGCATACCTATATGCATGAAATTCAATTATGATAAAAGTCACACTTTTATAATAAAATAATCAACTTTTATGCATACCTCTATGCATGAAATCCAATATGATAAAAGTAACACTTTTGATATAAAAATTTTTCCATTATGCATACTTCTATGCATGAAATAAAAATGGTAAAAATAACACTTTTGATATAAAAATTTATCCATTATGCATACTTCTATGCATGAAATAAAAATGGTAAAAATAACACTTTTGATATAAAAATTTATCCATTATGCCTAATATTAAAATTCAATTTCTCCATGATTGTAATGAAATTCTTTCAATTAATCTAGGATGATAATTCCTAGAATATGGTAGGAAGTCCTCTTTTTATGCATTGAATGAGATTATTTTATGCATAATTTTTATAAAAATTTTGCCATAGCTCCGCTGCTATGACTGATAAATCTCAATTTTTCTAAGGGATAATGCTTATCATTAAGGAAATAATTAAAATGATCTCTAATTGGATTATTAATCCATAATGGATTGAATCATCAATATTCATAAACTAAAAGCATAGAAAAAAGCCATTAATTTGGCCTCAAGCATAGCTTAATCTTGGGTTAAGGAAAAGCTTTATGAAAAGCTTGATTTGGATTGAGAACGGGTCATGAGTATGACCATTTCTTGAGTGAGAGAGAGAATTTACATAAGAATCATTAGAATTTAAACATAAATGAAAATTAACTTCAATAGCATTTATTAAATTATGTAACTCTTCACTACTATTCAAACTTCAATAGTATTTAAAAAAAACCATACCAATTAAACTTCTCAAGCTTGAGAGGGGTTGAGAAGAGAGAAACATTGAGAAATTATAGAAAGATCAATATTCACTAATTACCTTACAACTTGCTTGATTCTTTGTTCACGGTAGAGGCCCCCAACCAATCAATTGGTTAAGTATGTTGATGGAGCCACTAATGGGGATTGAAGAAAGAGGGAAGCTCCAAAAACTAGTGAATTATTAAATGAATTCATAGTTCTTGGCTTAGGTGGAGTAGAGTAACGATGCATAAACACTATATATTTTTCAACAAGGGTGAGGCTTCTATTTATAGGAAAAATTGAACTCCTAACCAAACAAACTGATTCTAGAATTTTCTAAATCAGTTTGGTCAATATTTGACCATTTTTAGGTCAGTTAAGCTAACTTTTTGGAACTAGACTTAAATGAGGAGAGAGGAGAGATGAAATATCTCAATTTTTATGAGTTTAAAACTCATTCAAGCATGTGAAATATGCACCTCCTTTAAAGAACTCCCCTTCCTTACATATGTGTCATAATGGAATCATTTTAATATTGCTCATAGTTTTTTTTTACTAATAAACCTTGTACATTTTCAACTCTTCACCTCATGTGAAATATGCACCTCCTTTAAAGAATTCCCCTTCCTTACATATGTCATATTTTTAATATTGCTCATAGTTTTTTACTAATAATCCTTGTACATTTTCAACTCTTCATCTTATGTGAAATATGCACCTCCTTTAAAGAATTCCCCTTCCTTACATATGTCATATTTTTAATATTGCTCATAGTTTTTTACTAATAATCCTTGTACATTTTCAACTCTTCATCTTATGTGAAATATGCACCTCCTTTAAAGAATTCCCCTTCCTTACATATGTCATATTTTTAATATTGCTCATAGTTTTTTACTAATAAACCTTGTACATTTTCAACTCTTCACCTCATGTGAGCATTTACTCATTTTTGGGTATTTTCTTTTTACAAGTTGGATTTATCTCCTCCCTACACATGGATTGATGCTATTGGTCCATAGGAACCTTAATTGGACCATAGTCTAAAGATTTCTGAAAATCTAGACCCTTAGGCTAAAGTTCTTTATAGCTATTTTCAATTAATTCCAATTGCACATTGGAAAATTCTTTTTGAATTTCTGTTTCAGGGGAACTCATCTGAATTAGAAGAGATATTTTTCTATCCAAAAATATTCAAAATCTGAATATTCTCTCTCTAGAATATTTTCTCTCTCTAGATTAAAATAGTTAGAAACAAGGTCTTTATAATTCTGAAGAGGGATTGATTACAGGGAAAGATACCAGACATCAAAAAGGGGTTGGGGGAGGAATCTTACAATTGCGGTACTTCCATCTGAAGACCCAATTACCAAATTACAAATTTCAGTTTGAATATCAAATCGTATGACTTATATCATACAATTACAACCTTTTTGTGTTTCTTGATAAATTTTTGACATATTTATCTTCTCAGTTGATCTTTATTAGCCAAATTGCTCTGATACCAACTGTGAGATCCCTGTTCCCATTACGCAACCGATTCGGGGTACTAGCAGCGGAAGTAGCACATCTTGCGCGGGCCAGGGTCCCACACTCGGGGCCTCGCCCATGGATATCCGGACAGGAGACTAATCCGTCGGTTTATCCAAAACCGAACCCGAAAAAGTTTTCCTTATCCGGAAAGCACGGGCGATTCCTCCAGGATAACTTTTTACTCTTACGTAGTCAAGACCATTAGTGATCAAACTGATCCAACTGCACCTATAAAGATACTCGGTCAGATCAAGGAAGAAACTTACACTTGGATCATTGGGATCAATGCTTTTTTCCCCATCAAGAGGCACAACCGTTGATTCCTATCCATAGAACAATTACTATCCGAGATTTACTTCATCTATCGTGATAATAGAATTTGAGTCTCGATTTACGGATCCATCAGTCCAGCCTAACCCAGTCCCATGGGTTAGCCAACCGCCCAACCACTGTAGTGATGGGATTCAATTAAGAATTTGGTTAGGTTTTGTCCCGAGTACCAGGGAAAAGAGTTCCCAGGCCCCCTAGCCGGATGTTCATGCAAAAATAAAACTAGTCACACCACTTACACACCCAATATGAAATTACCTTTTCACAGATTCAACCAGTTTTAAAACAATCCTTTAATGAAACCATAGTATCATTGATCACAATCTTCCAAATTATCCGGTTGATTCTTAATTTCCCATCATTCCTTCATCAGAGTATCTATGGCATCATTGGCAACCAGAACGCTCACCACCTGTCCACTCAGGAGTCTTTTCAATAGTTCCTAGCCCATAATACTCGGCAATATAATCACTTATAAAAATCAAGATGGACTCTCGTTGAAGATCAGCAAGATCAACCAACAGATCCATATAAAGAGCCATGGACTCATCCATTGAAGACCAGCAAGGTCAATCAACCAGATCCATGCCTGGTTTCAGAGAACAACTCTTACTCCTTGTTCCAATATCTTCCTCGACGCACGTGTGGGTATCCTAGGCGACCTAGAGCCCGAGCACCGTATGGTCAGTACCCTCTAGGATCCTTCACAGGTGACCTAGCGCTTCACTCATAGGCCGCTTCCTTGGTCCCTCATCCACCATACCGGAAGCTCACCATTTTAATCGAACTGAGGCTGGTCAAAACCTCAGCCGACTTTGCTACGCGAGACATCCTCCATTGACTCTCCGTCACTCACAGCAGTTGCAACTTTATCAGTTAGGTCTCCCCACGACTTAATCGCAAGACGGTCAAAATGCTTCCCCAGCATTCTTGACATAAAACAAGCATTTACAAACAGTTTACAAATACAGTTTCTATATTAACTCTCATTTTTCCACATTATCCCTCATCAATCCACATTACTTATTCCATATTCCATTTATATGTGTACTCATCCCATCACATCATTTTCCATCTCATCACTTCAAATTCCTTCACATCACATATCATATATTCACATCCATACATATATCCACATCCACATCCACATTCACATCCATACACCCACATCTACATCCATGCATCTATTTTCACATCCACATCTACATGCACATTCATGCATCCTCATCCATACATCCACATCTACATGCACATTCACATCCATACATCTACATCTATATGCGTACATTCACATCTACATGCATACATCGACATCCACATTCATACATCTACATCCACATGCATACATCCACATCTCCATGCATACATCCACATCCACATCCACATTCACATCCATACATCTACATCTACATGCATACATCCACCTCCACATTCACATCCACATCTATACATCTACATCTACATGCATACATCCACATCTCCATGCATACATCCACATCCACATTCACATTCACATCCATACATCTACATCTACATGCATACATCCACATCGCTATGCATACATCCACATCTATACATCTACATTCCCATTCACATCCATACATCTACATCAACATGCATACATCCACCTCCACATTCACATCCACATCTATACATCTACATCTACATGCATACATTCACATCTCCATGCATACATCCACATCCACATTCACATTCACATCCATACATCTACATCTACATGCATACATCCATATCCACATTCACATCCACATCTATACATCTACATCTACATGCATGCATCCACATCTCCATGATTACAATAAAATTCTTTTAATTAATCTAGGATGATAATTCCTAGAATATGGTAGGAAGTCCTCTTTTCATGCTTTGAATGAAATTATTTTATGTGTAATTTTTATAAAAATTTTACCATAGCTGCTATGACTGATAAATCTCAATTATCTTAAAAGATAAAGCTTATCATTAAGGGAATGATTAGAATGATCCCTAATTGGATCATTAACCCATACTAGATTGAATCATCAACATTCATGAAATACATAAACTAAAAGCATAGGGAAAGCCATTAATTTGGTCTTAAGCATAGATTAATCTTGGATTAAGAAAAAGCTTTATGAAAAGCTTCATTTGGTTTGAGAATAGGTGATGAGTATGACCATTTCTTGAGTGAGAGAGAGATATTACATAAAAACCATTAGAATTAAGCATAAATGTAAATTTATGTAATTCTTTACTATCATTCATTAATTACTTCAATAGCATTCAAAAACCATTCCAATTAAGCTTCTCAAGCTTGAGAGGGGTTGAGAAGAGAGAAACATTGAGAAATTATAGAAAAGATCAAAATTCACCACTTACTTTACAAATTTCTTGATTCTTTATTCACGGTAGAGGCCCCCAACCAATCAATTGGTTTAGTATGTTGATGGAGCCACCAATGGGGATTGAAGAAAGAGGGAAGCTCCAATTTCTCCAATTTGGAGAGAATTTTAGAGAATAGTAAATATTAGCATTATTTCAGCATAGTTCTAGAGTAGTAAAATTCTCCTCTCTTTTTTTTCAAAGGACTCATGTTCTATTTATAGGAGAGGGAGGCTCTAACCAAGGCTAACTGATTTCTAGAATTTTCCAAATTCAGTTTGGTTAAATTTGGACTAGATTTGGACCTAGTTTGGTTACTTTTTGATTCGGTTTAGTTCCTTTTTGATTTGGTTTGGTTCAAGAGAGAGGAGAGATAAAAATATCACATTATCTTTGAGTTTAAAACTCATTCAAGCATGTGAAATATGCACCTCCTTTAATGGACTCCCCTTCCTTACATGTGTCAAAATAGAATGATTATACCCAAAATATCTCATATTTTTAATATTGCTCATAGTTTTTTACTAATAAACCTTGTACATTTTCAACTCTTCATCTTATGTGAGCATTTACTCATTTTTGGATACCCAAAATATCTCATATTTTTAATATTGCTCATAGTTTTTTACTAATAAACTTTGTACATAGTCAACTCTTCATCTTATGTGAGATTGAAGGGACTCCCCTTCCTTACATATGTGTCAAAATGAAATCATTATACCCAAATATCTCATACTATTAAAATTACTCATAGTTTCTTACTAATAAACTTTGTACATAGTCAACTCTTCATCTTATGTGAGCATTTACTCATTTTTGGGTATCTTCTTTTACAAAATTGGATTTATCTCCTTCCCACACATGGATTGATCCTATTGGCTCACAGGAACCTTAATTGGACCATAATCCAAAGATTTCTGAAAATCTAGATCCTTAGACTAAGGTTCTTTATACCCATTTCCAATTAATTCCAATTGCACATTGGAAAGTTCTTTTTGAATTTCTGTTTCAGGGGAGTTCATTTTAATAAGATGAGATATTTTTTTATCCAAAAATATTAAAAATCTGAATATTCTCTCTCTAGAATATTTTCTCTCTCTAGATTAAAACAGTTAGAAACAAGATCTTTTATATTTCTGAAGAGCGATTGATTACAGGGGGAAGATGCTGGACATTTGGAGAGGCTGGGGAGGAATCTTACATTCTCTCCCACTTGAAAAACGCGAGATGTCCTCATCTTGCAAACTGGGCGGTAAGCATCATTGGCACAACCAGAACGCTCACCACCTGTCCACTCAGGGGTCTTTTCAATAGTTCCTAGCCCATAATACTCGGCAATATAATCACTTATAAAAATCAAGATGGACTCTCGTTGAAGATCAGCAAGATCAACCAACAGATCCATATAAAGAGCCATGGACTCATCCATTGAAGACCAGCAAGGTCAATCAACCAGATCCATGCCCGATTTCAGAAAACAACTCTTACTCCTTGTTCCAATATCTTCCTCGACGCACGTGTGGGTATCCTAGGCGACCCAGAGCCCGAGCACCGTATGGTCAGTACCCTCTAGGATCCTTCACAGGTGACCTAGCGCTTCACTTATAGGCCGCTTCCTTGGTCCCTCATCCACCATACCGGAAGCTCACCATTTTAATCGAACTGAGGCTGGTCAAAACCTCAGCCGACTTTGCTACGCGAGACGTCCTCCATTGACTCTCCGTCACTCACAGCAGTTGCAACTTTATCAGTTAGGTCTCCCCACGACTTAATCACAAGACGGTCAAAATGCTTCCCCAGCATTCTTGACATAAAACAACCATTTACAAACAGCATTTACAAACAGTTTACAAATACAGTTTCTATATTAACTCTCATTTTTCCACATTATCCCTCATCAATCCACATTACTTATTCCATATTCCATTTATATGTGTACTCATCCCATCACATCATTTTCCATCTCATCACTTCAGATTCCTTCACATCACATATCATATATTCACATCCATACATATATCCACATCCACATCCACATTCACATCCATACATCCACATCTACATCCATGCATCTATTTTCACATCCACATCTACATGCACATTCATACATCCTCATCCATACATCCACATCTACATGCACATTCACATCCATACATCTACATCTATATGCGTACATTCACATCTACATGCATACATCGACATCCACATTCATACATCTACATCCACATGCATACATCCACATCTCCATGCATACATCCACATCCACATCCACATTCACATCCATACATCTACATCTACATACATACATCCACCTCCACATTCACATCCACATATATACATCTACATCCACATGCATACATCCACCTCCACATTCACATCCACATCTATACATCTACATCTACATGCATACATCCACATCTCCATGCATTCATCCACATCCACATTCACATTCACATCCATACATCTACATCTACATGCATACATCCACATCGCTATGCATACATCCACATCCACATTCACATTCACATCCATATATCTACATCTACATGCATACATCCACATCTCCATGCATACATCCACATCCACATTCACATTCACATCCATGCATCTACATCTACATGCATACATGCACCTCCACATTCACATCCACATCTATACATCTACATCTACATGCATACATCCACATCTCCATGCATACATCCACATCCACATTCACATTCACATCCGTACATCTACATCTACATGCATACATCCACCTCCACATTCACATCCACATCTATACATCTACATTCCCATTCACATCCATACATCTACATCTACATGCATACATCTACCTCTACATTCACATCGACATCTATACATCTACATCTACATGCATACATCCACATCTCCATGCATACATCCACTTTCACATTCACATCCATACATCTACATCTACATGCATACATCCACCTCCACATTCACATCCACATCTATACATCTACATCTACATGCATACATCCACATCTCCATGGATACATCCACATCCACATTCACATTCACATCCATACATCTACATCTACATGCATACATCCACCTCCACATTCACATCCACATCTATACATCTACATTCCCATTCACATCCATACATCTACATCTACATGCATACATCCACCTCCACATTCACATCCACATCTATACATCTATATCTACATGTATACATCCACATCTCCATGCATACATCCACATCCACATTCACATTCACATCCATACATCTACATCTACATGCATACATCCACATCCACATCCACATCCACATCCACATCTATACATCTACGCTCACCACCTGTCCACTCAAGGGTCTTTTCATTGGTCCCTCATCCACCGTACCGAAAGCTCACCATTTTAATCGAATGGAGGCTGGTCAATACCTCCGCCGACTTTGCTACGCGAGACGTCCTCCATTGACTCTCCGTCTCAGCAGTTGCAACTTTATCAGTTAGGTCTCCACGACTTAATCACAAGACGGTCAAAATGCTTCCCCCAGCATTCTTGACATAAAACAGCCATTTACAAACAGCATTTACAAACAGTTTACAAATAATGTTTCTATATTAACTCTCATTTTTCCACATTATCCCTCATCAATCCACATTACTTATTCCATATTCCATTTATATGTGTTCTCATCCCATCACATCATTTTCCATCTCATCACTTCGGATTCCTTCACATCACATATCATATATTCACATCCATACATATATCCACATCCACATCCACATTCACATCCATACATCCACATCTACATCCATGCATCTATTTTCACATCCACATCTACATGCACATTCATGCATCCTCATTCATACATCCATATCTACATGCACATTCACATCCATACATCCACATCTACATGCGTACATTCACATCTACATGCATACATCCACATCCACATTCATACATCTACATCTACATGCATACATCCACATCTCCATGCATACATCCACATCCACATCCACATTCACATCCATACATCTACATCTACATGCATACATCCACCTCCACATTCACATCCACATCTATACATCTACATCTACATGCATACATCCACCTCCACATTCACATCCACATCTATACATCTACATCTACATGCATACATCCACATCTCCATGCATACATCCACATCCACATTCACATTCACATCCATACATCTACATCTACATGCATACATCCACATCTCCATGAATAAATCCACATCCACATTCACATTCACATTCACATCCATATATCTACATCTACATGCATACATCCACATCTCCATGCATACATCCACATCCACATTCACATTCACATCTATACATCTACATCTACATGCATACATCCACGTCCACATTCACATCCACATCTATACACACACATATAAGGTAACTCATCTATGGGAATAATTCGGCCGGTTATTGCAGCACCTATCTCATTGGTATGAGGTGATCTAACAAAAGGACCTCTTAGAGGCAAGTCGAAAACGGGATAAAGGCATATCTTCTGGTGAGGAAGAAAGCACGCTAGTAAGAAGACCCGCTTAGAGAATCCACCATGCCTTGATCTCATCACGCAATAGTATCGGGGACCCAAACCCAAGGCTTCAATAACTATAGCCAAGCGGACATTGTTACGGAAGTGCTGTCGCCCCCACGGTGTTACCCTAGTTATATCTCGATAGGTCCGCCATTTGGTCTGAGCTACAGAAGTTCCCAAGTGAGGGAAAAGTGAGCGCTCATACAGTTTTATAAAATCCCCTTGAGTCGAGTAGTCTTTTAACTGGTGACCAAAACCCTGGCATCCAAAACATCGATTTTCAGTTCTGAGCTCATCTCTCTGATTTCTTGAAAGAGGTGGGGCTCCTGAGAAAGTATTCTGGGGGAAGGGTCTTCCTTCACTTTGGAATCTTCCTGCATCCTGATTCTGATTTGGGCCTTGCTGCCTCTTCGGGGGTGGAAAGTTTAAAGTACTTCCCTGGGCTTGGAATCTTTTAAAGTTAGAGGGTGCAGGCTTTGGCGGGACCTTTACTACAAAGGGTTTGGCAAAATCCTTTGCCATTCTTACTGCTTCAGCCATGGACACTGGCTTGGCATTTTTGACCAGTGTGTCCAAGGGTTTGTTCATTCCCCGAATGAACTCGGCCATGAGTTGTTCTTCATCTAGAGGTGGTGAATATTTGAGTAGAAGAGCAAAGGCCTGGTGATATTCCTCGATGGTTTTGCTCTAAGAATTCGTTCATTTTGCTCTCCTGCTTTAGCTCTAAGAATTCGTTCATTTTGGTTTCCAAAAATCCAGGAGGAAAAAATCTCTTTCTTAGATAGGTTTTTAGATCATTCCAGGACTGAGTATTTCTGTAAAGACGGTTGGTGTCACAGTGGTTCCTCCATGCTACCCTGGCTGTTTCCACTATTTTCAGCCGGGCAAGAGCCATTTTGCTCCGCTCATTGTAGCTTGTGACGTCAAAATACTCTTCCATGGCTTCCACCCATTTCTCCACAGCCTCGCCCAGGTTCTCCCCTTCTCCTTTGAAGGGTCCTGGCTGAGTCTTATGAAGAGCCTTGCGAACATTAGGGTCAAGCTCGTCATCTTCAGAGACAAGGTCTGGCTGACGGCCACGGTTTCCTCGTCTCATGATTCTACCAAAAATTTATATATTATTAAATTTTTATTTTGATACTATCCACGAGATCCTAAGACTTAAGAGGTTCGAAAAAATAATTTCTTAAACAAGACAATGATCTTATTGGAGATCTATGACATATGTCCGATAATAGATTTTTCTTTATCAGATCGTCCATAAATAATCATTTATACAACAAGAAATTTTTCTCCAGAAAACATTTCTTTATTTATATAAAAGTTGCAATATGTACATAGAGCAGCTCAGCTCCAGAATCACCGCCTCAGTCGTAATCGCATAAAGAAGCGAAACTGTGAAGAAGACATACCATGGTACACACGATTCATTACACAAAGAGGTGTTATAATTCTATTTCTCGAGATAAAACGGCTAAGAAGTCTAAAAAATCGGCATGAAGTTCTGAAGTTCCTGGGTGAATGATCAAAGAGTTGAACATGCTGAACAAGCCCTAGTCTTATCAGAATCATGGCCAAGGAAATATTTTGCCTGAGCCTCCGACGTTGACTGGTACTGACATTAATGCACCGTCCTACATTTAACCACATATACCGACGTCGCTCAAGAGGATCAGGAAAGTAAAGACTCTCAAAATAGCGAATGAGTCTCACTCTGCTCATTCGGGTCGTCACAGAGTTGATGAGGTGATCAAATGAAAAAGCTATCATATCCTGACTCTGAGAGAGTCCAAGAATTCCAGATAGGTTCGGGGTGTCCATCTATAAATTTCCAATTCAATTTATAAGTTTTCAAATTTTGAAGTTCATTCATAAGTGAAAAACATTTCTTTCCCAGATTTCTATTATAAATTTAGGCAGTTTCTGCTCTGATACAAATTGTGAGATCCCTCTGCCCCCTCCCTGCACACCGGCGGACTCTCGGTAACTGTCAGCAGAGCGGAAGCAGCCCCCTCATGTGCGGGGCAGGGTCTCTCACTCAGGGCCTCGCCCTTGAATGTCCGGGCATGAGACTAGGCTAGTGGTTACTCTGAAAACCGAAACCAGGAAAATTTCCCATGCCCTCGCCCACGAATGTCCGGGCACGAGACTAGGCTGGTGGTCACTCCGAAAACCGAAAGTGGGGATGATTCCACCTTTTTGATTTTTCTTAACGAGTTTTCTAACGAGATCAAAATCTAAACTATCCTCCACCTGAATAAACCAGATAGAAGGAAACTATCACTGATATAATTTGATCATATGAGCAATTCAACGCTTTTTTTCCTAATCAAGATTAGGCACAACTGTTGATCCACTCAATCGAGAAATTTATCAGGAAATTAACTATCTACTCGAATCCTAGCATAATCCTAAGATTTTTCAGTTTGATTATTAAAACTCCATTGATTCCAGCCTAACCCCATCCGGCCCATGGGTTAGCCACCACCCTGCCACTTGAATCGGTGGAACCAAACAAGTACTCACCCACCCATAATTGAAATGCCTTTCTTAACTTTAGCTTTAGAAAACAGATACGCACACACTCCTCTTTAAAACTTTAATAAAAACAATCCATTGACAAACAATTTACTGGTTACACATGTCATACTTCAAAATTTCCATTGAGTCTTTGTTTCTCACAAAACAGTATCACTCTGGACTCTCCGTTGAGACCAGCGAGTCAACAACGAGATCCAATGATAGATTACAATAACATTGGTCTATCATACAATATCTTCCTCGACATATGTATGGGTGTCCTCGGCACCGCGAGCCTAGGCATCGCCTAGTCAGAACCCTCCAGGATCCTCCTTAGGTGTCCTGGCACTTCACTCAGGGACCGCTTCATCGGCCCTCGTCCATCGTACCGGAAGCGCACCATTTTAACCATACAGAGGGTGGTCAAGACCTCGGTAGGCTTTGCCGCGTGAGTTGTCCCTCGAACACTCCCTGCCAGCTGTTGCAACCGAACTTCCCTTAGATAAACATAAATGCCAAATGCTCCCTCCAGCATTTTGGCGTAAGACAGTCCTTTGAGAAAACAGGGTTTCTATGTAAGTTTTCAGTTTTGATTTTTGTTTGAAAACCATGAACAATCTTAAATCCGTATCTCAATACTTCTAGATCTAGGTGTGAATTCCAAACAAAATTCCTCGAATTCTATTAACTTGATCCTCAGATCAAAATCAAAATCTTAACTTAGTTTCAAATTCGATGGGTGTTTTAAGTGCATTTTTTCTGTACTGATCATTGACGAAGGAATTAGGTCTTGGTCAATAGTCAGAATCAGAGTTTGGGTCTGGAAAGGTTCTTCTTAAACTATCTTTCTCGAAAGGTACTATTTCAATTTCTCTTTTTCTAAATTTCGTTCGATGAATATTTGCTTACAGATTTCTAAAACATGAATTTCTTATGAGGAATAAAATAATCATTTATCTCAATCTCCGACTTCGATAGTTTAATTGAATTTTCTCATTACCATCTTAGTGAATATGAAACGGTAGCACTTCTTCTCACAGATTATCTACTTATTCATTTTTCTAATTTTTATGAAAATTAAATAGAGGATTAAGGAGAACCCTTATTTAATTATAAAGATTCTATATGCATCTAATTATGTAAAAAATCTGATTATGATGAAAGTCACACTTTTATCATCATAAAAAAATCATTTATGATAAAAATCACTCTTTTAATAAAAAAAATATCTTTTATGCATACTTCTATGCATGAAAATCAAATATGATAAAAGTAACACTTTTATAATTAAAAAAATAATCTTTTATGCATACTTTTATATGCATAAAAATCAATTATAATGAAAGTAATACTTTTATAATAAAACTAAATTTCTTTTATACAAATAATCAAAATACATCTTCTATGCATGAAAATGACCCTTTAGAATATAGAAATCATAAGGATTACTCTTTTAGAATAATGAAAGATAATACTTATTTCTAAATTTTTGAAAAATTTTGCCATAAGCTCCTTTGTATGGCTGACCATTTTTCAATTTTAAGTCTCAAAAATTAATTAGAAATGTATCAAGAGTATTTAAATCATTCTAAAGTAACATTTTTCTACTTATGAAACATTATAAAAAACTTGATTTTATTCATTAATCATTCACCTAAGATAAAGAATGGTTGGATTTACTAGAGAAGAGAGGGGAATGCCTTTTGTAATGAGGCGTAACATCATTTGAATGTAGAGAAGACAAAAATCATTAAAAAAACCATAAAAATCATAAAAGGAATGGAAAAGAGAAGAATCTCCAACTTACATAGATAATTTGGGAGCTTTCCTTTGGCTTGATGGTTTGAGGGTTCAACTCTTGTTTGAGACAAGAGTTGCCACCAATCTTTTGGAAGAGGGAAGGTCAAAAACTAGTGAATTATGAGTAAAATTCACAGTCTTTGGCACTTGGGAGAGGCAAGGTAACAGTGCAAATATACTATTGAGTTTCAAAAAAGAGGAGGGATTCTATTTATAGGAAAAAGTGAGCTTCTAACCAAGCCAACTGATTCTAGAATTTTCCAAATCAGTTTGGTCAATTTTTGACCATTTTTAGGTCAGTTTTGCTCACTTTTTGGATCTAGTTGAAACAGGAGAGAGGAGAGATAAAAATATAATCCCATTATTTGGGAGTTTAAGACTCATTCAAGCATGTGAAATAGACACCTCCTTCATGAGGGGAATTCCCCCATGCAGAGGTGTCAAAAATGCATCATTTCACCTAAATATCTCTCTTTTTTAACTATTAACCTTGTCCTTAGTCAACTCTTCATCTTATGTGAGTATTTACTCATTTTTGGGAGATTTTTCTTTTATTTCTTCATTTATCTCCTCCCTACATTTGGATGAATCTTATCGGTCCATAGGAACCTTAATTTAAAATTTCAAAAAAATCTTCACCCCCCAGGATAATGCCTCTTGAACAGATTATACTTAATTTCTGATGCACCTTCTGAAAATAATTTTGAACTTCTGTTTTAGGGAAACTTATTTTAATAAGATGAGATATTTTTCTATCTAAAAATATTTAAAATCTGAATATTCTCTTTCTAGAATATTTTCTCTCTCTAGGCCAAAATTGGTAGATTTCTGATTTGGGTTAAATTGTTTGACCCTTTCCCTTTGATACTGGATTTTGGCTCTTGAAGAAATTCAACACATTTATTTTTTTATTCAAGCAATTCTGCAAAAGCAAAAAAAGAAGAGGGATTTGATTATAGGGGAAGATGCTGGACATCTTGAGAGGCTGGGGAGGAATCTTACATTTAATGACACTTAATCAATAAACTATTGGCATAATCTTGCACTATTATCACTAAAGTTCTATAACCTTTCTTTCTTGCATAAATTTTCAGCAATGTCTACTATTTTCTTGAAGTTTATAATAATAGTTTCTCTTAAAGAAACCAGATTCTTGCGAGAAGTAACTAAGATTTGATCAAGAATTACTCATTGTCACCGAGATTTGACTCTACACAAAATCTCTATAAACTTTGAAAATTTTGCACTAGCATTCTTGAAATTTAACTCTGCACAATAAACTGTCTAAAACTGCGAATCTGCACAGCAATTTGCATAAAATCCTCAAGAGATCTGTGATCTTCAATATGCACTCTTTCTTGATAAACTGCACCAAGATTGCACAGTAATACTACACAACAATCTTTGAACAATTTCTGCAACACATCTAAAATTTGCATCACAACAATATTTTTTTTGAGTCGAATTTAAAGCCAAGGAGTCGTACGACTCCCTAGGGTCAAATGGAGAGGATAACAGACTCCCGACAATGATGAAGCTAATCATGCAAGCACCTAGATTAAAAGGAAATCTGAACCATCCAAACTCCAAAAGAATGGCTCTCCAACCAAGGAAGACTAACAACTAGCCCATCCTCAAAGTCGTAATTTGAATCCATCAAGGCACTGAAGATATCCACACGATGAGCTCAAAACTCATGGTCGGAATGTTGAATTGTCTTGGCAGAAAAGAACCATTATGCAAGCCAAGACTAGGATGTGCCATAGGTGTATCTAAATGTCGAGCCACATAGACAAAAACCATACACTGCAAATGCCAAAAGTGATGTACCCAAGCGGTAAATGTTGTGGCTCCGCAAAACATTGGGTCATTTTCAATCACACACAGGAACCAAATGCATATAGCTCATAGTCAGCATCATGCAAAGTCAGATGGGAGAATCGATGCCATTGCCCGATGTAGCACAACTCAAAACATTGGAGGCAAGATCTATTGTATCCATGTGTGTATGTGCATGATCTAAAGTATGCATCACATCCTCATGTGCAAATCCCTCTATGTGTGTGTGATCCTCCAAGGTAAAAATATAATCAATAGGATCATCATAAACGTCATCATCACTGAAGAGACTGACGACATATCCGCACATAAGAGATAAGTGTGTTGGAATTAGGGTTGCAGGAAAGCACACAAAGCTTGGAGAAGAAGAAGCAAGAATGCACACAACACACAATGTATTAGATTGTGTCAATGTACAAAAGATAAGTTAGCCCTAGAATGATGGGCGTATATAGAAGCCGGGGGAAAAAACCTCTTAAAGAGGGAAAAAGTGCCCCAGCGGTCCTAAGTGTGTTCACACACATCACTACCTATATATATGGCAACAAATCCCCCTGGGAGTGATGGTGTGAACGAGAGCTGGCACTCATGTATAGGGGAGTGCCATGCCCGAAGTAGATCAATCCACAAAGGGGAGCAAGCCCAAAGCTTTGCGAAAAGCTTCGAACTTCACGAGGAAGCGCCTTTGTGAAAAGATCGGCGAGGTTGTTCTGTGTTGGCACATAGGCCAAGCCGATCTCTCCTGCTAAGAGTCTCTCCCTGACATAGTGATAATGCACCTCAATGTGCTTTGTGCGAGCATGAAAAACTAGGTTTCTCGCAACTGCCAATGCGCTTTGACTGTCAGTGAAGATAGAGGTGGCAGACTCCTGTCCAACACCCAAGTCAGCCATAAGCCGTGTGAGCCACACACACTCAATCGTAGCTGTGAAAGCTACCCTGTACTCAGCTTCACAACTAGAAGTGGCCACAGTAGGTTGCTTCTTACTCAACCAAGATATGCATGAGCTACCGAGCATGAAACAAAAACCACTTGTGGACACTCTTGTGTCATAGCAACCAGCCCAATCTGAGTCCGAAAAAGCATGTAAATCTGGCGGCAACGATCCCCCCTTGGGATAAAACAACCCAAGATGTATGGTGCCACTCAAGTAGCAAAAGATGCATTTAACTGCCTTCCAATGCTGAGACCCTGGGCTATGCATAAACCTGCTCACCTGTGAGACTGCAAACTGAATGTCCGGTCTCGTAATGTATACATAAATGAGGCAACCAACAGTTGTCTGATAGAGTGTGACATCAAAGTGATCTCCAGCATCATGAAGACTCAACTTTCAACCTGTCTCCATTGGAGTAGCAATAGGCTTGCAGTCTTCAAGGCCAAATCTCCGCAATAATGTCTCAATATACTTTGTCTGACACAAAGCAATACCTCCATCACACTGCTTAAATTGTATCCCCAAATAATGATGCAAATGCCCCAAATCTGACATCTCAAAAGAGGCATTCAAATCAGCCTTAAAATCAGCAATATGACTCTCATTTGGTCCTGTGAGCAGCATGTCATCAACATAGAGAGCAATGATTAGATGTACATTAACCACATGTTTAACATACAAAGTGCTTTCTGTTGGACTATTCTGAAAACCATGTGCAGTCAAATATGCATGTATCTTTTCATACCAAGCTCGTGGAGCTTGCTTTAAACCATATAAAGCCTTTTTCAACCTGCACACTTTGTTTTCCTGCCCTCTTTGAACAAAACCATGAGGCTGCGATACATACACCTCCTCATGCAAATCTCCATTCAAGAACGTAGTCTTTATGTCCAACTGATGTACATTCCAACCATTATGAGCTGCCAATGCACAAATGCTACGAATGGTAGTCATATGACAAGTGGGAGTAAAGGTCTCATCAAAATCAATGCCCTTTTCTTGAGCATAACCCTTTGCAACAAGTCTAGCCTTATAGCGATCAACACTGCCATCTGGCTTTCATTTCAACTTAAAAACCCACTTACATCCAATGGCCTTTTTACCAATAGGCAAATCACACAAAGACCATGTACCATTTTTTATTATAGCATCATATTCACTTTGCATTACAGCCAACCAATTTTCTGATTTTTGTGCCTCATCAAATGAAAGAGGTTCTTCCTCTTCACACATAATAGACACAGCCAAAGCATAACAATCTGATGCATAAGAGGCATGCTGAAAACCTGAACGAGTACGACTAGGCATAGGTGCATCAATTTTACTATCACGCAAGGTTTGCACTAGCCATTTAGGCATTACTTCTAGCCTGCTCATTTTCAGCCCTATCCTCATGAATTATATCTTGTAAATCTGCATCAGAAATAGGCTGATCTATGATGTCATTTGAAATCTGCATAGGCTGAATATTTGCCTCATTAGGACTTACATTTGAATTCCCACCTGTGAATGTATCAAATACATCCTGTGAGCTCACACCTGTCTCTTTGGTGCATGATAACAAAGGCTGCACAGCATCTTCCACAAAAACAACATCTCGACTAATCAAGATACGCTTTGATTGCGGATGATACAATCTGTAACCCTTGCTCTCAGCACTGTAACCAACAAAAATGCATTTGACAGCCTTATCATCCAATTTTCTGCATTGTTGCACAGGCACTAAAGTAATAGATTGCAAGGCCTTAGTGGGACACCTGTTGAGTACATATGCAGCACACATGATAGCCTCAAGCCAAAACGCATGTGGCAAAGCTTGGCTCTTGACCATACATCATGCCATCTCCATAAGTGATCTGTTTTTCCTCTCAGCAACACCATTTTGCTGAGGGGTATACGGCACTGTACATTGGTGTTTTATCCCACGACTAGCCAGAAATGCATCAAACTCTTTAGACATGTATTCCCCCCCTCGATCAGAACGGAGGGTGCCCACAGTACAATTGGATACATTTTCAACCATAAGCATAAACTATTTGAAGCACAAAAACACTTCGAACTTGCCTTCAGAACTTGCCTTCAGTGGTTATACCCATGCATGCCTTGAGTAATCATCAATGAAAGTCACGAAGTACAAGTGTTTACCAAATGATGGAGTTTGCATAGGCCCACATACATCACTATGTACAAGTTGCAATTTGCGAGTAGCCTACACAGAACCATCCTTTGGAAATGCAGAACGCTGCATTTTGCCCAAAATACAGCCTTCACAAACATGTTTCAATGGTGCCTCAAGAGGGGGCAATGAAGCAACCATATCAAATTTCTGCAAACGCAGCAAACTAGCAAAGTTCAGATGACCAAAATGAGCATGCCATAGTTTTGCATCTGAAACTGCCTTTTCATCAGAAACTGCATTTGTTGAATCTTCCACACACTTGTCATAAGAATTGAGCCTATACAGCCCACGAAACAAGGTGCCAGATACAATAATCGTATCACCAGAAGTCAAATCATGAACAGTACATCTGCCATCCACAAATTTGACTACAAGTCCAAGTCTAGCGCGCAGAGACAGACAATAGATTCTTCTTTATCCCTGGCACATACAAAGCATTTGAAAGTGTGAAAGCGCTTCCATTTGCAGCAGTAAGCATAATTTTACCAATGCCCTTCACTGGGTAAGAAGCATTATTGGCACATGTGACAGTATTCCCATTAGGGATAGCCTCAAGAGAAGTGAACATATCACGATGCGAGGTAATGTGCTTTGTAGCACCACTGTCAAAATACCATACATGAGAGTCAATAGAAACTGCCAAACATGCATCATGTATAGATGGTTCATACTAGCAATACACGCTAAACGCCCATTCTGTATCCTGCACAACATTTGCAGAATCTGCATTTGTAGAAGCATCCGCTATTGTGGCTGCATTTGACTCTTTCTTCTTTGCCTCTTTAGCCTTTAGCTTAGGGCAATTCTTAATGACATGATCATTTGCCTTACAATAGTTGCACCTGGTCTTTTTCTTGCCTTTATCAAGAGCCTTCTCAGACTTATTGTTGCTACCTGTGGAAGGAGAAGAAGTTGCAGACCTATTAATAGGAGAAGAAACAGTGGAAGGGGCTGCCTTACCACTTCTTTTCTGCTGGGCAGCAAAATGCCTGATCAACTGCACGCTGCCTAGCCCTGTTTTGCCTAGACTGCACTTCTTGCAAGAGCTTGTTGACTAACGTATCATACTTGACAACATCAGGTCTGTCCTCAGTAACAAGTCTCCACGTGGAAGAAAAAGTCTGATATGACTCAGGTAAAGCATCAAGAACAGTCAACATAAGAGAATGATCAGGTATAATCTCACCTGCAGAAATCAACCTTGGGATCTTTAATCTCAGCAAGAAAAACAATTCCCCTGTAATCAATTCCCTCTTCAGAAATGTAAGAGATCTTGTCTCTGGCTATTTTGGCATAGAGAGAGAAAATATTCTAGAGAGAGAATATACAAATTTTGAATATTTTTGGATAAAAAAATATCTCATCTTATTAAAATGAATTCCCTTGAAACAGAAATTCAGAAAGAACTTTTCAATGTGCAATTGGAATTAATTGGAAATGGGTATAAAGGACCTTAGCCTAAGGGTCTAGATTTTCAGAAATTTTTAGATTATGGTTCAATTAAGGTTCCTGTGGGCCAATAGGATCAATCCATGTGTGGGGAGGTGATAAATCCAATTTGTAAAAGAAAATATCCAAAAATGAGTAAATGCTCACATAAGATGAAGAGTTGACTATGTACAAGGTATATTAGTATCAAAAATATGAGATATTTTGGGTATAATGATTCCATTTTGACACATATGTAAGGAAGGGTGGATGTGGATGTATGTATGTATGTGGATGGGATATATGAATGAGGACGTGATAATGGATGTATGCATGTAGATGTGGATATTTGGATGTGAATGTGAATGTGGATGTGGATGTGGATGTGGATGTATAGATGTAGATACGGATGTGGATGTATGTATGTATGTGGATGTAGATGTGGATGTATAGATGTGAATGGGAATGTGGATGTGGATGTATGAATGTGAATGTGGATGTGGATGTGGATGTGGATGTATGGATGTGGATATGGATGTGTATGTATGAATGTGGATATGGGATGTGGATGTATAAATGAGGATGTGAAAATGGATGTATGCATGTAGATGTGGATGCATGCATGTGAATGTGAATGTGTATGTGAATTAATGTGTCGTCGATATGAGGAAATGGATGAGAATGAGTACACATTGAATGGAATGTGGAATAAGTAATGTGGACTAAGGAGGGATAATGTGGAAAGACGAGAGTTCGATTTAGAAACTGTATTTTGTGACTGTTTGTAAATGAATGTTTTATGTCAAGAATGCTGGGGAAGCATTTTGACCGTCTTGTGGACTAAGGTCATGAAGACCTAACTGTTAAAGTTGCAACTGCTGCCATTGACGGAGAGTCAATGGAGGACGTCTCGCATAGCAAGATCGACCGAGGTCTTGACCAGTCTCGGTTCGATTTAAATGGTGAGCTTCCGGTACGGTGGATGAGGGACCGAGGAAGCGGCCTATGAGTGAAGCGCTAGGTCACCTGCGAAGGATCCTAAAGGGTGCTGACCATACGGTGCTCGGGCTCTGGGTCACCGAAGATACCCACACGTGCGTCGTGGAAGATATTGGAATAAGGAGTAAGAGTTGTTTTCTGAAACCGGGCATGGATGTGGTTGACTGACCTTGCTGGTTCTCAACGGATGAGTCCATGGCTCTCTTATATGGATCTGTTGATTGATCTTGCTGATCTTCAACGAGGATTCCATCTTGATTTTTATATGTGAAAATATTGTCGGGTACTATGAGCTAGGAACTATTGAAAAGGCCCCTGAGTGAACGTGGTGAGCGTTCTGGTTGCCAATGATGCCATAAGTACACGGTGAATAAAGGACTGGAAATATGGATTCAACCAGAGATTTTGAGGATTGTCATCAGTAACATAATGGTTTCATTAAAGGATTGTTTTAAAGTTAGTTGATGCTGAGAAAAAGGCAATTTCATATTGGGTGTGTAAGTGGTGTGACTAGTTTTATGTTTGCATGAATTTCCGGCCAGGGGGCCTGGGAACTCTTTTCCCTAGTACCCGAGACAAAACCTAACCAAATTCCTAATTGGATCCCATCACTACAGTGGTTGGGCGGTTGGCTAACCCATGGGGTTAGGCTGGACAGATGGATCCGTAAATCGAGACTCAATTTCTATTATTATGATAGATGAAGTAAGTCCCGGATAGTAATTGTTCTATGGATAGGAATCAACGGCTGTGCCTCTTGATGGGAAAAAAAGCGTTGATCCCAATGATCCAAGTGCAAGTTTCTTCCTTGATCTGACTGAGTATCTTTATAGGTGCAGTCGGATCAGTTTGATCACTAATGGTCTTGACTACGTTAGAGTAAAAAGTTATCCTGGAGGAATCGCCCGTGCTTTCTGGATAAGGGAAGTTTTTTCAAGTTCGGTTTTGGAAAAACCGATGGATTAGTCTTTTGTCCGGATATCCGTGGGGACGAGGCCCCGAGTGTGGGACCTTGCCTTGCGCAAGAAGTGCTACTTTCGCTGCTAGTACCCCGAATCCGTTGCGCGGTGGAGACAAGGACCTCACAGTTGGTATCAGAGCCAATTGGCTAATAAAGATCAACTGAGAAGCCAAATATGTCAAAAATTTATCAAGAAGCACAAAAAGATTGTAATTGTGTCATATAATTCATACAATTTGATATTTAAAAAAAATTCATAAATTAGTAATTGGATCTTCAAATAGAAGTACCGCAATTATATGGAATCCCAGACTTGCTTGAGGCCTAGACATGATGGTATTTACCTTATAGTTCCAAGTACCATGACTACCCGTATATACCAAGGGTATAACTGTAGCTCTTTACGGACAGTATATACGAGTAAATCTAAGACTTGAAATTATAAGCATTAATGCTATCCAGTTGATGAATTCGAATGTGGTTGATATGATTTTAATTTTGTTTGGGAATTGATGAATTGAATTGGATTCTGATTGAAAAATGATGATCCCTGAAGATGGGTTGAAATGTAATAAGCTGAGCAAAACCACAATGAGGATGAATGGGACGAGTCCCTGTGATGATATTTATAACTAGAATGATGAGAATGATTTCAGCAAATCTCTATGAGATTAGTGGATTGTGCTATCAAATTGCTACTGTTAACACTTGACTCGGTAGCTCAAGTTATGGAATGACAAATTGAGAACTTGCTTGACTGAAATTCCCGTGGAGGAATGTTCAAAAAGAAATTTTTTGGTCCAATGGACCATTATCATGTTAAAGATATGAATGATATGATCTGAATGAATTGTTATTTAATGATGAGTTCTATATAAGGGATATTTATCCCAGTATTCTGTTGGGTTGACCAGAATATAAGGAACCCCAGAATAAATTGGATCTAAAGAAAAAGAGTTGTCCTCTACTTTGCGAGATGAGGAAATCTCGCATTTTTTTTAAGTGGGGTAGAATGTAAGATTCCTCCCCCAGCCTTCGAGGTATACAGGAGTAAGAATCTCCCTTTCTGATCTTATAATTATTCCCTCTCTAAAATAAAAGAAAGATTCTGTTTAAAAAGGGAAGACCCTTTCCCCAGAATACTTCTCAGGAGTCCCACCTATTTTAAGGATTCAGAAAAATGAGTTCAGAAGTGAGAATCAGTGTTTTGGATACCAAGGTTTTGGTCTTCATTCGAGTGCGACCCAAAAGAAGTTCTTTATCTCTTGAGAAGTATAAGAAGTTATCCCCCAGATATTGTGGGCCATATCTGAATTCAAAGAAAGTAGATGACTTAGCCTACGAGCTTCTTTTACCTCCTCATCTCAAAGTTCATAATGTATTTCATGTAAGCCTTCTATAGAAATATGTGCCAAAACCAAATCATGGAAAGACGGTAAAACTTCAGTGGCAAGATACCCCATTGCTTCTAGGTTACGCTAGTTCTTTCTTTTATATAAGTCGTAACTCTTACTTGTCGCTCGCAGTAATCTTACTTCCATCGATCTCCTTTCTTCTTAATCTCTCTTATGGCTTGGCAGTAAGACTTAGTTTTATCCATGATGATTTCTCACCTTCAAGACGCAAGTGAGTCTGTGAAGAAGGATTTCATAGAACTGTATGAGCGCTCGCTTTTCCCTCACTTGGGAACTTCTGTAGCTCAGACCAAATGGCAGACCTGTGGAGACATAACTAGGGTAACACCGTGGGGTCGGCAGCACTTTCGTAACAATGTCTGCTTGGCCATGGTTATTGAAGCTTTGGGTTTGGGTCCCCGATACTACTACATGATGAGATCAAGGCATGGTGGATTTTTTGAGCGGGTCTTCTTACTGGCGTGTTTTCTTCCTCATCAGAAGATATGCCTTTACCCCATTTTTGGCTTGCCTCTCAGAGGTCCTTTTGTTAGATCACCTCATACCACTGAGGTAGGTGCGGCAATAACCAGCCGAATTATTCCCATAGATGAGTTACCTTATACATGCGCAGCTTGTGAGTGCTGCTTTTGTGACCATATGATGGACGGGCTTATGGAAGTGTAAAGAGTTCTTCTATCTTTACTATATATGTTCCAAGAATGAATAAAGTTGAAATCTTATTCTTGTCTTGAATCTTGCTCTCTTTGAGACTTTTCTTGGTGGTTAATCTTAATTGAATTTTTTCTCTAAGTCTCATATTCGTGCATCTTGCGAAATTATCCCAAGTTTGCGAGATGAGGACATCTCGCGTTTTTCAAGTGGGAGAGAATGTAAGATTCCTCCCCAGCCTCTCAAAATGTCCAGCATATTCCCCTGTAATCAATTCCCTCTTCAGAAATGTAAGAGATCTTGTCTCTGGCTATTTTGGCATAGAGAGAGAAAATATTCTAGAGAGAGAATATACAAATTTTGAATATTTTTGGATAGAAAAATATCTCATCTTATTAAAATGAATTCCCCTGAAACAGAAATTCAGAAAGAACTTTTCAATGTGCAATTGGAATTAATTGGAAATGGGTATAAAGGACCTTAGCCTAAGGGTCTAGATTTTCAGAAATTTTTAGATTATGGTCCAATTAAGGTTCCTCTGGGCCAATAGGATCAATCCATGTGTGGGAAGGAGATAAATCCAATTTGTAAAAGAAAATATCCAAAAATGAGTAAATGCTCACATAAGATGAAGATTTGACTATGTACAAGGTATATTAGTAAGAAACTATGAGTAATATCAAAAATATGAGATATTTTGGGTATAATGATTCCATTTTGACACATATGTAAGGAAGGGGAGTCCCTTAAAGGAGGTGCATACTTCACATGCTTGAATGAGTTTTAAACTAAAAAATAATGTGATATTTTTATCTCTCCTCTCTCTTGAACCAAACCAAATCAAAATGAGACCAAACCGAATCAAAAAGTAACCAAACTAGGTCCAAATCTAGTCCAAATTCAACCAAACTAAAATCTATAAAATTCTAGAAATCAGTTAACTTTGGTTAGAGCTTCCCTCTCTTATAAATAGATCACGAATCCTTTGAAAAAAATAGGAGAATTTTACTATACTAGAGTTATGCTGAAATAATGCTAATTTCTACTATTCTCTAAAATTCTCTCCAAATTGAAGAAATTGGAGCTTCCCTCTTTCTTCAATCCCCATTGGTGGCTCCATCAACATACTAAACCAATTGATTGGTTGATTGGTTGGGGTCCTCTACCGTGAACAAAGAATCAAGCAATTTGTAAGGTAAATGGTGAATTTTGATCTTTTCTATAATTTCTCAATGTTTCTCTCTTCTCAACCCCTCTCAAGCTTGAGAAGTTTAATTGGAATGGTTTTTGAATGCTATTGAAGTTAATTGATGAATGGTAGTGAAGAGTTACATAATTTGATGAATGCTATTGAAGTTAATTGATTAATGATAGTTAAGAATTACATAAATTTTCATTTATGCTTAATTCAAATGGTTTTTAGGTAATTTCTCTCTCACTCAAGAAATGGTCATACTCATGACCCATTCTCAATCCAAATGAAGCTTTTCATAAAGCTTTTCCTTAATCCAAGATTAATCTATGCTTGAGACCAAATTAATGGCTTTTTTCTATGCTTTTAGTTTATGTATTTCATGAATATTGATGATTCAATCCATTATGGATTAATGATCCAATTAGGGATCATTCTAATTATTTTCTTAATGAAAAGCTTTATCCCTTAGAAAAATTGAGATTTATCAGTCATAGCAGCGGAGCTATGGCAAAAATTTTATACAAATTACGCATAAACTAATTTCATTCAAAGCATGAAAAAAGGATTTCCTACCATATTCTAGGAATTATCATCCTAGATTAATTGAAAGATATTCATTGTAATCATAGAGAAATTGATTTTTATATTATGCATAATTGATTTTTATGCATAGAGGTATGCATAAAAGATCATTATTTTAACATAAAAGTGTTACTTTTATCATAATTAGATTTCATGCATAGAGGTATGCATAAAAGATTATTATTTTAATGTAAAAGTGTTACTTTTATCATATTTGGATTTCATGCATAGAGGTATGCATAAAAGATGATTATTTTATTATAAAAGTGTTACTTTCATCATGTTTGAATTTCATGCATAGAGGTATGCATAAAAGATGATTATTTTATTATAAAAGTGTTACTTTTGTCACAATTGAATTTCATGCATAGAGGTATGCATAAAAGATGATTATTTTATTATAAAAGTGTTACTTTTATCATGTTTGAATTTCATGCATAGAGGTATGCATAAAAGATGATTATTTTATTATAAAAGTGTTACTTTTGTCACAATTGAATTTCATGCATAGAGATATGCATAAAAGTTGATTATTTTATTATAAAAGTGTTACTTTTGCACAATTGAATTTCATGCATAGAGGTATGCATAAAAGTTGATTATTTTATTATAAAAGTGTTACTTTTGTCATATTTAAATTTCATGCATAGAGGTATGCATAAAAGATGATTATTTTATTATAAAAGTGTTACTTTTGTCACAATTGAATTTCTTGCATAGAGGTATGCATAAAAGTTGATTATTTTATTATAAAAGTGTTACTTTTATCATAATTGGATTTCATGCATAGAGGTATGCATAAAAGATATTCTTTTTATACTAAAAGTGTGATTTTCATCATAAATGGATTTTATGCATAACTTAGATGCATAAGAGAAATTCTTTTATTCTAAAAGTGTAATTCCTACCAAATTGAATTTATGCATAAGAAGATGCATAAAAAGATTGATTTTTAATTCAAAAGTGTCATTCTCATCTAAATTGAATTTATGCATAGGAAGATGCATAAAAGATTGATTTTTAATTCAAAAGTGTCATTCTCATCTAAATTGAATTTATGCATAGGAAGATGCATAAAAGATTGAATTTTAATTCAAAAGTGTCATTTTCATTTAAAATGAATTTATGCATCGGAAGATGCATAAAAGATTGATCTTTACTTCGAAAGTATTAATCTCCTTAAATGAAATTTATGCATAAATAAATGTGTAAAGAAATCTTATATCAAATATAAGAATTCTCTTGTATTCTATAAATAGATAAGAGATGTGAGAAGATGCATATGAGATGTGATAGGATGTGATAAGATGTGTATGGGAAGTGATAGGATGTGATAAGAGATGTATGAGATGTGATAAGATGTGAGAAGATGCATATGAGAATGAGTTAGGATGTGATAAGATGAGTCAAGATGTGATAAGATGTGTATGGGATGAGGTAAGAAGTGTATGTAATGGGATAAGATGTATATGGGTTGTGATAGGGCAAGAATGGATGTGATGTAAAAGAATAGATGTGAAGGCGTATGTGGTTATATGAATGGGAATGTGGAAATGGATGTATGAATGTGAATGTGGATGTGGATGTATGAATGAGGATGTGAAAAGGATGTATGCACGTAGATGTGTATGTACGAATGGGAATGAGGAAATGGATGTATGTATGTGGATGTGTGAATGTGGAGATGGGAGTGTGGATGTATGAATGTGAAAATGGATGTATGCATGAAGATGTATATGCGTAGATGTGAATGTGGATGTAGATGTGGATGTATGTATGTGTGTGGATGTATAGATGTGAATGGGAATGCAGATGTGGATGTATGTATGTATGTGGATGTAGATATGAATGTATAGATGTGAATGGGAATGTGGATGTGGATGTAATGTATGTATGTGGATGGGATATACGAATGAGGACGTGATAATGGATGTATGCATGTAGATGTGGATGTTTGGATGTGAATGTGAATGTGGATGTGGATGTGGATGTATGGATGTAGATACGGATGTGGATGTATGTATGTATGTATGTGGATGTAGATGTGGATGTATAGATGTGAATGGGAATGTGGATGTGGATGTATGAATGTGAATGTGGATATGTATGTGGATGTGGATGTGGATGTGGATGTATGGATGTGGATATGGATGTGTATGTATGAATGTGGATATGGGATGTGGATGTATAAATGAGGATGTGAAAATGGATGTATGCATGTAGATGTGGATGTATGGATGTGAATGTGAATGTGTATGTGAATTAATGTGTCGTCTGATATGAGGAAATGGATGAGAATGAGTACACATTGAATGGAATGTGGAATAAGTAATGTGGACTAAGGAGGGATAATGTGGAAAGACGAGAGTTCGATTTAGAAACTGTATTTTGTGACTGTTTGTAAATGACTGTTTTACGTCAAGAATGCTGGGGAAGCATTCTGACCGTCTTGTGGATTAAGGTCATGAAGACCTAATTGTTAAAGTTGCAACTGCTGACGGAGAGTCAATGGAGGACGTCTCGCGTAGCAAGATCGACCGAGGTCTTGACCAGCCTCGGTTCGATTTAAATGGTGAGCTTCCGGTACGGTGGATGAGGGACCGAGGAAGCGGCCTATGAGTGAAGCGCTAGGTCACCTGCGAAGGATCCTAGAGGGTGCTGACCATACGGTGCTCGGGCTCTGGGTCGCCGAAGATACCCACACGTGCATCGTGGAAGATATTGGAATAAGGAGTAAGAGTTGTTTTCTGAAACCGGGCATGGATCTGGTTGACTGACCTTGCTGGTTCTCAACGGATGAGTCCATGGCTCTCTTATATGGATCTGTTGATTGATCTTGCTGATCTTCAACGAGGATTCCATCTTGATTTTTATATGTGAAAATATTGTCGGGTACTATGAGCTAGGAACTATTGAAAAGGCCCCTGAGTGAACAGGTGGTGAGCATTCTGGTTGCCACCAATGATGCCATAAGTACACGGTGAATGAAGGACTGGAAATATGGATTCAACCAGAGATTTTGAGGATTGTCATCAGTAACATAATGGTTTCATTAAAGGATTGTTTTAAAGTTAGTTGATGCTGAGAAAAATGCAATTTCATATTGGGTGTGTAAGTGGTGTGACTAGTTTTATGTTTGCATGAATTTCCGGCTAGGGGGCCTGGGAACTCTTTTCCCTGGTACCCGGGACAAAACCTAACCAAATTCCTAATTGGATCCCATCACTACAGTGGTTGGGCGGTTGGCTAACCCATGGGATTGGATGGGGTTAGGCTGGACTGATGGATCCGTAAATCGAGACTCAATTTCTGTTATTACGATAGATGAAGTAAGTCCCAGATAGTAATTGTTCTATGGATAGGAATCAACGGTTGTGCCTCTTGATGGGGAAAAAAGCGTCGATCCCAATGATCCAAGTGCAAGTTTCTTCCTTGATCTAACCGAGTATCTTTATAGGTGCAGTCAGATCAGTTTGATCACTAATGGTCTTGACTACGTTAGAGTAAAAAGTTATCCTGGAGGAATCGCCCGTGCTTTCCGAACAAGGGAAGTTTTTCCGGATTCGGTTTTGGAAAAATTGACGGATTAGTCTTTTGTCCGGCCTCGTGCAAGAAGTGCTACACACTAGCTCTTTACGCAAGTAAGAGATTTTAGCCTCGTTACGACCTGCATACAAACCAGCTAGAATATCCCAAGCCTGTTTTGCTGTTTTAGCTGAAAAATATGTGGGGTGATGTTACGTTTGACAGAAATTGCAATCAAGGCATGAGCCTGCACATCTTTACCATCCCAACGAGCTTGTTTAGCAACAGTGGGTAAAACAACAGCAACAGTAGAGCTGCTAGAACCTGCAACATCCTCAATAGATCCTACATCCACAGAACCTGGATGTACAACCATACCCTGCACAATGTTCCACACTCCTTTTGCAACCAAAACATGCTGCATCATGTATGCCCAAAGTGGGTAGTTGTTGTCTCCATCCAATTTGTCATCAAAGCAGATAACATGCGAAATACATCATTGCTGTTATCAGCCATGGCCATTGACTGAAATTGATGCAAAAGCTACCTATAATGATGCAAAGACTGAATAGAAAACAACTCGTGTTATGTAGCATGATCCACAGTAGAATATGTATGTCTGTTTTGCGGAAAATTGCACTGTCAAAATTTCTGCAGAAAATGACAAAAATACCTGTGCAGAACTTGCAATGCAAAAATGGAGCCCGAAACGACCTCAAATGCGATTTCTGAGAACGCATATCCCTATGGGCTTAATTGCAGGGTATAGGGACCTGCAGCACTCGTGAAATCTCACCTCAATCAAAGAACGTGAGTCGGAGGGTGCTGGCAGTGTAGCCCTGGGAGCCGATGCCTACTCTGATACCCATTGTTGGAATTAGGGTTGTAGGAAAGCACACAAAGCTTGGAGAAGAAGAAGCAAGAATGCACACAACACACAATGTATTAGATTGTGTCAATGTACAAAAGATAAGTTAGCCCTAGAATGATGGGCGTATATAGAAGCCGGGGGAAAAAACCTCTTAAAGAGGGAAAAAGTGCCCCGGCTGTCCTAAGTGTGTTCACACACATCACTGCCTATATATATGGCAACAAAGTGGAGTCATCATCTAGAAGTCACTAATCCTAGATTGTCCAAGGTCGTCACTCAGAAGCAATCCTCATAGGTAGGGTCTATCTCCATCAATACACTAGATCTAAGAAAATGTAAAACTCTCTAGATCCATATACATAATCATATATCTCCTATGAATTCTTACCTCAGTAAAGTCAACACTACCCTCATGGATTAATGCCTGAGTGCTCAAATATATGCACTATACCCACATAAACATTGCCAGGTAAACTATGAGAACTACAAGTAGTATCATGAATGCCTCCACACGTGAAAGCCCTAGAAGAATATCTTGATATATCTAGCACAAGAAATGCAATCCTACGCTCATGTGTATCCCATGACTCCCCATGCAAGGTATTGCTAGCCTCGTGTGTGTTAATGGATGTATCAATAATCAAATGTTGACCCGTGAGATCATCTAATGCCAAGCTATGATCCCTAGGAAGGTAGGTAGGCCTAGATATATTAACACACGTAATGCTAGATGCCATCCCTATAGGCCCTTGAGATCATGCCCACATGATCAAAGCTCACACACTATCACTAACACTATCACTATCACTATCACTATCATCAACATCATGTGCATATGTGTTGATGTCATCATGTGCACATATATCACTATCATCATGTGTGTGTGATACATCAATATCATCATATGCGTGTACATGCAATATATCATCATGTGTATGAGTATAAAATACATCATCACCATCTACATTCGCACGGTGTAATTGACACCATCAGGAACAAATCATGGTGGCTCAAGAGTGTAGGGCACTTGTACAAGTCACCAAAAGAAGACTTGTCCCCATGCTAAAACAATGCCAAACCATATGTGTCGAGGTAACCAAGCAATGAATCAATGAACACACGATTTCCTATGTAACAAACCCGCAAGCTCGAACATCCAACCGTGGCATGAGCATGAAGTCTACAAATGAGGGTATAGAGGTCTATGCCTCGAAGCACTAAAAGCATGTGTGAACTAGATCTATGAAAGATATGTGAACCGTGACACAAAATGGCAACTAAAAATATCAACCTGAGAGCTATGAAGTCAATGCATGAGGGGAAACTCGTAAGATAAGGATCTCGATGGTAATATAGTGATGTCAATGATGACGATGATGATGTAAACTCGCACCTTGGCAATCAAATGAAGGGTGAAAGTAGTGGCATATGAATACAGCACCCAAAGTATATGAATACCATGGTCGCATATGAATACACAACCCAAAGTATACTCGCCAAAACACAATGCACAATGTGTGTGAATAATCACCAATAAAAACCCAAGCCCTGCGAACCAATCCCACAATGCATTAAAAGCAAACACCATAGTGATCAGCCCTCACAAACACCCTAGGTGAGAATAAAACCCCCACAACTCACAAAATGCAATCATGTGTGAAGAGGCCCCACAACACCATAGTTATTATCCCTCACAAACACCTCATGTGAGCAAACCCTGGAGTAAATGAGATTATAAGAGGTAGGTCAAAGTATACAAAGTATACACCCCAAAACACAATGCACAATGCATGTGAGTAATCACCAAGAACCCAAGCTGTGTGAACCAATCCCACAATGCATTAAAAGCAAACACCATAGTGATCAGCCCTTACAAACATCCCACGTGAGAATAAAACCCCCACGACTCACAAAATGCAATCATGTGTGAAGAGGCCCAGGCCACAACACCATAGTGATCATCCCTCACAAACACCTCAAGTGAGCAAACCCTAGCGTAAGTGACATTATAAGAGGTAGGTCAATAGCTCGGGTGTGAATGAAGTGGCCAAAATGGTGTAGAGGATCCCCAAGCAATGTGAATGGCCATAGGGTTAGATGGCAACAATGTGAACGGCCATCAAGTTAGGGCCTAAAGGGAACTATGTGAAAAGGTAGAAAAATAAAACCTATAATCTAAGCATTTTGTTTTCTTTTCCTCCCTCACCTTCTTCTTCTAACGCTATTGGCCACCACTGATCTTGGCTTTCTTGTGATGTTGGTGATGGTAATCAAAGAGTTGAGAGCTCCAGGAGCTTGATGACGGCCACTAAGCTGAGAGCTAAGCTCGATGAGGCTACCTTTTTAAAAAATTAAAATGAAGCTTGTCATGTTTCTTTAATTATCGACGTGTGAATCACTTGTGATCCATGGACTTCACGACATTGGCCCTGGTAAAGAAAATTAAAATAAATCTTTCTTAAAACATTGACTAGTGAGACTTTGCTCGGAAGGGCCCCGGGAATAGAATTTATTGATTGGTGATTGATCAATACAGATCATGGGGGGTGGGCAATCAATCATGGCGAAGATCGACCACACCATCCCCCCCCCATTCTGGGGCTCTATTCAAGTAGGATTGCTATCACTGCCGCTTCTTCCTATAATAAGAGTTAGGGTGTACGCGAAGTTTACAAAATGTCAGAGGAATAGTTAGGTGATGATACATAATATTTTTTGTCTATGATGGTTTTTTTAAAACAATGTCTATTGCACTCTTACGTTGTGATGCCTAGTCATATGTGGAACTTGTGTGTAGTTAACTCTACGCTGCCTAGAAAAACCTGTGATTTGTTGTTGTGTTCTCTCGACACTCGGTCAGGGACAAAAGATAGAAGGCTAGCACGGATAATTCCATTGGGTGTAACACTCTGTGTTTCCCTTCACAAAAGCCCGTAATTTGCTGAGCGTTGTTCTCTTGACACTCAGTGAGGGACAAAAGATAGAAGGTGCTAGCACACATAATTCCACTCTGTGTAACTCTACATTGCCGTTCTTCATAAAAGTCCGTAATATGTTGCTTCTTATTTGTTGCAAGTAGGCGGCCCACTCTCTGTCGCTTATCAAGCTGCAACAACCAAAATGATGCTTCTACCTTTAGTAAAGCTTCTGCACCTACTGGTAGCTCCCCTTGGTGGCCAAGACTAGGATGTGCCATAGGTGTATCTAAATGTCGAGCCACCTAGATAGAAACCATACACTACAAATACCAAAAGTGATGTACCCAAGCGGTAAATGTTGTGGCTCCACAAAACATTGGGTCATTTTCAATCACAGGAACCAAATGCATATAGCATCATGCAAAGTCAGATGGGAGAATCGATGCCATTTCCCGATGTAGCACAACTCAAAACATTCGAGGCAAGATCTATTATATCCATGTGTGTATGTCCATGATCTAAAGTATGCATCACATCCTCATGTGCAAATCCCTCTATGTGTGTGTGATCCTCCAAGGTAAAAATATAATCAATAGGATCATCATAAACGTCATCATCACTGAAGACTAACAACATATCCGCACATAAGAGATAAGTGGAGTCATCATCTAGAAGTCACTAATCCTAGATTGTCCAAGGTCGTCACCCAGAAGCAATCCTCATAGGTAGTGGTCTATCTCCATCAATACACTGGATCTAAGAAAATGTAAAACTCTCTAGATCCATATACATAATCATATGTCTCCTATGAATTCTTACCTCAATAAAGTCAACACTACTCTCATGGATTAATGCCTGAGTGCTTAAATATATGCACTATACCCACATAAACATTGCCAGGTAAACTATGAGAACTACAAGTAGTATCATCAATGCCTCCACACGTGAAAGCCCTAGAAGAATATCTTGATATATCTAGCACAAGAAATGCAATCCTATGCTCATGTGTATCCCATGACTCCCTCCCCATGCAAGGTATCAATAACCTCATGTGTGTTAATGGATGCATCAATAATCAAATGTTGACCCATGAGATCATCTAATGCCAAGCTATGATCCCTAGGAAGGTAGGTAGGCCGTAGGCCTAGATATATTAACACACGTAATGCTAGATGCCATCCCTATAGGCCCTTGAGATCATGCCCACATGATCAAAGCTCACACACTATCACTAACACTATCACTATCACTATCATCAACATCATGTGCATATGTGTTGATGTCATCATGTGAACATATATCACTATCATCGTGTGTGTGATACATCAATATCATCATATGCATGTACATGCGATATATCATCATGTGTATGACTATAAACTACATCATCACCATCTACATTCGCACGGTGTAATTGACACCATCAGGAACAAATCATGGTGGCTCAAGAATGTAGGACACTCGTACAAGTCACCAGAAGAAGACTTGTCCCCATGCTAACAATGCCAAACCATATGTGTCGAGGTAACCAAGCAATGAATCGATGAAGACACGATTTCCTATGTAACAAACCCACAAGCTCGAACATCCAACCATGGCATGAGCATGAAGTCTACAAATGAGAGTATAGAGGTCTATGCCTCGAAGCACTAAAAGCATGTGTGAACTAGATCTATGAAAGATATGTGAACCGTGACACAAAATGGCAACTCAAAATATCAACCAGAGAGCCATGTCAAAGTCAATGCATGGGTGAAAACTCCTAAGATAAGGATCTCTATGGTAATATAGTGATGTCAATGATGACGATGATGATGTGAACTCGCACCTTGGCAATCAAATGAAGGGTGAAAATAGTGGCATATGAATATAGCACCCAAAGTATATGAATACCATGGTTGTATATGAATACACAACCCAAAGTATACTCCCCAAAACATAATGCACAATGTGTGTGAATAATCACCAAGAAAAGCCCAAGCCCTGCGAACCAATCCCACAATACATTAAAAGAAAACACCATAGTGATCAGCCCTCACAAACAACCTAGGTGAGAATAAAACCCCCACAACTCACAAAATGCAATCATTTGTGAAGAGGCCCCACAACACCATAGTTATCATCCCTCACAAACACCTCATGTGAGCAAACCCTAGAGTAAATGAGATTATAAGAGGTAGGTCAAAGTATACAAAGTATACACCCCAAAACACAATGCACAATGCGTGTAAGTAATCACCAAGAACCCAAGCCATGTGAACCAATCCCACAATGCATTAAAAGCAAACACCATAGTGATCAGCCCTTACAAACATCACACGTGAGAATAAAACCTCCACGACTCACAAAATGCAATCATGTGTGAAGAGGCCCGGGCCACAACACCATAGTGATCATCCCTCACAAACACCTCAAGTGAGCAAACCCTAGCGTAAGTGACATTATAAGAGGCAGGTCAATAGCTCGGGTGTGAATGAAGTGGCCAAAATGGTGTAGAGGATCCCCAAGCAATGTGAATAGCCATAGGGTTAGATGGCAACAATGTGAATGGCCATCAAGTTAGGGCCTAAAGGGAACTATGTGAAAAGGTAGAAAAATAAAACCTATAATCTAAGCATTTTGTTTTTTTTTTCCTCCCTCACCTTCTCCTTCTAATGCTATTGGCCACCACTGACCTTGGCTCTCTTGTGATGTTGGTGATGGTGATCAAAGAGTTGAGAGCTCCAGGAGCTTGATGATGGCCACTAAGCTGAGAGCTAACCTCGATGAGGCTACCTTTATTAAAAATTAAAATGAAGCTTGTCATGTTTCTTTAATTATCAATGTGTCAATCACTTGTGATCCATGGACTCCACGAACACTGGCCCTGGTAAAGAAAATTAAAATAAATCTTTCTTAAAATATTGACTAGTGAGCCTTTGCTCGGAAGGGCCCTGGGAATAGAATTAATTGATCAATACAGATCATGGGGGGGCTGGTGTGGTCAATCTTGGCCATGATTGATTGCCCTTTGTGATTGATCAATACAGATCATGGGGGGTGGGTAATCAATCATGGCCAAGAGCGACCACACCAGCCCCCCCTTGATTTAGGGGCTCTATTCAAATAGGATTGCTAGTGCTGCCGCTTCTTCCTATAATAAGAGTTAGGGTGTACGCGAAGTTTACAAAATGTCAGAGGAATAGTTAGGTGATGATACATAATATTTTTTGTATATGATGGTTTTTTTTGAAACAATGCCTGTTGCACTCTTACGTTGTGATGCCTGGTCATATGTGGAACTTGTGTGTAGTTAGCTCTACGCTGCCTAGAAAACCCGTGATTTGTTGTTGTGTTCTCTCGACACTCAGTCAGGGACAAAAGATAGAAGGCTAGCACGGATAATTCCATTGGGTGTAACACTCTGTGTTTCCCTTCACAAAAGCCCGTAATTTGCTGAGCGTTGTTCTCTTGACACTCAGTCAGGGACAAAAGATAGAAGGTGCTAGCACACATAATTCCACTCTGTGTAACTCTACATTGCCCTTCTTCATAAAAGTCCGCAATATGTTGCTTCTTATTTGTTGCAAGTAGGCGGCCCACTCTCTGTCGCTTATCAAGCTGTAGCATCCAAAATGATGCTTCTACATTTAGTGAAGCTTCTGCACCTACTGGTAGCTCCCCTTAGACTTTTCCTCTTCCTTGTGTACTCAGAGCTACTTGCATAGCAATGGTGGTGGGGTCACTCTCAGCTAAAAGGAAGTTTCAGTGCCATTGTGTAAAAATATGATCAATAGGATCATCATAAACGTCATCATCACTGAAGACTAACAACATATCCACACATAAGAGATAAGTGGAGTCATCATCTAGAAGTCACTAATCCTAGATTGTTTGTCCAAGGTCGTCACTCAAAAGCAATCCTCATAGGTAGGGGTCTATCTCCATCAATACAGTGGACCTAAGAAAATGTAAAACTCTCTAGATCCATATACATAATCATATATCTCCTATGAATTCTTACCTCAGTAAAGTCAACACTACCCTCATGGATTAATGCCTGAATGCTCAAATATATGCACTATACCCACATAAACATTGCCAGGTAAACTATGAGAACTACAAGTAGTATCATCAATGCCTCCACACGCGAAAGCCCTAGAAGAATATCTTGATATATCTAGCACAAGAAATGCAATCCTACGCTCATGTGTACCCCATGACTCCCCATGCAAGTTATCGCTAACCTCGTGTGTGTTAATGGATGATTCAATAATCAAATGTTGACCTGTGAGATCATCTAATGCCAAGCTATGATCCCTAGGAAGGTAGGTAGGCCTAGATACATTAACACACGTAATGCTAGATGCCATCCCTATAGGCCCTTGAGATCATGCCCACATGATCAAAGCTCACACACTATCACTAACACTATCACTATCACTATCATCAACATCATGTGCATATGTGTTGATGTCATCATGTGCACATATATCTCTATCATCATGTGTGTGTGTGATACATCAATATCATCATATGCGTGTACATGCGATATATCATCATGTGTATGAGTATAAAATACATTATCACCATCTACATTCGCACGGTGTAATTGACACCATCAGGAACAAATCATGGTGGCTCAAGAGTGTAGGACACTCATACAAGTCACCAAAAGAAGACTTGTCCCCATGCTAACAATGCCAAACCATATGTGTCGAGGTAACCAAGCAATGAATCGATGAAGACACGATTTCCTATGTAACAAACCCACAAGCTCGAACATCCAACCATGGCATGAGCATGAAGTCTACAAATGAGAGTATAGAGGTCTATGCCTCGAAGCACTAAAAGCATGTGTGAACTAGATCTATGAAAGATATGTGAACCGTGACACAAAATGGTAACTCAAAATATCAACCAGAGAGCCATGAAGTCAATGCATGAGGGGAAACTCCTAAGATAAGGATCTCGATGGTAATATAGTGATGTCAATGATGACGATGATGATGTGAACTCGCACCTTGGCAATCAAATGAAGGGTGAAAGTAGTGGCATATGAATACAGCACCCAAAGTATATGAATACCATGGTTGCATATGAATACACAACCCAAAGTATACTCGCCAAAACACAATGCACAATGTGTGTGAATAATCACCAAGAAAAGCCCAAGCCTTGCGAACCAATCCCACAATGCATTAAAAGGAAAAACCATAGTGATCAGCCCTCACAAACACCCTAGGTGAGAATAAAACCCCCACAACTCACATTTGTTGCAAAGTAGGCGGCCCACTCTCGGTCGCTTATCAAGCTGCAGCAAAACAACCAAAATGATGCTTCTACCTTTAGTGAAGCTTCTGCACCTACTGATAGCTCCCCCTAGACTCTTCTTCTTCCTTGTGTACTAAGAGCTACTTACGCAGCAATGGTGGTGGGTTTGCTCTCAGCTAAAAGGAAGTTTCACTGCCATTGTCTAGGTTGAAACCATGTTACAAAAAAAAATATGAATCCTTGGCCAATTGATCTTTTCATGGCTAATCTCTTATGTTGTCGATGAGTTCTTCCACCATTTCAAGCATGTGTGCCTTGATGGATGGCATCACACCTGATGAAGCCTACACACTGGCATGAGATCCTACTCCTCAAACTACTTGCTCTTGGCATTCTCCTCACTAGCTCTCATCAAAGAGGTCAGATTCAGGAGCAAGGTTTGTGTTTCATCACTATGCAATTAAAAAAGTCTCCTCATCAATCTTTGAGATCTATTGTAGCCATAAAAGCTACAGAGAAGATAGAGACTAGGGCTCTAGTACTAGAATCTAGGATGGGCGACCTTGGTGCTAAAATTGCTCAAGGTATGGTCTTTGGGACTAGGAGTAGCATCGTGGATTGATAGGCCTCACATTGTGACCCTTGAGCATGTGACTTCAAAGCTATAGAGTGAAGATTATTCTGTTATAGAGCTTACAAGAGGTCTGAGTCCAAACCTATTGTCATGGCCTTGCTGGAAAACTTGAATAAGCTCCCAAGACTTTGACCTGCTTGCAAGGAACACCAGTTTTAGTGACCTTAATTTCAGTTAGCTCGAATCACAAAATGAACCTAAAGAGCTAGTTAGCTCGAATTGCAAAATGATCCTAAAGAGCCATTATCCTTCTTAATGGAGCTAAGCCTCTTTAGGGGCGTAAGAGATCATGTTGTAGTCATATACGATTAACTTACTATATTGATGGAGCACTTATCTCTGTTTATGCACTTTAAGGCTTTTGTAAATGATTCATTCTGTTATTAATGAATTTCTTGATTAATAAGTTGTCCAAACTACTTTGATTTGTCAAGTTGTACCAAGATTAATTACTAATCATAAGATTATATCACTAATAAATTGTTAATAACTTTTTTGATCAATAAGCTATCCAACTACTTTGATTTGTCAAGCTATTCTAAGATTAATCTAATTATAAGATTAGTAGTATTCTTTGTTGTTAGTCATTTTCTTGATCAAAAAACACTTTTAATGACACTTAATCAATAAACTATTGGCATAATCTTGCACTATTATCACTAAGGTTCTATAACCTTTCTTTCTTGCATAAATTTTTAGCAATGTCTACTATTTTCTCGAAGTTTATAATAGTTCCTCTTAAAAAAACCGGATTCTTGCGAGAAGTAACTAAGATTTGATCAAGAATTACTCATTGTCACCGAGATTTGACTCTACACAAAATCTCTATAAACTTTGAAAATTTTGCACTAGCATTCTTGAAATTTTGCTCTGCACAATAAACTGTCTAAAACTGCGAATTTGCATAGCGCAATTTGCATAAAATCCTCAAGAGATCTGTGATCTTCAATATGCACTCTTTCTTGATAAACTGCACCAAGATTGCACAGTAATACTACACAACAATCTTTGAACAATTTCTGCAACACATCTAAAATTTGCATCACAAAATTATTTTCTTTGAGTCCAATTTAAAGCCAAGGAGTCATACGACTCCCCAGGGTCAAATGGAGAGGATAACAGACTCTCGGTAATGATGAAGCTAATCATGCAAGCACCTAGATTAAAAGGAAATCTGAACCATCCAAACTCCAAAAGAATGACTCTCCAACCACCATTTGGGTCAAATGGTAAATATAGGAGAATAATGTGAATGATGAGACTAGCCCCAAATCCTCATGGGTCGACGAAGGGAAGACTAACAACTAGCCCATTCTCATAGTCGTAATTTGAATCCATCAAGGCACTGAAGATATCCACATGATGAGCTCAAATCTCATGGTCGGAATGTTGAACTGTCCTGGCATAAAAGAACCATTATGCAAGCCAAGACTAGGATGTGCCATAGGCGTATCTAAATGTCAAGCCACATAGACAAAAAACATACACTGCAAATGCCAAAAGTGATGTACCCAAGCGGTAAATGTTGTGGCTCCGCAAAACATTGGGTCGTTTTCAATCACAGGAACCAAATGCATATAGCTCATAGTCAGGATCATGCAAAGTCAGATGGGAGAATCGATGCCATTGCCCGATGTAGCACAACTCAAAACATTCGAGGCAAGATCTATTGTATCCATGTGTGTATGTGCATGATCTAAAGTATGCATCACATCCTCATGTGCAAATCCCTCTATGTGTGTGTGATCCTCCAAGGTAAAAATATAATCAATAAGATCATCATAAACGTCATCATCACTGAAGACTGACAACATATCCGCACATAAGAGATAAGTGGAGTCATTATCTAGAAGTCACTAATCCTAGAATGTCCAAGGTCATCACTCAGAAGCAATCCTCATAGGTAGGGGTCTATTTCCATCAATACACTAGATCTAAGAAAATGTAAAACTCTCTAGATCCATATACATAATCATATATCTCCTATGAATTCTTACCTCAGTAAAGTCAACACTACCCTCATGGATTAATGCCTGAGTGCTCAAATATATGCACTATACCCACATAAACATTGCGAGGTAAACTACTATGAGAACTACAAGTAGTATCATGAATGCCTCCACACGCGAAAGCCCTAGAAGAATATCTTGATATATCTAGCACAAGAAATGTAATCCTATGCTCATGTGTATCCCATGACTCCCCATGCAAGGTATCGCTAACCTCGTGTGTGTTAATGGATGCATCAATAACCAAATGTTGACCTGTGAGATCATCTAATGCCAAGCTATGATCCCTAGGAAGGTAGGTATGCCTAGATATATTAACACACGTAATGCTAGATGCCATCCCTATAGGCCCTTGAGATCATGCCCACATGATCAAAGCTCACACACTATCACTAACACTATCACTATCACTATCATCAACATCATGTGCATATGTGTTGATGTCATCATGTGCACATATATCTCTATCATCATGTGTGTGTGATACATCAATATCATCATATGCGTGTACATGCAATATATCATCATGTGTATGAGTATAAAATACATTATCACCATCTACATTCGCACGGTGTAATTGACACCATCAGGAACAAATCATGGTGGCTCAAGAGTGTAGGACACTCATACAAGTCACCAAAACAAGACTTGTCCCCATGCTAACAATGCCAAACTAGTTGTGTCGAGGTAACCAAGCAATGAATCAATGAAGACACGATTTTCTATGTAACAAACCCGCAAGCTCGAACATCCAACCGTGGCATGAGCATGAAGTCTACAAATGAGGGTATAGAGGTCTATGCCTCGAAGCACTAAAAGCATGTGTGAACTAGATCTATGAAAGCTATGTGAACCGTGACACAAAAAGGCAACTCAAAATATCAATCAGAGGGCCATGAAGTCAATGCAGCATGAGGGGAAACTCCTAAGATAAGGATCTCGATGGTAATATAGTGATGCCAATCTGCACAGCAATTTACATAAAATCCTCAAGAGATCTGTGATCTTCAATATGCACTCTTTCTTGATAAACTGCACCAAGATTGCATAGTAATACTACACAACAATCTTTGAACAATTTTTGCAACACATCTAAAATTTGCATCACAACAATATTTCCTTTGAGTCAAATTTAAAGCCAAGGAGTCGTACGACTCCCCAGGGTCAAATGGAGAGGATAATAGACTCCCGGCAATGATGAAGCTAATCATGCAAGCACCTAGATTAAAAGGAAATCTGAACCATCCAAACTCCAAAAGAATGGCTCTTCAACCACCATTTGGGTCAAATGGTAAATATAGGAGAATAATGTGAATGATGAGACTAGCCCCAAATCCTCTTGGGTCAACAAAGGGAAGACTATCATAAATTAGGCAAATACTAGACTTGATTTCTAGAGGCAACGCTTTTTTCCTCATCCATGCAAGGCACAGCTGCCGCTGACCTAGTCTTCTAGAATAAAGTTGCCCAAGAACCTAATTATCTAGCGTAGGGCTTTCACTTAATCTGTTGGAAAGCTACTCGACTAATCGGGTCCACCCGTCCATAGGATGGTGCCATCGGGGCATTCCATCCTCCCACTTTCCACCCTACTTATGTGTCAATTTGTTTTCTAATTAATCCTACCACACTGCTTGACATAAATAAATATGTTCCTTAATTACGGCCCTTTTCACACAAGGTTTGTTAAAACAGCCTTTTTACACAATCCAATCATGCCAAAGACAAGAGATATACAATCATGCCAAAGACAAGATATATATATAAAAAGTTGATACATGAATCAATTCCATACAAGCCAAACTGGCTCTCTTATTCTTTTCCTTTATTCTGCCAAATGATCTAGAATTCGGCCTTCTAGCCCACTACATGCTGGGCAAAACTCTATGGGACCATACACCTCATCTCGTCGGTCGTCTCGTTGGGGCAAGGACTCAAGATGACCTGTCGCCCTCTCAGGCTCCATCGCTTGATCCTCCCGCTCCTCAGAGGGATGTCTGCACACTAGGATGGGCTTATTCACTGCACTAGCCTAGGCCCTCAGAACTAGACAGCATCATAACCTCTCGCCTCAATCAGCGAACCTTATTCTCCCAATGGTATGAGGGATACCTTGGGCCAATCCCGGGCTTTGCTAACGACACCGCTCGGCTACACAAGCACGGAACGGAGTTAGCATTGAAGCCAGGAAAAACTTGCACTCTTTAAAGATAACAATTTCAATGCCATTTATTAAATACAGCATCACACAATCCATAACTTCATACAATTTTATGTCATTATTTTAAAAGGAAAAGGTACACATTTATTAGCACTAATAAAAAAATGCTTCTTTAAAATATAACCAAGCTAACCTGACCACACCATTTCCTTGGGGAGCTTGAAGAGGGAGGGTTGGAGCCGCATCGGGAGCATCTTCCCTAATTTCGTTGTTGCGTGCTCCTCTCGGGGCAATATTCTGACGTTTCCAGGATGGGCCATCTTGGACGTCGACTTGTAGGGCTGTCTAAAACTCCGAATCTGCACAACAATTTGCATAAAATCCTCAAGAGACCTGTGATCTTCAATATGCACTCTTTCTTGATAAATTGCACCAAGATTGCACAGTAATACTACACAACAATCTTTGAACAATTTCTGCAACACATCTAAAATTTGCATCACAACAATATTTCCTTTGAGTTGAATTTAAAGCCAAGGAGTCGTATGACTCCCCAGGGTCAAATGGAGAGGATAATAGACTCCCGGCAATGATGAAGCTAATCATGCAAGCACCTAGATTAAAAGGAAATCTAAACCATCCAAACTCCAAAAGAATGGCTCTCCAACCACCATTTGGGTCAAATGGTAAATATAGGAGAATAATGTGAATGATGAGACTAGCCCCAAATCCTCTTAGGTCGACGAAGGGAAGACTAACAACTAGCCCATCCTCATAGTCGTAATTTGAATCCATCAAGGCACTGAAGATATCCACACGATGAGCTCAAAACTCATGGTCAGAATGTTGAACTGTCCTGCAGAAAAGAACCATTATGCAAGCCAAGACTAGAATGTGCCATAGGTGTATCTAAATGTCAAGCCACATAGAAAGAAACCATACACTTCAAATGCCAAAAGTGATGTACCCAAGCGATAAATGTTGTGGCTCTGCAAAACATTGGGTCGTTTTCAATCACAGGAACCAAATGCATATGGCTCATAGTCAAGCATCATGCGAAATCAGATGGGAGAATCGATGCCATTGCCTGATGTAGCACAACTCAAAACATTGGAGGCAAGATCTATTGTATCCACACTACCCTCATGGATTAATGCCTGAGTGCTCAAATATATGCACTATACCCACATAAACATTGCGAGGTAAACTATGAGAACTACAAGTAGTATCATGAATGCCTCCACACGTGAAAGCCCTAGAAGAATATCTTGATATATCTAGCACAAGAAATGCAATCCTACGCTCATGTGTATCCCATGACTCCCCATGCAAGGTATCGCTCACCTCGTGTGTGTTAATGGATGCATCAATAATCAAATTAAGATAAGGATCTTGATGGTAATATAGTGATGTCAATGATGACGATGATGATGTGAACTCGCACCTTGGCAATCAAATGAAGGGTGAAAATAGTGGCATATGAATACAGCACCCAAAGTATATGAATACCATGCTTGCATATGAATACACAACCCAAAGTATACTCCCCAAAACACAATGCACAATGTGTGTGAATAATCACCAAGAAAAGCCCAAGCCCCGCGAACCAATCCCACAATGCATTAAAAGCAAACACCATAGTGATCAGCCCTCACAAACACCCTAGGTGAGAATAAAACCCCCACAACTCACAAAATGCAATCATGTGTGAAAAGGCCCCACAACACCATAGTTATTATCCCTCACAAACACCTCATGTGAGCAAACCCTGGAGTAAATGAGATTATAAGAGGTAGGTCAAAGTATACAAAGTATACATCCCAAAACACAATGCACAATGCATGTGAGTAATCACCAAGAACCCAAGCCGTGTGAACCAATCTCACAATGCATTAAAAGCAAACACCATAGTGATCAGCCTTTACAAACATCCCACGTGAGAATAAAACCCCCACGACTCACAAAATGCAATCATGTGTGAAGAGGCCCGGGCCACAACACCATAGTGATCATCCCTCACAAACACCTCAAGTGAGCAAACCCTAGCGTAAGTGACATTATAAGAGGTAGGTCAGTAGCTCGGGTATGAATGAAGTGGTCAAAATTATTGAAAGAACGGTAGAGGGGGAGGAGACACACACACAGGAGCAAACCCTAATGTATATTGCAAACCCTAACCATAGAGGGAAGCCATGTCCACTCTCACACAAAATGCACTAATCCATAATCCACACAACACACAATGAGTTGTGTCCACACTCTACTAACCCTAGCTAATGTCCACACACTATGACCAGCTGGACACGCGGTCATTTATGTCTCACACATGTTCCTACCTAATCTGCCAGCACATAGCATAGCTGGCTCACACTGACATCGAGCTTGAATCTCAACAGCCCCTCTCAAGCTCATGATGTACTGCCGATGAAGATGTAGATGAGCTTGGGATATCAAGGCTCTCAACACTCCCCCTCAAGCTCATCCCATGTACTCCCAACATAGTCCGGAAGTACTCAAACTTCTCCCTGCTAAGTGGCTTCGTAAAGATGTCTGCCACCTGTTCATCAGTCTTCACATAGTGAAGATCAATTGTACCATCTTTTCTCTGACAAAGTGATAATGGACCTCTATGTGTTTGGTCCTCGCATGAAACACTGGATTCTTTGCCAACTGTATACTGCTCATGTTGTCACAATGAATGACAACTTTGCCATCAATAGGCTCACATAAATCTGTCAAGAGACTCTTTAACCAAACTGCCTCACAAGTAGCAATGGCTGCACCCCTGTACTCAGCCTCTGTACTGGATAAAGCAACTGTAGGTTGCTTCTTGCTACTCCAACTCACCACGGCACTTCCAAGTGTAAAAGCATATCCACTAGTAGACCTCCTGTCATATGCGCTACCTGCCCAATCAGCATCTGTGTAGCCATGTATGTCCAAGCTTTTACCACTCTCATAAAATAAACCATAATGTGCTGTGGTCTTCACATATCTCATGATGCGTCTCACTGCATCCAAATGTGGTTTCCTGGGGCTCTGCATAAACTGGCTGACTAGCCCCACAACATAACTCAAATCCGGGCGTGTGATAGTCATGTATATGAGACTACCAACCATCTTCCTGTACATAGAAGGATCATCCAATTCCTTGCCATAATCAGCCCGCAACCTCACATTTTGCTCCAATGGTGTACTCATAGGCTTACACCCTGTCATGCCATACTTTGCCAACATATCCAATGCATATTGGCGCTGTACTAACCAAGTACCTGCATGATCTTTTACCACTTCAATTCCAAGGAAGTATCTCAACTCACCAAGATCTTTCATGTCAAATTGCCCACTCAAAGCTTTCTTAACATGCATCACATCTGCACCATGATAACCTGTGATAATCAAGTCATCCACATAGATGACTAGTAAAACAATCCCATGCTCTGTCTTCTTCACATAGAGTGAAGAATCTGCTGTAGAAATCTGAAAACCAAGTGAGATAAGATATCTGCTCATCTTATCACTCCAAGCACGAGGTGCTTGCTTTAGACCATACAATGCCTTTTTCAACCTGCATACGTGAGTGGGATATCTAGGGTGTACATACCCTTCTGGCTGTACCATGTACACTTCCTCTTGTAGATCTCCATTCAGAAATGCATTCTTGACATCCATCTGATGCATTTCCCAGCCATTAGCTGCAGCCATAGCAATGACTGCTCTCACTGTGCCCATCTTAGCCACTGGACTAAACGTCTCATCATAATCCAATCCATGGGTCTGTGCATAACCCTTTGCTACCAATCTTGTTTTATGTCTTTCAATAGAACCATCAGATTTGCACTTCACTTTGTAAACCCATTTACATCCAATAACATTCTTATCCTTTGGTAATGCAACCAAGTCCCATGTATCATTATGGACCAATGCGTCCATCTCTACATCCATTGCTTTCTCCCATACATGCTCTCCAGTAGCCTCTGTATAGCATGTAGGTTCCACATGCTTCACCATAGATGTCATATATGCATAGTGCATAGCAAAATCTCTATATGTCAACCTGTCAACAGGATATCTGACTCTCTGGGATCTTCGCAATGCCTGTGGGTCACTCTGTACACCTGTAACTCTAGCATGTGGTGGCACATATTTGTCCTGCCTAGCACCAGGTGTGCGTAAAACAGGTATGCCAAGCTCCTCATCCAAACTCTCTGAACTAGATGACTCATAACCATTGATTCCAATTCCTTCGACTTTCTTTTTGCCTTTATCCATAGCACTACTCCCAGTGCTCACGCTCTCATGCCTCAAACGTCCTGACCATGGACGTACACTACTACTCTCAGCTTCTGCTGCTGGCCCAGACATAGAAGTAGAACTAGAACTTGCTTGTGGTGGCAAGTTCACATGTACATCACCCTCAAGTGACTCAATGACACCTTCATCTTTTGCTTTGTACCAACTAGCAAGCTCATCAAACACCACATCACGTGAGATGACCACTTGTCTAGTTTGTGGATTATAACATTTGTATGCCTTTCGATCCTATGCATATCCAACAAATACACATTTCTCTACCTTAGGATCCAGCTTCCTTCTTCTTTCATCAGGCACATGTACATAAGCTATGCATCCAAATACTTTGAGGTATCCAATGTCTAGCCTGTAACCTGTAAGGCGCATCTCTGGCGTGCTTCCATGAATGGCTACTGTAGGTGTTTTGTTTAGTATATACACTGCAGTAGCACATGCTTCTGCCCAATAGTAATCTGGCATGCTCTTTTCATTGAGCATTGCCCTTGCCACTTCACATATGACTCTATTCTTTCTCTCAGCCACACCATTCTGCTGAGGTGTATACCTGCAAGTCAATTGTCTTCTTATTCCATGCTTCCTCAAGAAATGCTCAAAAGCTTTTGAGGTGTATTCACCACCTCCATCTGTCCTCAGACATTTAATCCAACAGCCATATTGCTTTTCTGCAAAAGCTTTGAAATCCATGAACTTTTTCAACACTTCACTCTTCTCTCTCAGAAAGTATATCCATGTCATCCTGCTAAAATCATCTATAAATGTCACATAGTATAAACTGCCTTTGATAGATGGGTTTTGTGCAGGACCCCATACATCACTATGTACGATCTCAAGTGGCCTGTTACTCATATTTCCTTCTCTAGGAAACCTCAACCTTGCCTGCTTTCCAAACTGACAGGCTTCACAAACATGCATATGTCCATCATATTTGAACCTAGGCAATCCATTGACAATGCCTCTTGTTTGCATGTTCTTTAATCTCTGTATATTGACATGTCCAATCCTCTTGTGCCACATATCAATGTCCTGTACCACATTTTTACTTTTGGAGAACATGGCTGATTTTAGCTCAGGAATTCCAGCATCCAGCTTAAACAATCTGCCTTCTTTCTTGCCTTTAGCAATCACTCTACATCCATGTTTGAAATCTTCAACGAAGCATCCATGCTCGTTGAAACGAACCTGTAATCCCTGTTCCACCATTTGACCAACTGAGGCAAGGCTCTTTGTGATAGAAGGCACGTATAACACATAGACTCAGACATAGACTTTGTTTGACCATTATGCATGACCAATGGTACACTTCCAACATGTGTAATGACATGCTGGGTATCATCACCTGTTTCCACATAGCCTTTTACATCCATAGGCTTCATATGCTCAAACCATTCACCATGACATGTCATATGGTTTGATGCTCCTGAGTCCATATACCATGTGTCATCATTCTCAGCATTTGTCGTCATAGAACCCACAACATGCTTCATGGCAAACAAATGATTTGCAGTGCCATCATTGCTGCTTGATGCATAATTTCCACCACCATGTTGTGCATAGTTTCCACCATAATGACCACCACGTTGTGCTCTTCCCCCTCTCAAATCATTCTGTTTGCGGAAACAATCTCTCGCCATATGACCATATTTGCCACAATAATGGCATTCCACATCTTGCATAGAATTTTGTTGGCCTTGCCAACGTCCTCGACCACGGGGGTTACCTCTGCCTCTCTGAGGTGCATATCCACGACCACCTCAAGCACCATATGAAGGCTGAAAATTCTATTGTGGAGGCCTATCCTGCCATCCACGACCATTACCACCACGTCCACGTGATGCGAATCTCCCCCTGCCTCTAAAGCCTCTCTGCGAGTAGAAAGCCTGATTTCTGCCATCATCATGGCTAGTAGATGCATCCAGAAATGAATCACTGAGTTTGATTTCCTCAACCAGCAAGAGGGAAACCAACTCATCGAAGTCGGGTAAACCTGTACTCCTCACTGAGATAGATGTATCAAATGATTTATATTCCTTGCCAAGACCACGCAAGGTAATATCCACCAAATCATCATCAGGCATGGGGGCATTTATTGTGGCCAATGCATCTGCAAACTTCTTGATTTCTTGCACATAATCATGTATGCTCCTTTTATTCCTTTTGACATTATGTATCTGCTGTCGCAATTGAGACTTGCGAGCACTCGTATCTGTATCAAACATCTTGACCAAAGTATCCCATGCATCTTTGGGATTCTCAGCATCCTGTATGTGTATGAGCATAGCATCAGAAATACATATAGACAAATAATGCAGCACTTTGAATGCTCTCTCTGACCATTGCTTATGAGCAATAAGCTGTTGCTGTGTAGGTTGTCGAGGTAGCTCAAGCTCTGGCTCAGCACCTGTAATGAGATTCCAAAATCCTTTTCCTTTCAAGAAACTCTTTATCCTGTACTTCCATGCCTGGAAGTTCTTCCTATCTAGCTTCTCACCAACAATCTGAACTGGATTATCCGACATGTTGCTCAATGCGTACACCTTCCGCACACTTCAAATATGTAAATGAGCCTTCCTCAGCTCAACCACACTCCAATGAATGTTCCAGATACTCCAAGATAGCCAACAAACTCCAAATTTGATGTAGGAAATCAACCTGTAATCATCCAAGATGAACTGACTCACGCAGTCCGAGATACCCTGTATTGTTTCGCTTCCACGGCTCCAAATCACAATGTAATGGTGCAATCAAGTATGGGAAACTTGCATTGACACCTAATCAACCTCAATGTTGAGTATCAACACCATCTGACATGTGTACATATCAATTTTTGAAAACCCCTTTCTCTGTTTTGGGAAAAACCAGAAAAACCAGTAGAAAATTTGCTCTAATTCCTTCAATATTTGTCCAAATTGAGCAACTAGGCATTCATTAGCTTAGCATTAGTGTCCATCAACTCCATGTAAGAGGAATTTGTCCAATTGTAAAAGACCAAGGATTAATTGCTCAATTAAAAATGCTCTGTTTCTCTGTAACCAGTGGACAGCCTGTTTTAATCAGCTCATTCCCAGCTCAATTAGGCATAATTGACCAAACAATTCACATAGCCCTCTTCTCCAAAGTGTATAGCATCCAATTGCTAAAGAAAATGTGGAAGATATCAAACAACCAATTAGTAATTGACCTCCTCGCTTCAAGATGTACACTTTTCTGCCTTGTTTTCACTGTCTGGCTGCGCCGCCTGCATTTGAGGGGTTTGGGAGTTGTTTAAGTGTTAATTGAAGATGGGTTTGAGTCCCCAACACTCCTAGGTACATGTGCAATCCACCAATGGTTGGATTTTAACCAAAATCACACTCCAAATGCTTCAATTTTGGGCTTCCTTCTCTCTGTTTTGTGAGAGCTCAAAAACCAGAGTTTTTCACACTTTGAAATGCATTCAAATTGCTCCAAAATTTGTTCAAGGCTTGCACATGGGTGCCAATACATCCCTCTTTGTCAAATACATATGTCTTTTGCCAGATTTACATGTATTTCCACCATACATCAATGTTCCCAAGCTTTAATGGAAAGCTTCAAAAACCAGAATTTCTCTTTGCTTTGATTTGCTCTATTTTGCTTTGTTTTTGCCTGTATCACCTGCAATCCGCTCAAGGATGTTTAGAAGACCTTACCCGGTAGGCCAAGCTCTTAGATCTGATAGTATTTGGTGTGCTCCAAGCTTCACAGCTCCAATGGCAAGCTTCACAGCTTCTTCTCCCTCTTCTCTTCACTCACTCATAAACCCTAATAAACAGCACAAGGCTCTAATACCATGTTGAAAGAACGGTAGAGGGAGAGGAGACACACACACAGGAGCAAACCCTAATGTATATTGCAAACCCTAACCATAGAGGGAAGCCATGTCCACTCTCACACAAAGCCTAATGCACTAATCCATAATCCACACAACACACAATGAGTTGTGTCCACACTCTACTAACCCTAGCTAATGTCCACACACTATGACCAGCTGGACACGCGGTCATTTATGTCTCACACATGTTCCTACCTAATCTGCCAGCACATAGCATAGCTGGCTCACACTGACATCGAGCTTGAATCTCAACAAAAATGGTGTAGAGGATCCCCAAGCAATGTGAATGGCTTAGATGGCAACAATGTGAACGGCCATCAAGTTAGGGCCTAAAGGGAACTATGTGAAAAGGTAGAAAAATAAAACCTATAATCTAAGCATTTTGTTTTTTTTTCCTCCCTCACCTTCTCCTTCTAACGCTATTGGCCACCACTAACCATGGCTCTCTTGTGATGTTGGGTGATGGTGATCAAAGAGTTGAGAGCTCCAAGAGCTTGATGACGGCCACTAAGCTGAGAGCTAAGCTCGATGAGGCTACCTTTTTTAAAATTTAAAATGAAGCTTGTCATGTTTCTTTAATTATCGATGTGTCAATCACTTGTGATCCATGGACTTCACGAACACTGGCCCTGGTAAAGAAAATTAAAATAAATCTTTCTTAAAACATTGACTAGTGACCCTTTGCTTGGAAGGGCCCCGGGAATAGAATTTATTGATTGGTGATTGATCAATACAGATATCATGGGGGGTGGGCAATCAATCATGGCCAAGATCGACCACACCAGCCCCCCCCTTGATTTTGGGGCTCTATTCAAATAGGATTGCTAGCGCTGCCGCTTCTTCCTATAATAAGAGTTAGGGTGTACGCAAAGTTTACAAAATGTCAGAGGAATAGTTAGGTGATGATACATAATTTTTTTGTATATGATGGTTTTTTTTAAAACAATGTCTCTTGCACTCTTATGTTGTGATGCCTGGTCATATGTGGAACTTATGTGTAGTTAACTCTACACTGCCTAGAAAAATCCGTGATTTGTTGTTGTGTTCTCTCGACACTCAGTCAGGGACAAAAGATAGAAGGCTTGCACGGATAATTCCATTGGGTGTAACACTCTGTGTTTCCCTTCACAAAAGCCCGTGATTTGCTGATGAGCATTGTTCTCTTGACACTGAGTCAGGGACAAAAGATAGAAGGCACTAGCACACATAATTCCACTCTGTGTAACTCTGCATTGCCCTTCATAAAAGTCCGTAATATGCTGCTGCTTATTTGTTGCAAGTAGGCGGACCACTCTCTGTCGCTTATCAAGCTGCAGCAACCAAAATGATGCTTCTACCTTTAGTGAAGCTTCTGCACCTACTAGTAGCTCCCCTTAGACTCTTCCTCTTCCTTGTGTACTCAGAGCTACTTGCGCAGCAGCAATGGTGGTGGGGTCGCTCTTGGCTAAAAGGAAGTTTCAGTGCCATTGTCTAGGTTGAAACCATGTTACAAAAAAAAATTTGATGAACCTTGGCCAATTGATCTTTTCATGGCTAATCTCTTATGTTGTCGATGAGTTCTTCCACCATTTCAAGCATGTGTGCCTTGATGGATGGCATCACACCTGATGAAGCATACACATTGGCATGAGCTCCTACTCCTCAAACTACTTGCTCTCGACATTCTCCTCACTAGCTCTCATCAAAGAGGTCAGATGCGGGAGAAAGGTTTGTGTTTCATCACTATGCAATTAAAAAGGTCTCCTCATCAATCTTTGAGATCTATTGTTGTAGCCATGAAAGCTATAGAGAAGACAGAGCCCAGGGCTCTAGTACTGGAATCCAGGATGGGCGGCCTTGGTGCTAAAATTGCTCAAGTTATGGTCTTTGGGACTAGGAGTAGCATCGTGGATTGATAGGCCTCGCATTGTGACCCTTGAGCATGTGACTTCAAAGCTATAGTAGTAGAGAGTGAAGATTATTCTGTTATAGAGCTTACGAGAGGTCCGAGTCCAAACCTATTGTCATGGCCTTGCTAGAAAACTCGAATGTGCTCCCAAGACTTTGACCTGCTTGCAAGGAACACCAGTTTTAGTGACCTTATTTCAGTTAGCTCGAATCACAAAATGAACCTAAAGAGCTAGTTAGCTCGAATTGCAAAATGAGCCTAAAGAGCCACTTGATGTGTTCAGTTATCCTTCCTATAATGGAGCTAAGCCTCTTTAGTGGCATAAGAGATCATGTTGTAGTCTTATACGATGAAGTTATTGTAGTGATGGAGTACTTATCTGTGTTTATGCACTTTAAGGCTTTGTAAATGATTCATTCTGTTATTAATGAATTTCTTTCCAAACTACTTTGATTTGTCAAGTTGTACCAAGATTAATTACTAATCATAAGATTATATCACTAATAAATTGTTAATAACTTTCTTGATCAATAAGTTATCCAACTACTTTGATTTGTCAAGCTATTCTAAGATTAATCTAATTATGAGATTACTAGTATTCTTTGTTGTTAGTCATTTTCTTGATCAAGAAATAGTTTTAATGACACTTAATCAATAAATTATTGGCATAATCTTGCACTATTATCACTAAGGTTCTATAACCTTTCTTTCTTGCATAAATTTTCAGCAATGTCTACTATTTTCTTGAAGTTTATAATAGTTCCTCTTAAAGAAACCGTATTCTTACGAGAAGTAACTAAGATTTGATCAAGAATTACTCATTGTCACCGAGATTTGACTCTACACAAAATCTCTATAAACTTTGAAAATTTTGCACTAGCATTCTTGAAATTTTGCTCTGCACAATAAACTGTCTAAAACTGCGAATCTGCACTTCAATTTGCATAAAATCCTCAAGAGATCTGTGATCTTCAATATACACTCTTTCTTGATAAACTGCACCACGATTGCACAGTAATACTACACAACAATCTTTGAACAATTTTTGCAACACATCTAAAATTTGCATCACAACAATATTTCCTTTAAGTCGAATTTAAAGCCAAGGAGTCGTACGGCTCCCCTGGGTCAAATGGAGAGGATAACAGACTCCTGACAATGATGAAGCTAATCATGCAAGCACCTAGATTAAAAGGAAATCTGAACCATCCAAACTCCAAAAGAATGGCTCTCCAACCACCATTTGGGTCAAATGGTAAATATGGGAGAATAATGTGAATGATGAGACTAGCCCCAAATCCTCTTGGGTCGACGAAGGGAAGACTAACAACTAGCCCATCCTCATAGTCATAATTTGAATCCATCAAGGCACTGAAGATATCCACACAATGAGCTCAAAACTCATGGTCAGAATGTTGAACTGTCCTGGCAGAAAAGAACCATTATGCAAGCCAAGACTAAGATGTACCATAGGTGTATCTAAATGTCGAGCCACATAGATAGAAACCATACACTACAAATGCCAAAAGTGATGTACCCAAGCGGTAAATGTTGTGGCTTCGCAAAACATTGGGTCGTTTTCAATCATCACGGGAACCAAATGCATATAGCTCATAGTCAGCATCATGCAAAGTCAGATGGGAGAATCGATGCCATTGCCCGATGTAGCACAACTCAAAACATTGGAGGCAAGATCTATTGTATCCATGTGTGTATGTGCATGATCTAAAGTATGCATCACATCCTCATGTGCGAATCCCTCTATGTGTGTGTGATCCTCCAAGCTAAAAATATAATCAATAGGATCATCATAAACATCATCATCACTGAAGACTGACAACATATCTTCACATAAGAGATAAGTGGAGTCATCATCTAGAAATCACTAATCCTAGAATGTCCAAGGTCGTCACTCAGAAGCAGCAATCCTCATAGGTAGGGGTCTATCTCCATCAATACACTGAATCTAAGAAAATGTAAAACTCTCTAGATCCATATACATAATCATATATCTCCTATGAATTCTTACCTCACTAAAGTCAACACTACCCTCATGGATTAATGCCTGAGTGCTTAAATATATGCACTATACCCACATAAACATTGCGAGGTAAACTATGAGAACTACAAGTAGTATGATGAATGCCTCCACACGCGAAAGCCCTAGAAGAATATCTTGGTATATCTAGCACAAGAAATGCAATCCTACGCTCATGTGTATCCCATGACTCCCCATGCAAGGTATCACTAACCTCGTGTGTGTTAATGGATGCATCAATAATCAAATGTTGACCCGTGAGGTCATCCAATGCCAAGCTATGATCCCTAGGAAGGTAGGTAGGCCTAGATATATTAACACACGTAATGCTAGATGCTATCCCTATAGGCCCTTGAGATCATGCCCACATGATCAAAGCTCACACACGATCACTAACACGATCACTATCACTATCACTATCATCAACATCATGTGCATATGTGTTAATGTCATCATGTGCACATATATCACTATCATCATGTGTGTGTGATAATCAATATCATCATATGCATGTACATGCGATATATCATCATATGTATGAGTATAAAATACATCATCACCATCTACATTCGCACGGTGTAATTGACACCATCAGGAACAAATCATGGTGGCTCAAGAGTGTAGGACACTCGTACAAGTCACCAAAAGAAGACTTGTCCCCATGCTAACAATGCCAAACCATATGTGTCGAGGTAACCAAGCAATGAATCGATGAAGACACGATTTCCTATGTAACAAACCCGCAAGCTCGAACATCCAACCATGGCATGAGCATGAAGTCTACAAATGAGGGTATAGAGGTCTATGCCTCGAAGCACTAAAAGCATGGTGTGAACTAGATCTATGAAAGATATGTGAACCGTGACACAAAATGGTAACTCAAAATATCAACCAGAGAGCCATGAAGTCAATGCATGAGATGAAACTCCTAAGATAAGGATCTCGATGATGGTAATATAGTGATGTCAATGATGGCGATGATGATGTGAACTCGCACCTTGGCAATCAAATGAAGGGTGAAAACAGTGGCATATGAATACAGTACCCAAAGTATATGAATACCATGGTTGCATATGAATACACAACCTAAAGTATACTCCCCAAAACACAATGCACAATGTGTGTGAATAATCACCAAGAAAAGCCCAAGCCCTGCGAATCAATCCCACAATGCATTAAAAGCAAACACCATAGTGATCAGCCCTCACAAACACCCTAGGTGAGAATAAAACCCCCACAACTCACAAAATGCAATCATGTGTGAAGAGGCCCCACAACATCATAGTTATCATCCCTCACAAACACCTCATGTGAGCAAACCCTGGAGTAAATGAGATTATAAGAGGTAGGTCAAAGTCTACAAAGTATACACCCCAAAACACAATGCACAATGCGTGCGAGTAATCAACAAGAACCCAAGCCGTGTGAACCAATCCCACAATGCATTAAAAGCAAACACCATAGTGATCAGCCCTTACAAACATTCCACCACCTAAGAATAAAATCCCCACGACTCACAAAATACAATCATGTGTGAAGAGGCCCGGGCCACAACACCATAGTGATCATCCCTCACAAACACCTCAAGTGAGCAAACCCTAGCGTAAGTGACATTATAAGAGGTAGGTCAATAGCTCGGCGGGTGTGAATGAAGTGGCCAAAATGGTGTAGAGGATCCCCAAGCAATGTGAATGGCCATAGGGTTAGATGGCAACAATGTGAACGGCCATCAAGTTAGGGCCTAAAGGGAACTATGCGAAAAGGTAGAAAAATAAAACCTATAATCTAAGCAATTTGTTTTTTTTCCCTCCCTCACCTTCTCCTTCTAACGGTATTGGCCACCATTGACCTTGGCTCTCTTGTGATGTTGGTGATGGTGATCAAAGAGTTGAGAGCTCCAGGAGCTTGATGACGGCCACTAAACTGAGATCTAAGCTCGATGAGGGTACCTTTTTTAAAAATTAAAATGAAGTTTGTCATGTTTCTTTAATTATCGATGTGTCAATCACTTGTGATCCATGGACTTCACGAACACTGGCTGTGGTAAAGAAAATTAAAATAAATCTTTCTTAAAACATTGACTAGTGAGCCTTTGCTCGGAAGGGCCTCGAGAATAGAATTTATTGGTTCAATACAGATCATGGGGGGTGGGCAATCAATCATGGCCAAGATCGACCACACTAGCCCCCCCTTGATTCTGGGGCTCTATTCAAATAGGATTGCTAGTGCTGCCACTTCTTCCTATAGTAAGAGTTAGGGTGTACGTGAAGTTTACAAAATGTCAGAGGAATAGATAGGTGATGATACATAATATTTTTTGTCTATGATGGTTTTTTTTAAAACAATGTCTGTTGCACTCTTACGTTGTGATGCTTGGTCATATGTGGAACTTGTGTGTAGTTAACTCTACGCTGCCTAGAAAAATCCATGATTTGTTGTTGTGTTCTCTCGACACTCAGTCAGGGACAAAAGATAGAAAGCTAGCACGGATAATTCCATTGGGTGTAACACTCTGTGTTTCCCTTCACAAAAGCCCGTAATTTGTTGATGAGCATTGTTCTCTTGACACTAGATAGAAGGTGCTAGCACACATAATTCCACTCTGTGTAACTCTGCATTGCCCTTCATAAAAGTCCGTAATATGCTGCTGCTTATTTGTTGCAAGTAGGCGGACCACTCTCTGTCGCTTATTGTAAGATTCCTCCCCAGCCTTCGAGGTATACAGGAGTAAGAATCTCCCTTTTCTGATCTTATAATTATTCCCTCTCTAAAATAAAAGAAAGCTTCTGTTTAAAAAAAGGAAGACCCTTTACCCAGAATACCTTCTCAGGAGCCCACCTGTTTTAAGGATTCAGAACGATGAGTTCAGAAGTGAGAATCGGTGTTTTGGATACCAAGGTTTTGGTTTTCATTCGAGTATGGCCCAAAAGAAGTTCTTTATCTCTTGGGGAGTATAAGAAGTTATCCCCCAGATATTGTGACCCTTATATCTGAATTCAATGAAAGTAGGTGACTTAGCCTACAAGCTTCTTTTATCTCCTCATCTCAAAATTCTTAATGCCTTCTATAGAAAAATGTGTCAACAAACACAAATCATGGAAAGACGGTAAAACTTCAGTGGCAAGTTACCGTTGGCTTCTAGGTTACGCTAGCTCTTTCCTTTATATAAGTCGTAACTTTTACTTGTCACTCACAATAATCTTACTCCCATCAATCTCCTTTCTTTCTTAATCTCCTTCATGGCTTGGCAACAAGAATTAGTTTTATCCATAATGATTCCTCACCTTCAAGACGCAAGTGAGTCTGTGAAGAAGGATTTTATAGAACAGTATGAGCGCCACTTTTCCCTCAATTGGGAACTTCTGTAGCACAGACCAAATGGCGGACCTATCAAGACATAACTAGGGTAACACCCTGGGGTCAGCAGCACTTTCGTAACAATGTCCGCTTGGCCATGGTTATTGAAGCCTTGGGTTTGGGTCCCCGATACTACTGCGTTATGAGATCAAGGCATCTTGGGTTTTCTGAGCGGGTCTTCTTACTGGCGTGTTTTCTTCCTCATGAGAAGATATGCCTTTACCCCGTTTTTGGCTTGCCTCTCAGAGGTCCTTTTGTTAGATCACCTCATACCACTGAGATAGGTGCGGCAATAACCAGCAGAATTATTCCCATAGATGAGTTACCCTATACTTGCGCAGCTTGTGAGTGCTGCTTTTGTGATCATATGATGGACGGGCTTATGGAAGTATAAAGAGTTCTTCTATCTTTACTGTATAAGTTCCGAGAGTGAATAAAGTTTAAATCTTGTTCTTATTTTGAATCTTGCTCTCTTTAAGACTCTTGGTGGTTAATCTTGATTTAAATTTTTCTCTAAGTCTCATATTCGTGCATCTTGCGAAATTACCCCAGTTTGCGAGATGAGGACATCTCGCGTTTTTCAAGTGGGAGAGAATGTAAGATTCCTCCCCAGCCTCACTAAATGTCCAGCATCTTCCCCTGTAATCAATCACTCTTCAAAAATATAAAGACCTTGTTTCTAACTGTTTTAACCTAGAGAGAGAAAATATTCTAGAGAGAGAATATTCTAATTTTGAATATTTTTGGATAGAAAAATATCTCACCTTATTAAAATAAGTTCCCCTGAAACAGAAATTCAAAAATAATTTTCCAATGTGCAATTGGAATTAATTAGAAATAGGTATAAAGAACCTTAGTCTAAGGGTCTAGATTTTCATAAATCTTTGGATTATGGTCCAATTAAGGTTCCTATGGGCCAATAGCATCAATCCATGTGTAGGGAGGAGATAAATCCAAATTGTAAAAAGAAGATACCCAAAAATGAGTAAATGCTCACATAAGATGAAGAGTTGAAAATGTACAAGGTTTATTAGTAAAAAACTATAAGCAATATTAAAAATATGAGATATTTTGGGTATAATAATTTTATAATGACACATATGTAAGGAAGGAGAGTCCCTTAAATGCTCACATAAGATGAAGAGTTGAAAATGTACAAGGTTTATTAGTAAAAAAACTATGAGCAATATAAAAATATGAGATATTTTGAGTGTAAGATTCCATTTTTGACACATCAGTAAGGAAAAGGAGGGCCTTCAATGAGGCGCCTAAAACACATGCTTAAATGAGTTTTAAAATCATAAAAGTTGAGATATTTCATCTCTCCTCTCTCCTCATTCAAGTCTAGTTCCAAAAAGTTAGCTTAACTGACCTAAAAATGGTCAAAAAGTGACCAAACTGACTTGGAAAATTCTAGAATCAGTTTGTTTGGTTAGAAGCTCAACTTTTCCTATAAATAGAAGCCTCTCCTTGTTGAAAAAAATATAGTGTCTTATGCATAGTTACTCTACTCCACCTTAGCCAAGAACTGTGAATTCTTTAATAATTCACTAGTTTTTGACACTTCCCTCTTCTTTAATACCCATTGGTGGCTCCATCAACATACTAAACCAATTGATTGGTTGGGGGCCTCTACCGTGATCAAAGAATCAAGCAAATTGTAAGGTAAGTATGGTGAATTTTGATTTTTCTATAATTTCTCAATGTTTCTCTCTTCTCAACTCCTCTCAAGCTTGAGAAGCTTAATTGGTATGGTTTTTGAATGCTATTGAAGTTAATTAATTAATGATAGTAAAGAATTACATAAATTTCCATTTATGTTTAATTCTAATGGTTTTTTCTCTCTCTCACAAATTAATGGTTTTTCTTTATCTATGCTTTATTTTTTTAAGGGTTAATAATCCAATTAGGGATCATTCTAATCATTCCCTTAAAGATAAGTCTTATTTTAAAAAAAAAATAATTGAGATTATCAGTTATAGTAGCGGAGCTATGGCAAAATTTTATAAAAATTTACACATAAAATAATTTCATTCAAAGTATAAAAAGAGGATTTCCTACCATATTCTAGGAATTATCATCCTAGATTAATTGAATGAATTTCATTAGAATCATGAGGAAATTGAATTTATATATTATGCATAAAGGATAAATTTTATATCAAAAGTATTACTTTTATCATTTTTATTTTATGCATAGAAGTATGCATAATGGATAAAATTTTATATCAAAAGTATTACTTTTATCATTTTTATTTTATGCATAGAAGTATGCATAATGGATAAAATTTTATATCAAAAGTGTTACTTTTAGCATAATTGAATTTCATGCATAGAGGTATGCATAAAAGATAAATATTTTATTATAAAAGTGTTACTTTTAATATAATTGAATTTCATGCATAGAGGTATACATAGAAGATAAATATTTTATTATAAAAGTGTTACTTTTAACATAATTGAATTTCATGCATAGAGGTATGCATAGAAGATAAATATTTTATTATAAAAGTGTTACTTTTAACATAATTGAATTTCATGCATAGAGGTATGCATAAAAGATAAATATTTTATTATAAAAGTGTTACTTTTAACATAATTGAATTTCATACATAGAGGTATGCATAAAAGATGAATATTTTATTATTTTATTATAAAACTATAAAGAAAAAAATGATTATTTTATTATAAAAAGTTATTTTCATCATATTGAATTTCGTGTATAGAAATGAAAAAAATAAATAAATTATTATTTTATTATAAAAATATTACAAAAATAAATAAATAATAATAATTATTGTAAAAGTGTTACTTTTATCACAATTGATATTCTTGCATAGAGGTATGCATAAAGGATGAGTTAGGATGTGATAAGATGAGTTAGGATGTGATAAGAGGTGTATGAGATGTGATAAGAGGTGTATGAGATGTGATAAGATGAGATAAGATGCATATGAGATGAGTTAGGATGTGATAAGAGGTGTTAGGATGTGATAAGAGGTGTATGAGATGTGATAAGAGGTGTATGAGATGTGATAAGATGAGTTAAGATGTGATAGGAAGTGTATGAGATGTGAAAAGATGAGATAAGAAATGTATGTGATGAGATAAGATGAATATGGGTTGTGATAGGGTGAGAATGGATGTGATGAAAAAGAATAGATGAGAAGGCGTATGGGGTTATATGAATGGGAATGAGGAAATGGTGTATGGATGTGTATGTATGGATGTATGCATGTAGATGTGAGTGTAAATGTGGATGTATGGATCTAAATGAGGATGTCGATGTAGAGGTATGGATGTAGATGTGGATGTATGGATGTGGAGGTGGATATATGTATGGATGTGAATATATGATATGTGATGTGAAGGAATCTGAAATGATGAGATGGAAAATGATGTGATGGGATGAGTACACATATAACTGGAATGTGGAATAAGCAATCAGGATTGATGAGGGATAATGTGAAAAAATGTGAGTTAATATAGAAACTGTATTTTGTGACTGTTTGTAAATGCTGTTTGTAAATGACTGTTTTATGTCAAGATTGCTGGGAAAGCATTGTGACCATCTTATGATTAAGGTCGTGGAGACCTAACTGATAAAGTTGCAACTGCTGATGGAGAGTCAATGGAGGACGTCTCGCGTAGCAAGGTCGGCCGAGGTCTTGACCAGCCTCTCGGTGCGATTAAAATGGTGAGCTTTCGGTACGGTGGATGAGGGGCCAAGGAAGCGGCCTATGAGTGAAGCGCTAGGTCACCTGCGAAGGATCCTAGAGGGTCCTGACCATACGGTGCTCGGGCTCTGGGTCGCCCAGGATACGCACGCGTGCGTCGAGGAAGATATTGGAACAAGGAGTAAGAGTTGTTCTCTGAAATCGGGCATGGATCTGGTTGATTGACCTTGCTGGTCTTCAATGGATGAGTCCATGGCTCTTTATATGGATCTGTTGGTTGATCTTGCTGATCTTCAACGAGAGTCCATCTTCATAAGTGATTATATTATCGAGTATTATGGGCTAGGGATTAGGAAACGGCCCCTGAGTGGACAGGTGGTGAGCGTCCTAGTTGCCAATGATGCCATAGATACTCTGATGAAGGAATGATGGGAAAATTGAGAATCAACTGGATAAATTAGAAGATGGTGATCAGTGATACTATGGTTTTATTAAAGGATTGTTTTAAACTGGTTGAATCTGTGAAAAGGCAATTTCATATTGGGTGTGTGAGTGGTGTGACTAGTTTTATTTTTGCATGAACATCCGGCTATAGGGGGCCTTGGGACTCTTTCCTTGGTACCCGGGACAAAACCTAACCAAATTCTTAATTGGATCCCATCACTATAGTGGTTGGGCGGTTGGCTAACCCATGGGATTGGATGGGGTTAGGCTGGACTGATGGATCCGTAAATCGAGACTCAATTTTTGTTATTACGATAGATAAAGTAAATCCCGGATAGTAATTGTTCTATGGATAGGAATCAACGGCTGTGCCTCCTTGGTGGGGAAAAAAGCGTTGATCCAAATGATCCAAGTGCAAGTTTCTTCCTTGATCTGACCAAGTATCTTTATAGATGCAGTCGGATCTGTTTGATCAGTAAGGGTTTTGACTATGTTAGAGTAAAAAAAGTTATCCTGGTGGAATCACCCGTGCTTTCCGGTAAAGGAAGTTTTTCCAGATTCGGTTTTGGAACAACCAATGGATTAGTCTCTTATCCGGATATCCGTGGGCGAGGCCCTGAGTGTGGGACCCCTGTCCCGCGCGAGAAGTGCTACTTCCGCTGCTAGTACCCCGAATCCGTTGCTCGGTGGGAACAGGGATCTTACACTTATCAAGCTGCAGCAAAACCAAAATGATGCTTCTACCTTTTGTGAAGCTTCTGCACCTACTCGGGTAGCTCTCCTTAGACTCTTCCTCTTCCTTGTGTACTCAGAGCTACTTGCACAGCAGCAATGGTGGTGGGGTCGCTCTCAGCTAAAAGGAAGTTTCACTGCCATTGTCTAGGTTGAAACCATGTTACAAAAAAAAATGATGAATCCTTGGCCAATTGATCTTTTCATGGCTAATCTCTTATGTTGTCAATGAGTTCTTCCACCATTTCAAGCATGTGTGCCTTGATGGATGGCATCACACCTGATGAAGCCTACACACTAGCATGAGCTCCTACTCCTCAAACTACTTGCTCTCGACATTCTCCTCACTAGCTCTCATCAAAGAGGTCAGATGCGGGAGCAAGGTTTGTGTTTCATCACTATGCAATTAAAAAGGTTTCCTCATCAATCTTTGAGATTTGTTGTTGTAGCCATGAAAGCTATAGAGAAGACACAGCCCAGGGCTCTAGTACTGGAATCCAGGATGGGTAGCCTTGGTGCTAAAATTGCTCAAGGATGGTCTTTGGGACTAGGAGTAGCATCGTGGATTGATAGGCCTCGCATTGTGACCCTTGAGCATGTGACTTCAAAGCTATAGTAGTAGAGAGTGAAGATTATTCTGTTATAGAGCTTACGAGAGGTCCGAGTCCAAACCTATTGTTATGGCCTTGCTAGAAAACTCGAATGAGCTCCCAAGACTTTGACTTGCTTGCAAGGAACACCAATTTTAGTCACGTTATTTCAGTTAGCTCGAATCACAAAATGAACCTAAAGACCTAGTTAGCTCGAATTGCAGAATGAGCCTAAAGAGCCACTTGATGTGTTCAGTTATCCTTCTTAACGGAGCTAAGCCTCTTTAGCGGTGTAAGAGATCATGTTGTAGTCTTATACGAGGAACTTACTGTAAGGATGGAGTACTTATCTCTGTTTATGTGCTTTAAGGCTTTTGTAAATGATTCATTCTGTTATTAATGAATTTCTTTCCAAACTACTTTGATTTGTCAAGTTGTACCAAGATTAATTACTAATCATAAGATTATATCACTAATAAATTGTTAATAACTTTCTTGATCAATAAGCTATCCAACTACTTTGATTTGTCAAGCTATTCTAAGATTAATCACTAATTATAAGATTAGTAGTATTCTTTGTTATTAGTCATTTTCTTGATCAAGAAACAGTCTTAATGACACTTAATCAATAAACTATTGGCATAATCTTGCACTATTATCACTAAGGTTCTATAACCTTTCTTTCTTGCATACATTTTCAGCAATGTCTACTATTTTCTTGAAGTTTATAATAGTTCCTCTTAAAGAAACTGGATTCTTGCGAAGTAACTAAGATTTGATCAAGAATTACTCATTGTCACCGAGATTTGACTCTACACAAAATCTCTATAAACTTTGAAAATTTTGCACTAGCATTCTTGAAATTTTGCTATGCACAATAAACTGTCTAAAACTGCGAATCTGCACAACAATTTGCATAAAATCCTCAAGAGATCTGTGATCTTCAATATGCACTCTTTCTTGATAAACTGCACCAAGATTGCACAGTAATACTACACAACAATCTTTGAACAATTTCTGCAACACATCTAAAATTTGCATCACAACAATATTTCCTTTGAGTCAAATTTAAAGCCAAGGAGTCGTACGACTCCCCAAGGTCAAATGGAGAGGATAACAGACTCCCGGCAATGATGAAGCTAATCATGCAAGCACCTAGATTAAAAGGAAATCTGAACCATCCAAACTCCAAAAGAATGGCTCTCCAATCACCATTTGGGTCAAATGGTAAATATAGGAGAATAATGTGAATGATGAGACTAGCCCCAAATCCTCTTGGGTCGACGAAGGGAAGACTAACAACAAGCCCATCCTCATAGTCGTAATTTGAATCCATCAAGGCACTGAAGATATCCACACGATGAGCTCAAAACTCATGGTCGGAATGTTGAACTGTCCTGGCAGAAAAGAACCATTATGCAAGCCAAGACTAGGATGTACCATAGGTGTATCTAAATGTCGAGCCACATAGACAGAAACCATACACTGCAAATGCCAAAAGTGATGTACCCAAGCGGTAAATGTTGTGGCTCCGCAAAACATTGGGTCGTTTTCAATCACAGGAACCAAATGCACATAGCTCATAGTCAGCATCATGCAAAGTCAGATGGGAGAATCGATGCCATTGCCCGATGTAGCACAACTCAAAACATTGGAGGCAAGATCTATTGTATCTATGTGTGTATGTGCATGATCTAAAGTATGCATCACATCCTCATGTGCGAATCCCTCTATGTGTGTGTGATCCTCCAAGCTAAAAATATAATCAATAGGATCATCATAAACGTCATCATCACTGAAGACTGACAACATATCTGCACATAAGAGATAAGTGGAGTCATCATCTAGAAGTCACTAATCCTAGATTGTCCAAGGTCATCACTCAGAAGCAATCCTCATAGGTAGGGGTCTATCTCCATCAATACACTGGATCTAAGAAAATGTAAAACTCTCTAGATCCATATACATAATCATATATCTCCTATGAATTCTTACCTCAGTAAAGTGAACACTACCCTCATGGATTAATGCCTGAGTGCTCAAATATATGCACTATACCCACATAAACATTGCCAAGTAAACTATGAGAACTATAAGTAGTATCATGAATGCCTCCACATGCAAAAGCCCTAGAAGAATATCTTGGTGTATCTAGCACAAGAAATGCAATCCTACACTCATGTGTATCCCATGACTCCCCATGCAAGGTATCGCTAGCCTCGTGTGTGTTAATGGATGCATCAATAATCAAATGTTGACCCGTGAGATCATCCAATGCCAAGCTATGACCCTAGGAAGGTAGGTAGGCCTAGATATATTAACACCACGTAATGCTAGATGCCATCCCTATAGGCCCTTGAGATCATGCCCACATGATCAAACTTGACACACTATCACACTATCACTATCACTATCACTATCATCAACATCATGTGCATATGTGTTGATGTCATCATGTGCACATATATCACTATCATCATGTGTGTGTGATACATCAATATCATCATATGCATGTACATGCGATATATCATCATGTGTATGAATATAAAATACATCATCACCTACATTCGCACGGTGTAATTGACACCATCAGGAACAAATCATGGTGGCTCAAGAGTGTAGGACACTCGTACAAGTCACCAAAAGAAGACTTGTCCCCATGCTAACAATGCCAAACCATATGTGTCGAGGTAACCAAGCAATGAATCGATGAAGACACGATTTCCTATGTAATAAACCCGCAAGCTCGAACATCCAATCGTGGCATGAGCATGAAGTCTACCAATGAGGGTATAGAGGTCTATGCCTCGAAGCACTAAAAGCATGGTGTGAACTAGATCTATGAAAGATATGTGAACCGTGACACAAAATGGTAACTCAAAATATCAACCAGAGAGCCATGAAGTCAATGCATGAGATGAAACTCCTAAGATAAGGATCTCGATGATGGTAATATAGTGATGTCAATGATGACGATGATGATGTGAACTCGCACCTTGGCACTCAAATGAAGGGTGAAAATAGTGGCATATGAATACAGCAAACCCTGGATTAAATGAGATTATAAGAGGTAGGTCAAAGTATACAAAGTATACACCCCAAAACACAATGCACAATGCGTGTGAGTAATCAGCAAGAACCCAAGCTGTGTGAACCAATCCCACAATGCATTAAAAGTAAACACCATAGTGATCAGCCCTTACAAACATCCCATGTGAGAATAAAACCCCCACGACTCACAAAATGCAATCATGGGTGAAGAGGCCCGGGCCACAACCATAGCGATCATCCCTCAGAAACACCTCAAGTGAGCAAACCCTAGCGTAAGTGACATTATAAGAGGTAGGTCAATAGCTCGGGTGTGAATGAAGTGGCCAAAATGGTGTAGAGGATCCCTAAGCAATGTGAATGGCCATAGGGATAGATGGCAACAATGTGAACGGCCATCGAGTTAGGGCCTAAAGGGAACTATGTGAAAAGGTAGAAAAATAAAACCTATAATCTAAGCATTTTGTTTTTTTTCCCTCCCTCACCTTCTCCTTCTAACGGTATTGGCCACCACTGACCTTGGCTCTCTTGTGATGTTGGTGATGGTGATCAAAGAGTTGAGAGCTCCAGGAGCTTGATGACGGCCACTAAGCTGAGAGCTAAGCTCGATGAGGCTACCTTTTTTAAAAATTTAAATGAAGCTTGTTATGTTTCTTTAATTATCGATGTGTCAATCACTTGTGATCCATGGACTTCACGAACACTAGCCCTGGTAAAGAAAATTAAAATAAATCTTTCTTAAAACATTGACTAGTGAGCCTTTGCTCGGAAGGGCCATGGGAATAGAATTTATTGGTTGGTGTGATTGATCAATACAGATCATGGGGGGTGGGCAATCAATCATGGCCAAGATCAAACACACCAGGCCCCCCCTTGATTCTGGGGGTCTATTCAAATAGGATTGCTAGTGCTGCCGCTTCTTCCTATAATAAGAGTTAGGGTGTACGCGAAGTTTACAAAATGTCAGAGGAATAGTTAGGTGATGATACATAATATTTTTTGTCTATAATGGTTTTTTTAAAACAATGTCTGTTGCACTCTTACTTTGTGTTGCCTCGTCATATGTGGAACTGGTGTGTGTAGATAACTCTACGCTACCTAGAAAAATCCGTGATTTGTTGTTGTGTTCTCTCGACACTCAGTCAGGGACAAAAGATAGAAGGCTAGCATGGATAATTCCATTGGGTGTAACACTCTGTGTTTCCCTTCACAAAAGCCCGTAATTTGCTGAGCGTTGTTCTCTTCACACTCGGTCAGGGACAAAAGATAGAAGGTGCTAGCACACAAAATTCCACTCTGTGTAACTCTGCATTGCCCTTCATAAAAGTCCATAATATGCTGCTGCTTATTTGTTGTAAGTAGGCAGCCCACTCTCTGTCGCTTATCAAGCTGCAGCAACCAAAATGATGCTTCTACCTTTAGTGAAGCTTCTGCACCTACTAGTAGCTCCCCTTAGACTCTTCCTCTTCCTTGTGTACTCAGAGCTACTTGCGCAGCATTGGTGGTGGGGTCGCTCTCGGCTAAAAGGAAGTTTCACTCTGCCATTGTCTAGGTTGAAACCATGTTACAAAAAAAAAATGATGAATCCTTGGCCAATTGATCTTTTCATGGCTAATCTCTTATGTTGTTGAGTTCTTCCACCATTTCAAGCATGTGTGCCTTGATGGATGACATCACACCTGATGAAGCCTACACACTGGCATGAGCTCCTACTCCCTAAACTACTTGCTCTCGGCATTCTCCTCACTAGCTCTCATCAAAGAGGTCAAATGCGGGAGCAAGGTTTGTGTTTCATCACTATGCAATTAAAAAGGTCTCCTCATCAATCTTCGAGATCTTTTGTTGTAGCCATGAAAGCTATAGAGAAGACACAGCCCAGGGCTCTAGTACTGCAATCGAGGATGGGTAGCCTTGGTGCTAAAATTGCTCAAGGTATGGTCTTTGGGACTAGGAGTAGCATTGTGGATTGATAGGCCTCGCATTGTGATCCTTGAGCATGTGACTTCAAAGCTCTAGTAGTAGAGAGTGAAGATTATTCTGTTATAGAGCTAACCTATTGTCATGGCCTTGCTAGAAAACTCGAATGAGCTCCCAAGACTTTGACCTGCTTGCAAGGAACACCAATTTTAGTGACCTTATTTCAGTTAGCTCGAATCACAAAATGAACCTAAAGAGCTAGTTAGCTCGAATTGCAAAATGAGCCTAAAGAGCCACTTGATGTGTTCAGTTATCCTTCTTAACGGAGCTAAGCCTCTTTAGCGGCGTAAGAGATCATGTTGTAGTCTTATACGATGAAATTACCATAGTGATGGAGTACTTATCTTTGTTTATGCACTTTAAGGCTTTTGTAAATGATTCATTCTGTTATTAATGATTTTTTTTCCAAACTACTTTGATTTGTCAAGTTGTACCAAGATTAATTACTAATCATAAGATTATATCACTAATAAATTGTTAATAACTTTCTTGATCAATAAGCTATCCAACTACTTTAATTTGTCAAGCTATTCTAAGATTAATCACTAATTATAAGATTAGTAGTATTCTTTGTTGTTAGTCATTTTCTTGAACAAGAAACAGTTTTAATGACACTTAATCAATAAACTATTGGCATAATCTTGCACTATTATCAATAAGGTTCTATAACCTTTCTTTCTTGCATAAATTTTCAGCAATGTCTACTATTTTCTTGAAGTTTATAATAGTTCCTCTTAAAGAAACTGGATTCTTGCGAAGTAACTAAGATTTGATCAAGAATTACTCATTGACACCGAGATTTGACTCTACACAAAATCTCTATAAACTTTGAAAATTTTGCACTTCAGAAGCAATCCTCATAGGTAGGGGTCTATCTCCATCAACACACTGGATCTAAGAAAATGTAAAACTCTCTAGATCCATATACATAATCATATATCTCCTATGAATTCTTACCTCAGTAAAGTCAACACTACCCTCATGGATTAATGCATGAGTGCTCAAATATATGCACTATACCCACATAAACATTGCCAGGTAAACTATGAGAACTACAAGTAGTATCATGAATGCCTCCACATGCGAAAGCCCTAAAGGAATATCTTGGTATATCTAGCACAAGAAATGCAATCCTACGCTCATGTGTATCCCATGACTCCCCATGCAAGCTATCGCTAACCTCATGTGTGTTAATGGATGCATCAATAATCAAATGTTGACCCGTGAGATCATCCAATGCCAAGCTATGATCCCTAGGAAGGTAGGTAGGCCTAGATATATTAACACACGTAATGCTAGATGCCATCCCTATAGGCCCTTGAGATCATACCCACATGATCAAAGCTGACACACTATCACACTATCACTATCACTATCACATAATCAAAGCTGACACACTATCACTATCACTATCAACATCATCAACATCATGTGCATATGTGTTGACGTCATCATGTGCACATATATCACTATCATCATGTGTGTGTGATACATCAATATCATCATATGCATGTACATGCGATATATCATCATGTGTATGAATATAAAATACATCATCACCTACATTCGCACGGTGTAATTGACACCATCAGGAACAAATCATGGTGGCTCAAGAGTGTAGGACACTCGTACAAGTCACCAAAAGAAGACTTGTCCCCATGCTAACAATGCCAAACCATATGTGTCGAGGTAACCAAGCAATGAATCGATGAAGACACGATTTCCTATGTAATAAACCCGCAAGCTCGAACATCCAATCGTGGCATGAGCATGAAGTCTACCAATGAGGGTATAGAGGTCTATGCCTCGAAGCACTAAAAGCATGGTGTGAACTAGATCTATGAAAGATATGTGAACCGTGACACAAAATGGTAACTCAAAATATCAACCAGAGAGCCATGAAGTCAATGCATGAGATGAAACTCCTAAGATAAGGATCTCGATGATGGTAATATAGTGATGTCAATGATGACGATGATGATGTGAACTCGCACCTTGGCAATCAAATGAAGGGTGAAAATAGTGGCATATGAATACAGCAAACCTTGGATTGAATGAGATTATAAGAGGTAGGTCAAAGTATACAAAGTATACACACCAAAACACAATGCACAATGCGTGTGAGTAATCACCAAGAGCCCAAGCCGTGTGAACCAATCCCACAATGCATTAAAAGCAAACACCATAGTGATCAACCCTTACAAACATCCCACGTGAGAATAAAACCCCCACGACTCACAAAATGCAATCATGCGTGAAGAGGCCCGGGCCACAACACCATAGCAATCATTCCTTACAAACACCTCAAGTGAGCAAACCCTAGCGTAAGTGCCATTATAAGAGGTAGGTCAATAGCTTGGGTGTGAATGAAGTGGCCAAAATGGTGTAGAGGATCCCTAAGCAATGTGAATGGCCATAGGGTTAGATGGCAACAATGTGAATGGCCATCAAGTTAGGGCCTAAAGGGAACTATGTGAAAAGGTAGAAAAATAAAACCTGTAATCTAAGCATTTTGTTTTTTTTTCCACCCTCACCTTCTCCTTCTAACGGTATTGGCCACCACTGACCTTGGCTCTCTTGTGATGTTGGTGATGGTGATCAAAGAGTTGAGAGCTCCAGGAGCTTGATGACGGCCACTAAGCTGAGAGCTAAGCTCGATGAGGCTACCTTTTTTAAAAATTTAAATGAAGCTTGTCATGTTTCTTTAATTATCGATGTGTCAATCACTTGTGATCCATGGACTTCACGAACACTGGCCCTGGTAAAGAAAATTAAAATAAATCTTTCTTAAAACATTGACTATTGAGCCTTTGCTTGGAAGGGCCCCGGGAATAGAATTTATTGATTGGTGATTGATCAATACAGATCATGGGGTCTGGGCAATCAATCATGGCCAAGATCGACCACACTAGCCCCCCCCCCCCCCCCCCCCCCGATTCTGGGGCTCTATTCAAATAGGATTGCTATCGCTGCTGCTTCTTCCTATAATAAGAGTTAGGGTGTACGCGAAGTTTATAAAATGTCAAAGGAATAGTTAGGTGATGATACATAATATTTTTTTGTCTATGATGGTTTTTTTTAAAACAATGTCTGTTGCGCTCTTATGTTGTGATGCCTGGTCATATGTGGAACTTGTGTGTAGTTAACTCTACGCTACCTAGAAAAACCCGTGATTTGTTGTTGTGTTCTCTCGACACTCAGTCAGGGACAAAAGATAGAAGGCTAGCACGGATAACTCCATTGGGTGTAACACTCTGTGTTTCCCTTCACAAAAGCCCGTAATTTGCTGAGCGTTGTTCTCTTGTGTAAGATCCCGGTCTCCACCGCGCAACGGATTCGGGGTACTAGCCAGCGGAAGTAGCACATCGTGCACGGGTAGGGGTCTCACACTCGGGGCCTCGCCCACGGATATCCGGACAAGAGACTAATCCATCGGTTTGTCCAAAACCGAAATCGGAAAAATTTCCTTTACCCGAAAAGCACGGGCGATTCCACCAAGATAACTCTTTACTCTAACGTAGTCAAGATCATTACTGATCAAACTGATCCGACTGCACCTCTAACGGTACTTGGTCAGATCAAGGAAGAAACTTGCACTTGGATCATTGGGATCAACGCTTTTTTCCCCATCAAGAGGCACAGCCGTTGATTCCTATCCATAGAACAATTACTATCCGGGATTTATTTTATCTATCATAATAATAGAAATTCAATCTCGATTTATGGATCCATCAGTCCAGCCTAACCCCATCCAGTCCCATGGGTTAGCCAACCACCCAACCACTGTAGTGATGGGATCCAATTAAGAATTTGGTTAGGTTTTGTCCCGGGTACCAAGGAAAAGAGTTCCAAGGCCCCCTAGCCAGAAGTTCATGCAAACATAAAACTAGTCACACCACTTACACACCCAATATGAAATTGCCTTTTTCTTAGCATCAACTAACCTTAAAACAATCCTTTAATAAAACCATTATGTCACTGATGACAATCCTCAGTCTCTGATTAAATCCTTATTTCCAGTCATTCATTCATCGGTATACTTATGGCATCATTGGTAACCAGAACGCTCAACGCCTGTTCACTCAAGGGCCTTTTCATAGTTCCTAGCTCATAGTAACCGGTAATATATTCATATAATAGAATGGAATCTCCGTGGAAGATCAGCAAGATCAACCCACAGATCTATATAAAAGAGCCATGGACTCATCCGTTGAGGACCAGCAAGGTCAATCAACCAGATCCATGCCCGGTTTCAGAAAACAACTCTTACTCCTTGTTCCAATATCTTCCACGACGCACGTGTGGGTATCTTCGACGACCCAAAGCCCGAGCACCGTATGGTCAGCACCCTCTAGGATCCTTCGCAGGTGACCTAGCGCTTCACTCATAGGCCGCTTCCTTGGTCCCTAATCCACCGTACCGGAAGCTCACCATTTAAATCGCACCGAGGCTGGTCAAGACCTCGGCCGACCTTGCTACGCGAGACGTCCTCCATTGACTCTCCGTCTCAGCAGTTGCAACTTTAACAGTTAGGTCTTCATGACCTTAATCCACAAGACGGTCAAAATGCTTCCCCAGCATTCTTGACATAAAACAGTCATTTACAAACAGTCACAAAATACAGTTTCTAAATTGAACTCTCGTCTTTCCACATTATCCCTCTACATTACTTATTCCACATTCCATTCATTCTCATCCATTTCCTCATATCGACGACACATTAATTCATATACACATTCACATTCATATCCATACATCCACATCTACATGCATACATCCATTTTTATATCCTCATTTATACATCCACCTCCCATATCCACATTCATACATACACATCCATATCCACATCCATACATCCACATCCACATCCACATTCACATCCATACATCCACATTTACATGCTTACCTCCATTTTCACATCCTCATTTATACATCCACATTCATATCCATACATCCACATTTACATGCTTACCTCCATTTTCACATCCTCATTTATACATCCACATCCCATATCCACATTCATACATACACATCCATATCCACATCCATACATTCACATCCACATGCATACATCCACTATCACGTCCTCATTCATACATCCACATCCACATACATACATACATCCATATCCACATTCCCATTCACATCTATACATCCACATCTACATCCACATACATACATACATCCACATCCACATTCCACATTCACATCTATACATCCACATCTACATCCACATTCACATACATCCACATCCACATTCCCATTCACATCTATACATCTACATCTACATCCACATACATACATACATCCACATCCACATTCCACATTCACATCTATACATCCACATCTACATCCACATTCACATACATCCACATCCACATTCCCATTCACATCTATACATCCACATCTACATCCACATTCACATCTATGCATATACATCTTCATGCATACATCCATTTTCACATTCATACATCCACACTCCCTTCTCCACATCCACATACATACATCCATCTCCACATCCACACATCCACATACATACATCCATTTCCACATACATACATCCATTTCCACATTCCCATTCATATAGCCCCATATGCCTTCACATCTAATCTTTTAATCACATCCATTCTCGCCCTATCACAACCCATATACATCTTATCCTGTCACATACACTTCTTACCTCATCCCATACACATCTTATCACATCTTAATTCATCTTATCACCTCCTAACTTATTTCATAAGCATCTTATCACCTCTTATCACATCTTATACACCTCTTATCACATCCTATTACATCTCATATCTATTTATAGAATACAAGAGAATTCTTATATTTGATATAAGATTTCTTTACACATTTATTTATGCATAAATTCTATTTAAGGAGATTAATACTTTCGAAGTAAAAATCAATCTTTTATGCATCTTCCTATGCATAAATTCATTTTAAATGAAAATGACACTTTTGAATTAAATTTCAATCTTTTATGCATTTTCCTATGCATAAATTCAATTTAGATGAGAATGACACTTTTAAATTTAAAATCAATCTTTTATGCATCTTCTTATGCATAAATTCAATTTGGTAGGAATTACACTTTTAGAATAAAAGAATTTCTCTTATGCATCTAAGTTATGCATAAAATCCATTTATGATGAAAATCACACTTTTAGTATAAAAAGAATATCTTTTATGCATACCTCTATGCATGAAATCCAATATGATAAAAGTAACACTTTTACAATAAAATAATCAACTTTTATACATACCTCTATGCATGAAATTCAAATATGATAAAAGTAACATTTTTATAATAAAATAATCAACTTTTATGCATACCTCTATGCATGAAATCCAATATGATAAAAGTAACACTTTTATAATAAAATAATCAACTTTTATGCATACCTCTATGCATGAAAATCAATTATGCATAATATAAAAATCAATTTCTCTAGGATTACAATGAATACCTTTCAATTAATCTAGGATGATAATTCCAAGAGTATGGTAGGAAGTCCTCTTTTCATGCTTTGAATGAAATTATTTTATGTGTAATTTTTATAAAAATTTTACCATAGCTCCGCTGCTATGACTGATAAATCTCAATTTTTCTAAGGGATAAAGCTTATCATTAAGAAAATAATTAGAATGATCCCTAATTGGATCATTAATCCATAATGGATTGAATCATCAATATTCATGAAATACATAAACTAAAAGCATAGAAAAAAGCCATTAATTTGGCCTCAAGCATAGATTAATCTTGGATTAAAGAAAAGCTTTATGAAAAGCTTCATTTGGATTGAGAATGGGTCATGAGTATGACCATTTCTTGAGTGAGAGAGAGAAATTACATAAAAACCATTTGAATTAAGCATAAATGGAAATTTATGTAATTCTTAACTATCATTAATCAATTAACTTCAATAGCATTCATCAAATTATGTAACTCTTCACTACCATTCATCAATTAACTTCAATAGCATTCAAAAACCATTCCAATTAAGCTTCTCAAGCTTGAGAGGGGTTGAGAAGAGAGAAGCATTGAGAAATTATAGAAAAGATCAAAATTCACCATTTACCTTACAAATTGCTTGATTCTTTGTTCACGGTAGAGACTCCCAACCAATCAATTGGTTAAGTATGTTGATGGAGCCACCAATGGGGATTGAAGAAAGAGGGAAGCTCCAAAAACTAGTGAATTATTAATGAATTCACAGTTCTTGGCTTAGGTGGAGTAGAGTAACGATGCATAAACACTATATATTTTTCAACAAGGGGGAGGCTTCTATTTATAGGAAAAATTGAGCTCCTAACCAAACAAACTGATTCTAGAATTTTCTAAATCAGTTTGGTCAATATTTGACCATTTTTAGGTCAGTTAAGCTAACTTTTTGGAACTAGACTTGAATGAGGAGAGAGGAGAGATGAAATATCTCAATTTTTATGAGTTTAAAACTCATTCAAGCATGTGAAATATGCACCTCCTTTAAAGAACTCCCCTTCCTTACATATGTGTCAAAATGGAATCATTGTACCCAAAATATCTCATATTTTTAATATTGCTCATAGTTTTTTTACTAATAAACCTTGTACATTTTCAACTCTTCATCTTATGTGAAATATGCACCTCCTTTAAAGAACTCCCCTTCCTTACATATGTGTCAAAATGAAATCATTATACCCAAAACATCTCATATTTTTAATATTGCTCATAGTTTTTTACTAATAAACCTTGTACATTTTCAACTCTTCATCTTATGTGAGCATTTATTCATTTTTGGGTATCTTCTTTTACAAATTGGATTTATCTCCTCCTTACACATGGATTGATGCTATTGGCCCATAGGAACCTTAATTGGATCATAATCCAAAAATTTCTGAAAATCTAGACCCTTAGGCTAAAGTCCTTTATACCCATTTCCAATTAATTCCAATTGCACATTGGAAAGTTCTTTTTGAATTTCTATTTCAGGGGAACTTATTTTAATAAGATGAGCTAATTTTCTATCCAAAAATATTAAAAATCTGAATATTCTCTCTCTAGAATATTTTCTCTCTCTAGGTTAAAACAGTTAGAAACAAGTCTTTTATATTTCTGAAGAGGGATTGATTACAGGGGAAGATGCTGGACATTCTGAGAGGCTGCGGAGGAATCTTACATCTTGACACTCAGTCAGGGACAAAAGATAGAAAGTGCTAGCACACATAATTCCACTCTGTGTAACTCTGCATTGCCCTTCATAAAAGTCCGTAATATGCTGCTACTGCTTATTTGTTGCAAGTAGGCGGACCACTCTCTGCCGCTTATCAAGCTGCAGCAAAACAACCAAAATGATGCTTCTACCTTTAGTGAAGCTTCTGCACCTATTGGTAGCTCCCCTTAGACTCTTCCTCTTCCTTGTGTACTCAGAGCTACTTGCGCAGCATTGGTGGTGGGGTCGCTCTCGGCTAAAAGGAATTTTCACTGCCATTGTCTAGGTTGAAACCATGTTACAAAAAAAATGATGAATCCTTGGCCAATTGATCTTTTCATGGCTAATCTCTTATGCTGTCGTTGAGTTCTTCCACCATTTCAAGCATGTGTGCCTTGATGGATGGCATCACACCTGATGAAGCCTACACACTGGCATGAGCTCCTACTCCTCAAACTACTTGCTCTTGGCATTCTCCTCACTAGCTCTCATCAAAGAGGTCAGATGCGGGAGCAAGGTTTGTGTTTCATCACTATGCAATTAAAAAGGTTTCCTCATCAATCTTTGAGATCTGTTGTTGTAGGCCATGAAAGCTATAGAGAAGACACAGCCCAGGGCTCTAGTACTGGAATCCAGGATGGGCAGCCTTGGTGCTAAAATTGCTCAAGGTATGGTCTTTGGGAGTAGGAGTAGCATCGTGGATTGATAGGCCTCGCATTGTGACCCTTGAGCATGTGACTTCAAAGCTATAGTAGTAGAGAGTGAAGATTATTTTGTTATAGAGCTTACGAGAGGTCCGAGTCCAAACCTATTGTCATGGCCTTGCTAGAAAACTCGAATGAGCTCCCAAGACTTTGACCTGCTTGCAAGGAACACCAGTTTTAGTGACCTTATTTCAGTTAGCTCGAATCACAAAATGAACCTAAAGAGCTAGTTAGCTCGAATTGCAGAATGAGCCTAAAGAGCCACTTGATGTGTTCAATTATCCTTCTTAATGGAGCTAAGCCTCTTTAGCGGTGTAAGAGATCATATTGTAGTCTTCTACGATGAAGTTACTATAGTGATGGAGTACTTATCTCTGTTTATGCACTTTAAGTCTTTTATTAAATGATTCATTCTGTTATTAATGAATTTCTTTCCAAACTACTTTGATTTGTCAAGTTGTACCAAGATTAATTACTAATCATAAGATTATATCACTAATAAATTGTTAATAACTTTCTTGATCAATAAGCTATCCTACTCATTTGATTTGTCAAGCTATTCTAAGATTAATCACTAATTATAAGATTAGTAGTATTCTTTGTTGTTAGTCATTTTCTTGATCAAGAAACAGTTTTAATGACACTTAATCAATAAACTATTGGCATAATCTTGCACTATTACTAAGGTTCTATAACCTTTCTTTCTTGCATAAATTTTCAGCAATGTCTACTATTTTCTTGAAGTTTATAATAGTTCCTCTTAAAGAAACCGGATTCTTGCGAGAAGTAACTAAGATTTGATCAAGAATTACTCATTGTCACCAAGATTTGTCTCTACACAAAATCTCTATAAACTTTGAAAATTTTGCACTAGCATTCTTGAAATTTTGCTCTGCACAATAAACTGTCTAAAACTGTGAATCTGCATAGCAATTTGCATAAAATCCTCAAGAGATCTGTGATCTTCAATATGCACTCTTTCTTGATAAACTACACCAAGATTGCACAGTAATACTACACAACAATCTTTGAACAATTTTTGCAACACATCTAAAATTTGCATCACAACAATATTTCCTTTAAGTCGAATTTAAAGCCAAGGAGTCGTACGACTCACAGACTCCCGGCAATGATGAAGCTAATCATGCAAGCACCTAGATTAAAAGGAAATCTGAACCATCCAAACTCCAAAAGAATGGCTCTCCAATCACCATTTGGGTCAAATGGTAAATATAGGAGAATAATGTGAATGATGAGACTAGCCCCAAATCCTCTTGGGTCGACGAAGGGAAGACTAACAATAAGCCCATCCTCATAGTCGTAATTTGAATCCATCAAGGCACTGAAGATATCCACACGATGAGCTCAAAACTCATGGTCAGAATGTTGAACTGTCCTGGCAGAAAAGAACCATTATGCAAGCCAAGACTAGGATGTACCATAGGTGTATCTAAATGTCGAGCCACATAGACAGAGACCATACACTGCAAATGCCAAAAGTGATGTACCCAAGCGGTAAATGTTATGGCTCCGCAAAACATTGGGTCGTTTTCAATCACAGGAACCAAATGCATATAGCTCATAGTCAGCATCATGCAAAGTCAGATGGGAGAATCGATGCCATTGCCCGATGTAGCACAACTCAAAACATTGGAGGCAAGATCTATTGTATCCATGTGTGTATGTGCATGATCTAAAGTATGCATCACATCCTCATGTGCGAATCCCTCTATGTGTGTGTGATCCTCCAAGCTAAAAATATAATCAATAGGATCATCACAAACGTCATCATCACTGAAGACTGACAACATATCTGCACATAAGAGATAAGTGGAGTCATCATCTAGAAGTCACTAATCCTAGATTGTCCAAGGTCATCACTCAGAAGCAATCCTCATAGGTAGGGGTCTATCTCCATCAATACACTGGATCTAAGAAAATGTAAAACTCTCTAGATCCATATACATAATCATATATCTCCTATGAATTCTTACCTCAGTAAAGTGAACACTACCCTCATGGATTAATGCCTGAGTGCTCAAATGTATGCACTATACCCACATAAACATTGCCAAGTAAACTATGAGAACTATAAGTAGTATCATGAATGCCTCCACACGCAAAAGCCCTAGAAGAATATCTTGGTGTATCTAGCACAAGAAATGCAATCCTACACTCATGTGTATCCCATGACTCCCCATGCAAGGTATCGCTAGCCTCGTGTGTGTTAATGGATGCATCAATAATCAAATGTTGACCCGTGAGATCATCCAATGCCAAGCTATGATCCCTAGGAAGGTAGGTAGGCCTAGATATATTAACACACGTAATGCTAGATGCCATCCCTATAGGCCCTTGAGATCATGCCCACATGATCAAAGCTCACACACTATCACTAACACTATCACTATCACTATCACTATCACTATCACTATCACTAACACTATCAAAGCTCACTAACACTATCACTATCACTATCATCAACATCATGTGCATATGTGTTGATATCATCATGTGCACATATATCACTATCATCATGTGTGTGTGATACATCAACATCATCATATGCATGTACATGCGATATATCATTATGTGAATGATTATAAAATACATCATCACCATCTACATTCGCACGGTGTAATTGACACCATCAGGAACAAATCATGGTGGTTCAAGAGTGTAGGACACTCGTACAAGTCACCAAAAGAAGACTTGTCCCCATGCTAACAATGCCAAACCATATGTGTCAAGGTAACCAAGCAATGGATCAATGAAGACACAATTTCCTATGTAACAAACCCGCAAGCTCGAACATCCAACCGTGGCATGAGCATGAAGTCTACAAATGAGGGTATAGAGGTCTATGCCTCAAAGCACTAAAAGCATGTGTGAACTAGATCTATGAAAGATATGTGAACCGTAACACAAAATGGCAACTCAAAATATCAACCAGAGAGCCATGAATTCAATGCATGAGGGGATACTCCTAAGATAGGGATCTCGATGGTAATATAGTGATGTCAATGATGACGATGATGATGTGAACTTGCACCTTGGCAATCAAATGAAGAGTGAAAATAGTGGCATATGAATACAGCACCCAAAGTATATGAATACCATGGTTGCATATGAATACACAACGCAAAGTATACTCCCCAAAAACACAATACACAATGTGTGTGAATAATCACCAAGAAAAGCCCAAGCCTTGCGAACCAATCCCACAATGCATTAAAAGCAAACACCATAGTGATCAGCCCTCAAAAACACCCTAGGTGAGAATAAAACCCCCACAATTCACAAAATGCAATCATGTGTGAAGAGGCCCCAGAACACCATAGTTATCATCCCTCACAAACACCTCATGTGAGCAAACCCTAGAGTAAATGAGATTATAAGAGGTAGGTCAAAGTATACAAAGTATACACCCCAAAACACAATGCACAATGCGTGTGAGTAATCACCAAGAACCCAAGCCGTGTGAACCAATCCCACAATGCATTAAAAGCAAAATGCTGTAGCAACCAAAATGATGCTTCTACCTTTAGTGAAGCTTCTGCACCTACTGGTAGCTCCCCTTAGACTCTTCCTCTTCCTTTTGTACTCAGAGCTACTTGCGCAGCAATGGTGGTGGGGTCGCTCTCGGCTAAAAGGAAGTTTCACTGCCATTGTCTAGGTTGAAACCATGTTACCAAAAAAAAATGATGAATCCTTGGCCAATTGATCTTTTCATGGCTAATCTCTTATGTTGTCGATGAGTTCTTCCACCATTTCAAGCATGTGTGCCTTGATGGATGGCATCACACCTGATGAAGCCTACACACTGGCATGAGCTCCTACTCCTCAAACTACTTGCTCTCGGCATTCTTCTCACTAGCTCTCATCAAAGAGGTCAGATGCGGGAGCAAGGTTTGTGTTTCATCTCACTATGCAATTAAAAAGGTCTCCTCATCAATCTTTGAGATCTGTTGTAGAGCCATGAAAGCTATAGAGAAGATAGAGCCCAGGGCTCTGGTACTAGAATCCAAGATGGGCGGCCTTGGTGCTAAAATTGCTCAAGGTATGGTCTTTGGGACTAGGAGTAGCATCGTGGATTGATAGGCCTCACATTGTGACCCTTGAGCATGTGACTTCAAAGCTATAGTAGTAGAGAGTGAAGATTATTCTGTTATAGAGCTTACGAGAGGTCCGAGTCCAAACCTTATGTCATGGCCTTGCTGGAAAACACGAATGAGCTCCCAAGACTTTGACCTGCTTGCAAGGAACACCAATTTTAGTGACCTTATTTCAGTTAGCTCGAATCACAAAATGAACCTAAAGAGCTAGTTAGCTCGAATTGCAGAATGAGCCTAAAGAGCCATTTTATGTGTTCAGTTATCCTTCTTAACGGAGCTAAGCCTCTTTAGCGACGTAAGAGATCACCTTGTAGTCTTATACGATGAACTTACTGTAGTGATGGAGTACTTATCTCTGTTTATGCACTTTAAGGCTTTTGTAAATGATTCATTCTGTTATTATTAATGAATTTCTTTCCAAACTACTTTGATTTGTCAAGTTGTACCAAGATTAATTACTAATCATAAGATTATATCACTAATAAATTATTAATAACTTTCTTGATCAATAAGCTATCCAACTACTTTGATTTGTCAAGCTATTCTAAGATTAATACTATTTATGAGATTAGTAGTATTCTTTGTTGTTAGTCATTTTCTTGATCAAGAAACAGTTTTAATGACACTTAATCAATAAACTATTGGCATAATCTTGCACTATTATCACTAAGGTTCTATAACCTTTCTTTCTTGCAATGTCTACTATTTTCTTGAAGTTTATAATAGTTCCTCTTAAAGAAACCGGATTCTTGCGAGAGAAGTAACTAAGATTTGATCAAGAATTACTCATTATCACCGAGATTTGACTCTACACAAAATCTCTATAAACTTTGAAAATTTTGCACTAGCATTCTTGAAATTTTGCTCTGCACAATAAACTGTCTAAAACTGCCCCAAATCCTCTTGGGTCGACGAAGGGAAGACTAACAACTAGCCCATCCTCATAGTCATAATTTGAATCCATCAAGGCACTGAAGATATCCACACGATGAGCTCAAAACTCATAGTCAGAATGTTGAACTGTCCTGGCAAAAAAGAACCATTATGCAAGCCAAGACTAGGATGTGCCATAGGTGTATCTAAATGTCAAGCCACATAGACAGAAACCATACACTGCAAATGCCAAAAGTGATGTACCCAAGCGGTAAATGTTATGGCTTCGCAAAACATTGGGTCATGTTCAATCACAGGAACCAAATGCATATAGCTCATAGTCAGCATCATGTAAAGTCAGATGGGAGAATCGATGCCATTGCCCGATGTAGCACAACTCAAAACATTGGAGACAAGATCTATTATATCCATGTGTGTATGTGCATGATCTAAAGTATGCATCACATCCTCATGTGCAAATCCCTCTATGTGTGTGTGATCCTCCAAGGTAAAAATATAATCAATAGGATCATCATAAACGTCATCATCACTAAAGACTGACAACATATCCGCACATAAGAGATAAGTGGAGTCATCATCTAAAAGTCACTAATCCTAGATTTTCCAAGGTCGTCACTCAGAAGCAATCCTCATAGGTAGGGGTCTATCTCCATCAATACATTGGATCTAAGAAAATGTAAAACTCTCTAGATCCATATACATAATCATATATCTCCTATGAATTCTTACCTCAATAAACATTGCCAGGTAAACTATGAGAACTACAAGTAGTATCATGAATGCCTCCACACACGCGAAAGCCCTAGAAGAATATCTTGATATATCTAGCACAAGAAATGCAATCCTACGCTCATGTGTATCCCATGACTCGTGTGTGTTAATGGATGCATCAATAATCAAATGTTGACCCATGAGATCATTTAATGCGAAGTAATGATCCCTAGGAAGGTACGTAGGCCTAGATATATTAACACACGTAATGTTAGATGCCATCCCTATAGGCCCTTGAGATCATGCCCACATGATCAAAGCTCACACACTATCACTAACACTATCACTATCACTATCATCAACATCATGTGCATATGTGTTGATGTCATCATGTGCACATATATCACTATCATCATGTGTGTGTGATACATCAATATCATCATATGCGTGTACATGTGATATATCATCATGTGTATGAGTATAAAATACATTATCACCATCTACATTCGCACGGTGTAATTGACACCATCAGGAACAAATCATGGTGGCTCAAGAGTGCAGGACACTCGTACAAGTCACCAAAAGAAGACTTGTCCCCATGCTAACAATGCCAAACCATATGTGTCGAGGTAACCAAACAATGAATCAATGAAGACATGATTTCCTATGTAACAAACCCGCAAGCTCGAACATCCAACCGTTGCATGAGCATGAAGTCTACAAATGAGGGTATAGAGGTTTATGCCTCGAAGCACTAAAAGCCTGTGTGAACTAGATCTATGAAAGATATGTGAACCATGACACAAAATGGCAACTCAAAATTTCAACCAGAGAGCCATGAAGTCAATGCAGCATGAGGGGAAACTCCTAAGATAAGGATCTTGATGGTAATATAGTGATGCCAATGATGACGATGATGATGTGAACTCGCACCTTGGCAATCAAATGAAGGGTGAAAGTAGTGGCATATGAATACAGCACCCAGAGTATATGAATACCATGGTCGCATATGAATACACAACCAAAAGTATGCTCCCCAAAACACAATGCACAATGTGTGTGAATAATCACCAAGAAAAGCCCTAGCCCTGCGAACCAATCCCACAATGCATTAAAAGCAAACACCATAGTGATCAGCACTCACAAACACCCTAGGTGAGAATAAAACCCCCACAACTCACAAAATGCAATCATGTGTGAAGAGGCCCCAGAACACCATAGTTATCATCCCTCACAAACACCTCATGTGAGCAAACCCTGGAGTAAATGAGATTATGAGAGGTAGGTCAAAGTATACAAAGTATGCACCCCAAAACACAATGCACAATGCATGTGAGTAATCACCAAGAACCCAAGCCATGTGAATCAATCCCACAATGCATTAAAAGCAAACACCATAGTGATCAGCCCTTACAAACATCCCACGTGAGAATAAAACCCCCACGACTCACAAAATGCAATCATGTGTGAAGAGGCCCGGGCCACAACACCATAGTGATCATCCCTCACAAACACCTCAAGTGAGCAAACCCTAGCGTAAGTGACATTATAAGAGGTAGGTCAATAGCTCGGGTGTGAATGAAGTGGCCAAAATGGTGTAGAGGATCCCCAAGCAATGTGAATGGCCATAGGGTTAGATGGCAACAATGTGAACGGCCATCAAGTTAGGGCCTAAAGGGAACTATGTGAAAAGGTAGAAAAATAAAACCTATAATCTAAGCATTTTGTTTTTTTTCCTCCCTCACCTTCTCCTTCTAACGGTATTGGCCACCACTGACCTTGGCTCTCTTGTGATGTTGGTGATGGTGATGATCAAAGAGTTGAGAGCTCCAGGAGCTTGATGACGGCCACTAAGCTGAGAGCTAAGCTCGATGAGGCTACCTTTTTAAAAAATTAAAATGAAGCTTGTCATGTTTCTTTAATTATCAATGTGTCAATCACTTGTGATCCATGGACTTACGAACACTGGCCCTGGTAAAGAAAATTAAAATAAATCTTTCTTAAAACATTGACTAGTGAGCCTTTGCTCGGAAGGGCCCTGGGAATAGAATTTATTGATTGGTGATTGATCAATACAGATCATGGGGTCTGGGCAATCAATCATGGCCAAGATCGACCACACTAGTCCCCCCCCCCCAATTCTGGGGCTCTATTCAAATAGGAATGCTATCGCTACCGTTTCTTCCTATAATAAGAGTTAGGGTGTACGCGAAGTTTACAAAATGTCAAAGGAATAGTTAGGTGATGATACATAATATTTTTTGTCTATGATGGTTTTTTTAAAAACAATGTCTGTTGCACTCTTACGTTGTGATGCCTGGTCATCTGTGGAACTTGTGTGTAGTTAACTCTACGCTGCCTAGAAAAACCCGTGATTTGTTGTTGTGTTCTCTCGACACTCAGTCAAGGGGACAAAAGATAGAAGGCTAGCATGGATAATTCCATTAGGTGTGTAACACTCTGTGTTTCCCTTCACAAAAGCCCGTAATTTGCTGAGCATTGTTTTCTTGACACTCAGTCTCAGGGACAAAAGATAGGTGCTAGCACACATAATTCCACTCTGTGTAACTCTACATTGCTGCCCTTCATAAAAGTTCGTAATATGCTGCTGCTTATTTGTTGCAAGTAGGCAGCCCACTCTCTATCGCTTATCAAGCTACAGCAACCAAAATGATGCTTCTACCTTTAGTGAAGCTTCTGCACCTACTCTGGTAGCTCCCCTTAGACTCTTCCTCTTCCTTGTGTACTCAAAGATACTTGCGCAGCAATGGTGGTGGGGTCTCTCTCGGCTAAAAGGAAGTTTCACTGCCATTGTCTAGGTTGAAACCATGTTACAAAAAAAAAATGATGAATGCTTGGCCAATTGATCTTTTCATGGTGGCTAATCTCTTATGTTGTCAATGAGTTCTTCCACCATTTCAAGCATGTGTGCCTTGATGGATGGCATCACACGTGATGAAGCCTACACACTGGCATGAGCTCCTACTCCTCAAACTACTTGCTCTTGGCATTCTCCTCACTAGCTCTCATCAAAGAGGTCAGATGCGGGAGCAAGGTTTGTGTTTCATCACTATGCAATTAAAAAGGTCTCCTCATCAATCTTTGAGATCTGATGTAGCCATGAAAGCTATAGAGAAGAAGAGCCCAGGGCTCTGGTACTGGAATCTAGGACGGGCGGCCTTGGTGCTAAAATTGCTCAAGGTATGGTCTTTGGGACTAGGAGTAGCATCGTGGATTGATAGGCCTCACATTGTGACCCTTGAGCATGTGAATTCAAAGCTATAGTAGTAGAGAGTGAAGATTATTCTGTTATAGAGCTTACGAGAGGTCCGAGTCCAAACCTATTGTTATGGCCTTGTTGGAAAACACGAATGAGCTCCCAAGACTTTGACCTGCTTGCAAGGAACACCAGTTTTAGTGACCTTATTTCAGTTAGCTCGAATCACAAAATGAACCTAAAGAGCTAGTTAGCTCGAATTGCAGAATGAGCCTAAAGAGCCATTTTATGTGTTCAGTTATTCTTCTTAACGGAGCTAAGCCTCTTTAGCAACGTAAGAGATCATGTTGTAGTCTTATACGATGAACTTACTCTAAGGATGGAGTACTTATCTCTGTTTATGTGCTTTAAGGCTTTTGTAAATGATTCATTCTATTATTATTAATGAATTTCTTTCTAAACTACTTTGATTTGTCAAGTTGTACCAAGATTAATTACTAATCATAAGATTATATCACTAATAAATTGTTAATAACTTTCTTGATCAATAAGCTATCCAACTACTTTGATTTGTCAAGCTATTCTAAGATTAATCACTAATTATAAGATTAGTAGTATTCTTTGTTGTTAGTCATTTTCTTGATCAAGAAACAATTTTAATGACAATAAATAGACTATTGGCATAATCTTGCACTATTATCACTAAGGTTCTATAACCTTTCTTTCTTGCAATTTCTACTATTTTCTTGAAGTTTATAATAGTTCCTCTTAAAGAAACCGGATTCTTGCGAAGTAACTAAGATTTGATCAAGAATTACTCATTGTCATCGAGATTTGACTCTACACAAAATCTCTATAAACTTTGAAAATTTTGCACTAGCATTATTGAAATTTTGCTCTGCACAATAAACTGTCTAAAACTGCGAATCTGCATAGCAATTTGCATAAAATCCTCAAGAGATCTGTGATCTTCAATATGCACTCTTTCTTGATAAACTGCACCAAGATTGCACAGTAATACTACACAACAATCTTTGAACAATTTCTGCAACACATCTAAAATTTGCATCACAACAATATTTCCTTTGAGTCGAATTTAAAGCCAAGGAGTCGTACGACTCCCCAGGGTCAAATGGAGAGGATAACAAACTCCCGGCAATGATGAAGCTAATCATGCAAGCACCTAGATTAAAAGGAAATTTGAACCATCCAAACTCCAAAAGAATGGCTCTCCAACCACCATTTGGGTCAAATGGTAAATATAGGAGAATAATGTGAATGATGAGACTAGCCCCAAATCCTCTTGGGTCAACGAAGGGAAGACTAACAACTAGCCCATCCTCATAGTCATAATTTGAATCCATCAAGGCACTGAAGATATCCACACGATGAGCTCAAAACTCATGGTCGGAATGTTGAACTGTCCTGGCAGAAAAGAACCATTATGCAAGCCAAGACTAGGATGTGCCATAGGTGTATCTAAATGTCGAGCCACATAGACAGAAACCATACACTGCAAATGCCAAAAGTGATGTACCCAAGCGGTAAATGTTGTGGCTCTGCAAAACATTGGGTCGTTTTCAATCACACTGGAACCAAATGCATATAGCTCATAGTCAGCATCATGCAAAGTCAGATGGGAGAATCGATGCCATTGCCCGATGTAGCACAACTCAAAACATTGGAGGCAAGATCTATTGTATCCATGTGTGTATGTGCATGATCTAAAGTATGCATCACATCCTCATGTGCAAATCCCTCTATGTGTGTGTGATCCTCCAAGGTAAAAATATAATCAATAGGTCCATCACTACAGTGAGTTCATCGTATAAGACTACAACATGATCTCTTACACCGCTAAAGAGGCTTAGCTCCGTTAAGAAGGATAATTGAACACATCAAGTGGCTCTTTAGGCTCATTCTGCAATTCGAGCTAACTAGCTCTTTAGGTTCATTTTGTGATTCGAGCTAACTGAAATTAAGTTCACTCTAAAACTGGTGTTCCTTGCAAGCAGGTCAAAGTCTTGGGAGCTCATTCGAGTTTTCCAGCAAGGCCATGACAATAGGTTTGGACTCGGACCTCTCTTAAGCTCTATAAACAAAATAATCTTCACTCTCTACTATAGCTTTGAAGTCACATGCTGAACGGTCACAATGCAAGGCCTATTAATCCACGATGCTACTCCTAGTCCCAAAGACCAAACCTTGAGCAATTTTAGCACCAATGCCGCCCATCCTGGATTCCAGTACCAAAGCCCTGGGCTCTGTTTTCTCTATAGCTTTCATGGCTACAACAATAGATCTCAAAGATTGATGAGGAGACCTTTTTAATTGCATAGTGATGAAACACAAACCTTGCTCCCGCATCTGACCTCTTTGATGAGAGCTAGTGAGGAGAATGCCAAGAGCAAGTAGTTTGAGGAGTAGGAGCTCATGCCAGTGTGTAGGCTTCATCACGTGTGATGCCATCCATCAAGGCACACATGCTTGAAATGGTGGAAGAACTCATCGACAACATACGAGATTAGCCATGAAAAGATCAAATGGCCAAGGATTCATTATTTTTTTTTGGTAACATGGTTTCAACCTAGACAATGGCAGTGAAACTTCCTTTTAGCTGAGAGCAACCCCACCACCATTGCTCCTGTGCAAGTAGCTCTGAGTACACAAGGAAGAGGAAGAGTCTAAGGGGAGCTACCAGTAGGTGCAAAAGCTTCACTAAAGGTAGAAGCATCATTTTGGTTGTTGCAAGCGACAAAGAGTGGACCGCCTACTTGCAACAAATAAGCAGCAGCATATTACAGAGTTTTATGAAGGGCAGTAATGCAGAGTTACACAGAGTGGAATTATGTGTGCTAGCACCTTCTATCTTTTGTCCCTGACTGAGTGTCAAGAGAACAACGCTCAGCAAATTATGGGCTTTTCTGAAGGGCAGTAATGCAAAGTTACAGAGAGTGGAATTATGTGTGCTAGCACCTTCTATCTTTTGTCCCTGACTGAGTGTCAAGAGAACAACGCTCAGCAAATAATGGGCTTTTGTGAAGGGAAACACAGAGTGTTACACCCAATGGAATTATCCGTGCTAGCTTTCTATCTTTTGTCCCTGACTGAGTGTCGAGAGAACACAACAACAAATCACGGGTTTCTCTAGGCAGTGTAGAGTTAACTACACACAAGTTCCACATATGACCATGCATCACAACATAAGAGTGCAACAGACATTGTTTTTTAAAAAAACCATCATAGACAAAAAATATTATGTATCATCACCTAACTATTCCTCAGACATTTTGTAAACTTCGCGTACACCCTAACTCTTATTATAGGAAGAAGCGGCAGCGATAGCAATCCTATTTGAATAGAGCCCCAAAATCGGGGGGGGGGGGGTGGTCGATCTTGGCCATGATTGATTGCCCACCCCCCATGATGACCTATTCTCAAACCAAATGAAGCTTTTCATAAAGCTTTTTCCTAATCCAAGATTAATCTATGCTTAAGACCAAATTAATGGCTTTCCCTATGCTTTTAGTTTATGTATTTCATGAATGTTGATGATTCAATCCATTATGGGTTAATGATCCAATTAGGGATCATTCTAATCATTCCCTTAATGATAAGCTTTATCTTTTAGGATAATTAAGATTTATCAGTCATAGCAGTGGAGCTATGGTAAAATTTTTATAAAAATTACACATAAAATAATTTCATTCAAAGCATGAAAAGAGGACTTCCTACCATATTCTAGGAATTATCATCCTAGATTAATTAAAAGAATTTTATTGTAATCATGGAGATGTGGATGTATGCATGTAGATGTAGATGTATAGATGTGGATGTGAATGTGGATGTGGATGTATGCATGTAGATGTAGATGTATGGATGTGAATGTGAATGTGGATGTGGATGTATGCATGGAGATGTGGATGTATGCATGTAGATGTAGATGTATAGATGTGGATGTGAATGTGGAAGTAGATGTATGCATGTAGATGTAGATGTATAGATGTGAATGGGAATGTAGATGTATAGATGTGGATGTGAATGTGGAGGTTGATGTATGCATGTAGATGTAGATGTATGGATGTGAATGTGAATGTGGATGTGGATGTATGCATGGAGATGTGGATGTATGCATGTAGATGTAGATGTATAGATGTGGATGTGAATGTGGAGGTGGATGTATGCATGTAGATGTAGATGTATGGATGTGAATGTGAAAGTGGATGTATGCATGGAGATGTGGATGTATGCATGTAGATGTAGATGTATAGATGTGGATGTGAATGTGGAGGTGGATGTATGCATGTAGATGTAGATGTATGGATGTGAATGGGAATGTAGATGTATAGATGTGGATGTGAATGTGGAGGTGGATGTATGCATGTAGATGTAGATGTATGGATGTGAATGTGAATGTGGATGTGGATGTATGCATGGAGATGTGGATGTATGCATGTAGATGTAGATGTATAGATGTGGATGTGAATGTGGAGGTGGATGTATGCATGTAGATGTAGATGTATGGTTGTGAATGTGAAAGTGGATGTATGCATGTAGATGTAGATGTATAGATATGGATGTGAATGTGGAGGTGGATGTATGCATGTAGATGTAGATGTATGGATGTGAATGTGAATGTGGATGTGGATGTATGCATGGAGATGTGGATGTATGCATGTAGATGTAGATGTATAGATGTGGATGTGAATGTGGAGGTGGATGTATGCATGTAGATGTAAATGTATAGATGTGGATGTGAATGTGGAGGTGGATGTATGCATGTAGATGTAGATGTATGGATGTGAATGTGAATGTGGATGTGGATGTATGCATGGAGATGTGGATGTATGCATGTAGATGTAGATGTATAGATGTGGATGTGAATGTGGAGGTGGATGTATGCATGTAGATGTAGATGTATGGATGTGAATGTGAATGTGGATGTGGATGTATGCATGGAGATGTGGATGTATGCATGTAGATATAGATATATGGATGTGAATGTGAATGTGGATGTGGATGTATGCATGGAGATGTGGATGTATGCATGTAGATGTAGATGTATGGATGTGAATGTGAATGTGGATGTGGATGTATGCATGGAGATGTGGATGCATGCATGTAGATGTAGATGTATAGATGTGGATGTGAATGTGGAGGTGGATGTATGCATGTAGATGTAGATGTATAGATGTGGATGTGAATGTGGAGGTGGATGTATGCATGTAGATGTAGATATATGGATGTGGATGTGGATGTATGCATGGAGATGTGGATGTATGCATGTAGATGTAGATGTATGAATGTGGATGTGGATGTATGCATGCAGATGTGAATGTACGCATATAGATGTGGATGTATGGATGTGAATATGCATGTAGATGTGGATGTATGGATGAGGATGCATGAATGTGCATGTAGATGTGGATGTGAAAATAGATGCATGGACGTAGATGTGGATGTATGGATGTGAATGTGGATGTGGATATGGATGTGGATATATGTATGGATGTGAATATATGATATGTGATGTGAAGGAATCTGAAGTGATGAGATGGAAAATGATGTGATGGGATGAGTACACATATAAATGGAATATGGAATAAGTAATGTGGATTGATGAGGGATAATGTGGGAAAATAAGAGTTAATATAGAAACTGTATTTGTAAACTGTTTGTAAATGGTTGTTTTATGTGAAGAATGCTGGGGAAGCATTTTGACTGTCTTGTGATTAAGTCGTGAGACTAACTGATAAAGTTGCAACTGCTGTGACGGAGAGTCAATGGAGGACGTCTCGCGTAGCAAAGTCGACCGAGGTCTTGACCAGCCTCGGTTCGATTAAAATGGTGAGCTTCCGGTACGGTGGATGAGGGACCAAGGAAGCGGCCTATGAGTGAAGCGCTAGGTCACCTGCGAAGGATCCTAGAGGCTGCTGACCATACGGTGCTCGGGCTCTGGGTCGCCTAGGATACCCACACGTGCGTCGAGAAAGATATTGGAACAAGGAGTAAGAGTTGTTTTCTGAAACCGGGCATGGATCTGGTTGATTGACCTTGCTGGTCTTCAATGGATGAGTCCATGGCTCTTTATATGGATCTGTTGGTTGATCTTGCTGATCTTCAACGAGAGTCCATCTTGATTTTTATAAGTGATTATATTGCCGAGTATTATGGGCTAGGAACTATTCAAAAGACCCCTGAGTGGACAGGTGGTGAGCGTTTCTGGTTGCCAATGATGCCATAGATACTCTGATGAAGGAATGATGGGAAATTAAGAATCAACCGGATAATTTGGAAGATTGTGATCAATGATACTACGGTTTCATTAAAGGATTGTTTTAAAACTGGTTGAATCTGTGAAAAGGTAATTTCATATTGCGTGTGTAAGTGGTGTGACTAGTTTTATTTTTGCATGAACATCCGGCTAGGGGACCTGGGAACTCTTTTCCCTGGTACCCAGGACAAAACCTAACCAAATTCTTAATTGGATCCCATCACTACAGTGGTTGGGCGGTTGGCTAACCCATGGGACTGGATGGGGTTAGGCTAGACTGATGGATCTGTAAATCTAGACTCAAATTCTATTATCACGATAGATGAAGTAAATCCCGGATAGTAATTGTTCTATGGATAGGAATCAACGGCTGTGCCTCTTGATGGGGAAAAAAGCATTGATCCCAATGATCCAAGTGCAAGTTTCTTCCTTGATTTAACCGAGTATCTTTATAGGTGCAGTCAGATCAGTTTGATCACTAATGGTCTTGACTACGTAAGAGTAAAAAGTTATCCTGGAGGAATCGCCCGTGCTTTCCGGATAAGGGAAACTTTTTCGGGTTTGGTTTTGGATAAACCGACGGATTAGTCTCTTGTCCGGATATCCGTGGGTGAGGCCCCGAGTGTGGGACCCTGGCCCGCGCAAGATGTGCTACTTCCACTGCTAGTACCCCGAATCCGTTGCGCGATGGGAACAGGGATCTTACAGTTGGTATTAGAGCGATTTGGCTAATAAAGATCAACTGAGAAGATAAATATGTCAAAAATTTATCAAGAAACAGCATTCATGATACTACTTGTAGTTCTCATAGTTTGCCTGGCAATGTTTATGTGGGTATAGTGTATATATTTGAGCACTCAGGTATTAATCCATGAGGGTAGTGTTGACTTTACTGAGGTAAGAATTCATAGGAGATATATGATTATGTTTATGGATCTAGAGAGTTTTACATTTTCTTAGATCTAGTGTATTGATGGAGATAGACCCTACCTATGAGGATTGCTTCTGAGTGACGACCTTGGACAATCTAGGATTAGTGACTTCTAGATGATGACTCCACTTATCTCTTATGTGCGAATATGTTGTCAGTCATCATCAGTGATGATGACGTTTATGATGATCCTATTCATTATATTTTTACCTTAGAGGATCACACACACATAGAGGGATTTGCACATGAGGATGTGATGCATACTTTAGATCATGCACATACACACATGGATACAATAGATCTTGCCTTGAATGTTTTGAGTTTTGCTATATCGGGCAATGGCATCGATTCTTCCATCTGACTTTGCATGATGCTGACTATGAGCTATATGCATTTGGTTCCTGTGTGATTGCAAACGACCCAATGTTTTGCGGAGCCACAACATTTACCACTTGGGTACATCACTTTTTGCATTTGCAGTGTATGGTTTCTGTCTAAGTGGCTCGACATTTAGATACACCTATGGCACATCCTAGTCTTGGCTTGCATAATGCTTCTTTTCTGTCAAGACCGTTCAACATTTCGACCATGAGTTTTGAGCTCATCGTGTGGATATCTTCGATGCCTTGATGGATTCAAATTAGGACTATGAGGATGGGCTAGTTGTTAGTCTTCCCTTCGTCGACCCAAGAGGATTTGGGGCTAGTCTCATCATTCACATTATTCTCCTATATTTACCATTTGACCCAAAATGGTGGTTGGAGAGCCATTCTTTTGGAGTTTGGATGGTTCAGATTTCCTTTTAATCTAGGTGCTTGCATGATTAGCTTTATCATTGTCGGGAGTCTATTATCCTCTCCATTTGACCCTAGGGAGTCATACGACTCCTTGGCTTTAGATTCGACTCAAAGGAAATATTGTTGTGATGCAAGTTTTTGATGTGTTGCAGAATTTGTTTAAAGATTGTTGTGTTGTGTAGTATTACTGTGCAATCTTGGTGCAGTTTATCAAGAAAGAGTGCATATTGAAGATCACAGATCTCTTGAGGATTTTATGTAAATTGCTCTGCAAATTTGCAATTTTAGATAGTTTATTGTGCAAAGCAAAATTTCAAGAATGCTAGTGCAAAATTTTCAAAGTTTATGGAGATTTTGTGTAGAGTCAAATCTCAGTGACAATGAGTAATTCTTGATCAAATCTTAGTTACTCCTCGTCGCGCAAGAATCCAGTTTCTTTAAGAGGAACTATTATAAACTTCAAGAAAATAGTAGACATTGCTGAAAATTTATGCAAGAAAAAAAGGTTATAGAACCTTAGTGATAATAGTGCAAGATTATGCCAATAGTTTATTGATTAAGTGTCATTAAAACTGTTTCTTGATCAAGAAAATGACAAACAACAAAGAATACTCTTAGAATGCTTGACAAATCAAAGTAGTTGGATAGCTTATTGATCAAGAAAGTTATTAATAATATATTAGTGATATAATCTTATGATTAGTAATTAATCTTGGTACAACTTAAAAAATCAAAGTAGTTTGGACAGCTTATTAAATCAAGAAATTCATTAATAACAGAATGAATCATTTACAAAAGCCTTAAAGTGCATAAACAGAGATAAGTACTCCATCACTACAGTAAGTTCATCGTATAAGACTACAACATGATCTCTTACGCCGCTAAAGAGGCTTAGCTCTGTTAAGAAGGATAACTGAACACATCAAGTGGCTCTTTAGGCTCATTCTGCAATTCGAGCTAACTAGCTCTTTAGGTTCATTTTGTGATACGAGCTAACTGAAATTAAGGTCACTAAAACTGGTGTTCCTTGCAAGCAGGTCAAAGTCTTGGGAGCTCATTCGAGTTTTCAAGCAAGGCCATGACAATAGGTTTGGACTCGGACCTCTCGTAAGCTCTATAATAGAATAATCTTCACTCTCTACTATAGCTTTGAAGTCACATGCTCAAGGGTCACAATGCGAGGCCTATCAATCCACGATGCTACTCCTAGTCCCAAAGACCATACCTTGAGTAATTTTAGCACCAAGGCCGCCCATCCTAGATTCCAGTACTAGAGCCCTGGGCTCTGTCTTCTCTGTAGCTTTCATGGCTACAACAGATCTCAAAGATTGATGAGGAGACCTTTTTAATTGCATAGTGATGAAACACAAACCTTGCTCCCACATCTGACCTCTTTGATGAAAGCTAGTGAGGAGAATGCCAAGAGCAATTAGTTTGAGGAGTAGGAGCTCATGCCAGTGTGTAGGCTTCATCAGGTGATGCCATCCATCAAGGCACACATGCTTGAAATGGTGGAAGAACTCATCGACAACATAAGAGATTAGCCATGAAAAAGATCAATTGGCCAAGGATTCATCATTTTTTTTTGTAACATGGTTTCAACCTAGACAATGGCAGTGAAACTTCCTTTTAGGCGAGAGCGGCCCCACCACCATTGTTGCGCAAGTAGCTCTGAGTACACAAGGAAGAGGAAGAGTCTAAGGGGAGCTACCAGTAGGTGCAGAAGCTTCACTAAAGGCAGGAGCATCATTTTGGTTGCTACAGCTTGATGAGCGACAGAGAGTGGGCCGCCTACTTACAACAAATAAGCAGCAGCATATTACGGACTTTTATGAAGGGCAATGCAGAGTTGCACAGAGTGGAATTATGTGTGCTAGCACCTTCTAGCACATAAGAGATTAGCCATGAAAAAGATCAATTGGCCAAGGATTCATCATTTTTTTTTGTAACATGGTTTCAACCTAGACAATGGCAGTGAAACTTCCTTTTAGGCGAGAGCGGCCCCACCACCATTGTTGCGCAAGTAGCTCTGAGTACACAAGGAAGAGGAAGAGTCTAAGGGGAGCTACTAGTAGGTGCAGAAGCTTCACTAAAGGCAGAAGCATCATTTTGGTTGCTACAGCTTGATGAGCGACAGAGAGTGGGCCGCCTACTTGCAACAAATAAGCAGCAGCATATTACGGACTTTTATGAAGGGCAATGCAGAGTTGCACAGAGTGGAATTATGTGTGCTAGCACCTTCTATCTTTTGTCCCTGACTGAGTGTCCCTGACTGAGTGTCAAGAGAACAACGCTCACCAAATTAAGAGATTTTATGAAGGGAAATAGAGAGTGTTACACCCAATGGAATTATCCGTGCTAGCCTTCTATCTTTTGTCCCTGACTGAGTGTGTTGAGAGAAGACAACAACAAATCACGGGTTTTTCTAGGCAGCGTAGAGTTAACTACACAACAGTTCCACATATGACCAGGCATCACAACATAAGAGTGCAACAGACATTGTTTTTAAAAAAACCATCATAGACAAAAAATATTATGTATCATCGCCTAACTATTCCTCTGACATTTTGTAAACTTCGCGTACACCCTAACTCTTATTATAGGAAGAAGCGGCAGCGATAGTAATCCTATTTGAATAGAGCCCCAGAATTGAGGGGGGGGCTGGTGTGGTCGATCTTGGCCATGATTGATTGCCCACCCCCCATGATCTGTATTGATCAATCACCAATCAATAAATTCTAATTCTGGGGCCTTTCCGAGCAAAGGCTCACTAGTCAATGTTTTAAGAAAGATTTATTTTAATTTTCTTTCCCAGGGCCAGTGTTTGTGAAGTCCATGTATCACAAGTGATTGACACATCGATAATAAAAGAAACATGACAAGCTTCATTTTAATTTTTTAAAAAGGTAGCCTCATTGAGCTTAGCTCTCAGCTTAGTGGCCGTCATCAAGCTCCTGGAGCTCTCAACTCTTTGATCACCATCACCAACATCACAAGAGAGCCAAGGTCAGTGGTGGTGGCCAATAGCGTTAGAAGGAGAAGGTGAGGGAGGAGAAAAAAACAAAATGCTTAGATTATAGGTTTTATTTTTCTACCTTTTCACATAGTTCCCTTTAGGCCCTAACTTGATGGCCGTTCACATTGTTGCCATCTAACCCTATGGCCATTCACATTGCTTGGGGATCCTCTACACCATTTTGGCCACTTCATTCACACTCGTCGAGCTATTGACCTACCTCTTATAATGTCACTTACGCTAGGGTTTGCTCACTTGAGGTGTTTGTGAGGGATGATCACTATGGTGTTGTGGCCCGGGCCTCTTCACACATGATTGCATTTTGTGAGTCGTGAGGGAGGAAAAAAAAAACAAAATGCTTAGATTATAGGTTTTATTTTTCTACCTTTTCACATAGTGCCCTTTAGGCCCTAACTTGATGGCCGTTCACATTGTTGCCATCTAACCCTATGGCCATTCACATTGCTTGGGGATCCTCTACACCATTTTGGCCACTTCATTCACACCCGAGCTATTGACCTACCTCTTATAATGTCACTTACGCTAGGGTTTGCTCACTTGAGGTGTTTGTGAGGGATGATCACTATGGTGTTGTGGCCTGGGCCTCTTCACACATGATTGCATTTTGTGAGTCGTGGGGGTTTTATTCTCACATGGGATGTTTGTAAGGGCTGATCACTATGGTGTTTGCTTTTAATGCATTGTGCGATTGGTTCACATGGCTTGGGTTCTTGGTGATTGCTCACACACATTGTGCATTGTGTTTTGGGGTGTGTATACTTTGTATACTTTGACCTACCTCTTATAATCTCATTTACTCCAGGGTTTGCTCACATGAGGTTTTTGTGAGGGATGATAACTATGGTGTTGGGTGGCCTCTTCACACATGATTGCATTTTGTGAGTTGTGGGGGTTTTATTCTCACCTAGGGTGTTTGTGAGGGCTGATCACTATGGTGTTTGCTTTTAATGCATTGTGGGATTGGTTCGTAGGGCTTGGGCTTTTCTTGGTGATTATTCACACATTGTGCATTGTGTTTTGAGGAGTATACTTTGGGTTGTGTATTCATATGCGACCACGGTATTCATATACTTTGGGTGTTATATTCATATGCCACTACTTTCACCCTTCATTTGATTTCCAAGGTGCGAGTTCACATCATCATCGTCATCATGGACATCGCTATATTACCATCGAGATTCTTATCTTAGGAGTTTCCCCTCATGCATTGACTTCATGGCTCTCTGGTTGATATTTTGAGTTGCCATTTTGTGTCACGGTTCACATATCTTTCATAGATCTAGTTCACACATGCTTTTAGTGCCTCGAGGCATAGACCTCTATACCCTCATTTATAGACTTCATGCTCATTCCACGGTTGGATGTTCGAGTTTGCGGGTTTGTTACATAGGAAATCGTGTCTTCATCGATTCATTGCTTGGTGACCTCGACACATATATTTTGGCATTGTTTTAGCATGGGGACAAGTCTTCTTTTGGTGACTTGTACGAGTGTCCTACACTCTTGAGCCACCATGATTTGTTCGTGATGGTGTCAATTACACCATGCGAATGTAGATGGTGATGATGTATTTTATACTCATACACATGATGATATATCGCATGTACACGCATATGATGATATTGATGTATCACACACACATGATGATAGTGATATATGTGCACATGATGACATTAACACATATGCACGTGATGTTGATGATAGTGATAGTGATAGTGTTAGTGATAGTGTGTGAGCTTTGATCATGTGGGCATGATCTCAAGGCCCTATAGGGGTGGCATCTAGCATTACGTGTGTTAATATATCTAGGCCTACCTACCTTCGTAGGGATCATAGCTTGGCATTAGATGATCTCACGGGTCAACATTTGATTATTGATGCATCCATTAACACACACGAGCTTAGCGATACCTTGCATGGGGAGTCATGGGATACACATGAGCGTAGGATTGCATTTCTTGTGCTAGATATATCAAGATATTCTTCTTGGGCTTTCGCGTGTGGAGGCATTCATGATACTACTTGTAGTTCTCATAGTTTGCCTGGCAATGTTTATGTGGGTATAGTGCATATATTTGAGCACTCAGGCATTAATCCATGAGGGTAGTGTTGACTTTACTGAGGTAAGAATTCATAGGAGATATATGATTATGTTTATGGATCTAGAGAGTTTTACATTTTCTTAGATCTAGTGTATGGAGATAGACCCTACCTATGAGGATTGCTTCTGAGTGACGACCTTGGACAATCTAGGATTAGTGACTTCTAGATGATGACTCCACTTATCTCTTCTGTGCGAATATGTTGTCAGTCATCAGTGATGATGACGTTTATGATGATCTTATTCATTATATTTTTACCTTGGAGGATCACACACACATAGAGGGATTTGCACATGAGGATGTGATGCATACTTTAGATCATGCACATACACACATGGATACAATAGATATTGCCTCGAATGTTTTGAGTTTTTCTATATCAGGCAATGGCATCGATTCTCCCATCTGACTTTGCATGATGCTGACTGTTAGCTCTATGCATTTGGTTCCTGTGTGATTGCAAACGACCCAATGTTTTCCGGAGCCACAACATTTACTGCTTGGGTACATCACTTTTTGCATTTGCAGTGTATGGTTTCTGTCTATGTGGCTCGACATTTAGATACACCTATGGCACATCCTAGTCTTGGCTTGCATAATGCTTTTTTTCTGCCAAGACATTTCAACATTTAGACCATGAGTTTTGAGCTCATCGTGTGGATATCTTCAGTGCCTTGATGGATTCAAATTAGGACTATGAGGATGGGCTAGTTGTTAGTCTTCCCTTCGTCGACCCAAGAGGATTTGGGGCTAGTCTCATCATTCACATTATTCTCCTATATTTACCATTTGACCCAAAATGGTGGTTGGAGAGCCATTCTTTTGGAGTTTGGATGGTTCAGATTTCCTTTTAATCTAGGTGCTTGCATGATTAGCTTTATCATTGTCGGGAGTCTATTATCCTCTCCATTTGACCCTAGGGAGTCGTACGACTCCTTGGCTTTAGATTCGACTCAAAGGAAATATTGTTGTGATGCAAATTTTTGATGTGTTGCAGAAATTGTTCAAAGATTGTTGTGTTGTGTAGTATTACTGTGCAATCTTGGTGCAGTTTACCAAGAAAGAGTGCATATTGAAGATCACAGATCTCTTGAGGATTTTATGTGAATTGCTGTGCAAATTTGCAGTTTTAGATAGTTTATTGTGCAAAGCAAAATTTCAAGAATGCTAGTGCAAATCTCAGTGACAATGAGTAATTCTTGATCAAATCTTAGTTACTTCCTAGTCGCGCAAGAATCCGGTTTCTTTAAGAGGAACTATTATAAACTTCAAGAAAACAGTAGACATTGCTAAAAATTTATGCAAGAAAGAAAGGTTATAGAACCTTAGTGATAATAGTGCAAGATTATGCCAATAGTTTATTGATTAAGTGTCATTAAAACTGTTTCTTGATCAAAAAAATGACTAACAACAAAGAATACTCTTAGAATGCTTGACAAATCAAAGTAGTTGGATAGCTTATTGATCAAGAAAGTTATTAATAATTTATTAGTGATATAATCTTATGATTAGTAATTAATCTTGGTACAACTTGAAAAATCAAAGTAGTTTGGACAGCTTATTAAATCAAGAAATTCATTAATAACAGAATGAATCATTTACAAAAGCCTTAAAGTGCATAAACAGAGATAAGTACTCCATCACTACAGTAAGTTCATCGTATAAGACTACAACATGATCTCTTATGCTGCTAAAGCGGCTTAGCTCCGTTAAGAAGGATAACTGAACACCTCAAGTGGCTCTTTAGGCTCATTCTGCAATTCGAGCTAACTAGCTCTTTAGGTTCATTCTGTGATTCGAGCTAACTGAAATTAAGGTCACTAAAACTGGTGTTCCTTGCAAGCAGGTCAAAGTCTTGGGAGCTCATTTGAGTTTTCTAGCAAGGCCATGATAATAGGTTTGGACTCGGACCTCTCGTAAGCTCTATAACAGAATAATCTTCACTCTCTACTATAGCTTTGAAGTCACATGCTCAAGGGTCACAATGCGAGGCCTATCAATCCACGATGCTACTCCTAGTCCCAAAGACCATACCTTGAGCAATTTTAGCACCAAGGCCGCCCATCTTGGATTCCAGTACTAGAGCCCTGGGCTATGTCTTCTTATTAGCTTTCATGGCTACAATAGATCTCAAAGATTGATGAGGAAACCTTTTTAATTGCATAGTGATGAAACACAAACCTTGCTCCCACATCTGACCTCTTTGATGAAAGCTAGTGAGGAGAATGCCGAGAGCAAGTAGTTTGAGGAGTATGAGCTCATGCCAGTGTGTAGGCTTCATCAGGTGATGCCATCCATCAAGGCACACATGCTTGAAATGGTGGAAGAACTCATCGACAACATAAGAGATTAGCCATGAAAAAGATCAATTGGCCAAGGATTCATCCTTTTTTTTTGTAACATGGTTTCAACCTAGACAATGGTAGTGAAACTTCCTTTTAGCCGAGAGCGATCCCACCACCATTGTTGCGCAAGTAGCTCTGAGTACACAAGGAAGAGGAAGAGTCTAAGGGGAGCTACCAATAGGTGCAGAAGCTTCACTAAAGGCAGAAGCATCATTTTGGTTGCTACAGCTTGATGAGCGACAGAGAGTGGGCCGCCTACTTTGCAACAAATAAGCAGCAGCATATTACGGACTTTTATGAAGGGCAATGTAGAGTTGCACAGAGTGGAATTATGTGTGCTAGCACCTTCTATCTTTTGTCCCTGACTGAGTATCCCTGACTGAGTGTCAAGAGAACAACGCTCACCAAATTACGGGCTTTTATGAAGGGAAACAGAGAGTGTTACACCCAATGGAATTATCCGTGCTAGCCTTCTATCTTTTGTCCCTGACTGAGTGTGTCGAGAGAAGACAACAACAAATCACGGGTTTTTCTAGGCAGCGTAGAGTTAACTACACAACAGTTCCACATATGACCAAGCATCACAACATAAGAGTGCAACAGACATTGTTTTTAAAAAAACCATCATAGACAAAAAATATTATGTATCATCACCTAACTATTCCTCTGACATTTTGTAAACTTTGCGTACACCCTAACTCTTATTATAGAAAGAAGCGGCAGCGATAGCAATCCTATTTGAATAGAGCCCCAGAATCGGGGGGGCTGGTGTGGTCGATCTTGGCCATGATTGATTGCCCACCCCCCATGATCTGTATTGATCAATCACCAATCAATAAATTCTAATTCTGGGGCCTTTCCGAGCAAAGGCTCACTAGTCAATGTTTTAAGAAAAATTTATTTTAATTTTCTTTCCCAAGGCCAGTGTTTGTGAAGTCCATGTATCACAAGTGATTGACACATCGATAATTAAAGAAACATGACAAGCTTCATTTTAATTTTTAGAAAAGGTAGCCTCATCGAGCTTAGCTCTCAGCTTAGTGGCCGTCATCAAGCTCCTAGAGCTCTCAACTCTTTGATCACCATCACCAACATCACAAGAGAGCCAAGGTCAGTGGTGGCCAATAGCGTTAAAAGGAGAAGGTGAGGGAGGATAAAAAAACAAAATGCTTAGATTATAGGTTTTACTTTTCTACCTTTTCACATAGTTCCCTTTAGGTCCTACCTTGATGGCCGTTCACATTGTTGCCATCTAACCCTATGGCCATTCACATTGCTTGGGGATCCTCTACACCATTTTGGCCACTTCATTCACACTCGAGCTATTGACCTACCTCTTATAATGTCACTTACGCTAGGGTTTGCTCACTTGAGGTGTTTGTGAGGGATGATCACTATGGTGTTGTGGCCCGGGCCTTTTCACACATGATTGCATTTTGTGAGTCGTGAGGGAGGAAAAAAAACAAAATGCTTAGATTATAGGTTTTATTTTTCTACCTTTTCACATAGTTCCCTTTAGGCCCTAACTTGATGGCCGTTCACATTGTTGCCATCTAACCCTATGGCCATTCATATTGCTTGGGGATCCTCTACACCATTTTGGCCACTTCATTCACACCCGAGCTATTGACCTACCTCTTATAATGTCACTTACGCTAGGGTTTGCTCACTTGAGGTGTTTGTGAGGGATGATCACTATGGTGTTGTGGCCCGGGCCTCTTCACACATGATTGCATTTTGTGAGTCGTGGGGGTTTTATTCTCCCTTGGGATGTTTGTAAGGGCTGATCACTATGGTGTTTGCTTTTAATGCATTGTGGGATTGGTTCACACGGCTTGGGTACTTGGTGATTGCTCACACGCATTGTGCATTGTGTTTTGGGGTGTGTATACTTTGTATACTTTGACCTACCTCTTATAATCTCATTTACTCCAGGGTTTGCTCACATGAGGTGTTTGTGAGGGATGATAACTATGGTGTTGTGGGGCCTCTTCACACATGATTGCATTTTGTGAGTTGTGGGGGTTTTATTCTCACCTAGGGTGTTTGTGAGGGCTGATCACTATGATGTTTGCTTTTAATGCATTGTGGGATTGGTTCGCAAGGCTTGGGCTTTTCTTGGTGATTATTCACACACATTGTGCATTGTGTTTTGGGGAGTATACTTTGGGTTGTGTATTCATATGCATGCGACCATGGTATTCATATACTTTGGGTGCTATATGCATATGCCACTACTTTCACCCTTCATTTGATTGCCAAGGTGTGAGTTCACATCATCATCGTCATCATGGACATCGCTATATTACCATCGAGATCCTTATCTTAGGAGTTTCCCCTCATGCATTGACTTCATGGCTCTCTGGTTGATATTTTGAGTTGCCATTTTGTGTCACGGTTCACATATCTTTCATAGATCTAGTTCACACATGCTTTTAGTGCTTCGAGGCATAGACCTCTATACCCTCATTTGTAGACTTCATGCTCATGCCACGGTTGGATGTTCGAGCTTGCGGGTTTGTTACATAGGAAATCGTGTGTTCATCGATTCATTGCTTGGTTACCTCAACACATATGGTTTGGCATTGTTTTAGCATGGGAAAAAGTCTTCTTTTGGTGACTTGTACTTGTGTCCTACACTCTTGAGCCACCATGATTTGTTCCTGATGGTGTCAATTACACCGTGAGAATGTAGATGGTGATGATGTATTTTATACTCATACACATGATGATATATCGCATGTACACGCATATGATGATATTGATGTATCACACACACATGATGATAGTGATATATGTGCACATGATGACATCAACACATATGCACCTGATGTTGATGATAGTGATAGTGATAGTGATAGTGTTAGTGATAGTGTGTGAGCTTTGATCATGTGGGGATGATCTCAAGGGCCTATAGGGATGACATCTAGCATTACGTGTGTTAATATATCTAGGCCTACCTACCTTCCTAGGGATGGCATCTAGCATTACGTGTGTTAATATATCTAGGCCTACCTACCTTCCTAAGGATCATAGCTTGGCATCTCACGGGTCAACATTTGATTATTGATGCATCCATTAACACACACGAGGTTAGCGATACCTTGCATGGGGAGTCATGGAATACACATGAGCGTAGGATTGCATTTCTTGTGCTAGATATATCAAGATATTCTTCTTGGGCTTTCGTATGTGGAGGCATTCATGATACTATTTGTAGTTCTCATAGTTTGCCTGGCAATGTTTATGTGGGTATAGTGCATATATTTGAGCACTCAGGCATTAATCCATGAGGGTAGTGTTGACTTTACTGAGGTAAGAATTCATAGGAGATATATGATTATGTTTTTGAATCTAGAGAGTTTTACATTTTCTTAGATCTAGTGTATTGATGGAGATAGACCCTACCTATGAGGATTGCTTCTGAGTGACGACCTTGGACAATCTAGGATTAGTGACTTCTAGATGATGACTCCACTTATCTCTTATGTGCGGATATGTTGTCAGTCTTCAGTGATGATGTCATGAACCATAGAGCTTGATTTCCACATGTACATAGGGGCCCATGGGCAAAAGGAGAAAGTGAGTATAAATAGGGCTTGGGATACATTGGTAGGGACCTTTTGACACTTTTACTAATTTTGGTCATCTTGTACCTTTGGGCTCCATCTATGGAGATATGGCCTTCCATGGTCATCCTCTTGGTGAGAGGTTAAACACACTTAGGCTATTTGTGCATCTTCTCTTGCTACATGCACTTATAGATTTTCTCTCTCTTTTGTATATTCATGTGATGAGCCATTGGATCACTAATCTCATGATTAATGGATGCTAGATTCTTGGTGATTGGGATGTGATTGGTTGGCTTCTCTTGGTGATTTTCACATGAACCTTCAACAAGGTGTCATGAGCTTTTCACATGATGGACAGCTTGTGGTATTGGCTGGAAATACACCAAAAGAGCTTTCTTTGATCACTCCAAAGAGACTCAAGAAGGAACTCAAAGCTCTTGGTACAGTCTATGTGTTGCATGTCACTCAAGAAGGGATGGACAACAATGGACAGCACATAGACAAGGAAGTGGCAGCTCTTCTCAAGGATTTTGAGGACATTTTCCAAGTGCCAAAGAGTTTGCCACCAAAGAGGGAAATCGACCATGCCATTGTACTTGAGCCAAATGCAAAGGTTGTGAACAAACCTCCTTACCGGTTGTCAAAGGTGGAAAGAGAAGAAGTGGCAAAGCAAGTGCAAGAATTGCTTTCCATGGGTCTCATTCAGCCCTCACAATCTCCGTTTGCATCTCCCGTTCTATTGGTGAAGAAGAAGGATGGTTCCTTTCGTATGTGCATAGATTACCGTGATTTGAATAAGGTAACCATCAAGAGTAGATACCCCATACCTCGCATCGATGATCTTCTTCATGAGCTAAAAGGGGCAAGGTTCTTTACCAAGATTGACTTGAGATCGGGATACCATCAAATAAGGATGAAGGAGGGTGATGAAGAGAAGACGGCATTTAGGACCGAAAGAGGATTGTTTCATTTCATGGTTATGCCTTTTGGTCTCACGAATGCCCCGGCCACCTTCCAAGCACTCATGAATAGGGTGTTGGCTCCTTTCTTGTTCAAATTTGTACTTGTGTTCTTTGATGACATATTGGTCTATAGCAAGAGCAAAGAAGAGCATTCGGTACATGTGAAGCAAGTTTTTGAGGTCATGAGGGAGCATAGATTGTTTGCAAAGGAGACCAAGTGCACTTTCATCCCAAGGCAGAATAAAACCCCCACGACTCACAAAATGCAATCATGTGTGAAGAGGCCCGGGCCACAACACCATAGTGATCATCCCTCACAAACACCTCAAGTGAGCAAACCCTAGCGTAAGTGACATAATAAGAGGTAGGTCAATAGCTTGAGTGTGAATGAAGTGGCCAAAATGGTATAGAGGATCCCCAAGCAATGTGAATGGCCATAGGGTTAGATGGCAACAATGTGAACGGCCATCAAGTTAGGGCCTAAAGGGAACTATGTGAAAAGGTAGAAAAATAAAACCTATAATCTAAGCATTTTGTTTTTTTTCCTCCCTCACGACTCACAAAATGCAATCATGTGTGAAAAGGCCCGGGCCACAACACCATAGTGATCATCCCTCACAAACACCTCAAGTGAGCAAACCCTAGCGTAAGTGACATTATAAGAGGTAGGTCAATAGCTCGGGTGTGAATGAAGTGGCCAAAATGGTGTAGAGGATCCCCAAGCAATGTGAATGGCCATAGGGTTAGATGGCAACAATGTGAACGGCCATCAAGTTAGGGCCTAAAGGGAACTATGTGAAAAGGTAGAAAAATAAAACCTATAATCTAAGCATTTTGTTTTTTTTTCCTCCCTCACGACTCACAAAATGCAATCATGTGTGAAGAGGCCCGGGCCACAACACCATAGTGATCATCCCTCACAAACACCTCAAGTGAGCAAACCCTAGCGTAAGTGACATTATAAGAGGTAGGTCAATAGCTCGAGTGTGAATGAAGTGGCCAAAATGGTGTAGAGGATCCCCAAGCAATGTGAATGGCCATAGGGTTAGATGGCAACAATGTGAACGGCCATCAAGTTAGGGCCTAAAGGGAACTATGTGAAAAGGTAGAAAAATAAAACCTATAATCTAAGCATTTTGTTTTTTTTTCCTCCCTCACCTTCTCCTTCTAACGCTATTGGCCACCACTGACCTTGGCTCTCTTGTGATGTTGGTGATGGTGATCAAAGAGTTGAGAGCTCCAAGAGCTTGATGACGGCCACTAAGCTGAGAGCTAAGCTCGATGAGGCTACCTTTTTTAAAAATTAAAATGAAGCTTGTCATGTTTCTTTAATTATCGATGTGTCAATCACTTGTGATACATGGACTTCACAAACACTGGCCTTGGGAAAGAAAATTAAAATAAATCTTTTTTAAAACATTGACTAGTGAGCCTTTGCTCGAAAAGGCCCCAGAATTAGAATTTATTGATTGGTGATTGATCAATACTGATCATGGGGGGTGGGCAATCAATCATGGCCAAGATCGACCACACCAGCCCCCCCCCCCCCGATTCTGGGGCTCTATTCAAATAGGATTGCTATCGCTGCCGCTTCTTTCTATAATAAGAGTTAGGGTGTACGCAAAGTTTACAAAATGTCAGAGGAATAGTTAGGTGATGATACATAATATTTTTTGTCTATGATGGTTTTTTTAAAAACAATGTCTGTTGCACTCTTATGTTGTGATGCCTGGTCATATGTGGAACTGTTGTGTAGTTAACTCTATGTTGCCTAGAAAACCCGTGATTTGTTGTTGTCTTCTCTCGACACACTCAGTCAGGGACAAAAGATAGAAGGCTAGCACGGATAATTCCATTGGGTGTAACACTCTCTGTTTCCCTTCATAAAAGCTCGTAATTTGGTGAGCGTTGTTCTCTTGACACTAAGTCAGGGACACTCAGTCAGGGACAAAAGATAGAAGGTGCTAGCACACATAATTCCACTCTGTGCAACTCTACATTGCCCTTCATAAAAGTTCGTAATATGCTGCTGCTTATTTGTTGCAAGTAGGCGGCCCACTCTTTGTCGCTCATCAAGCTGTAGCAACCAAAATGATGCTTCTGCCTTTAGTGAAGCTTCTGCACCTACTGGTAGCTCCCCTTAGACTCTTCCTCTTCCTTGTGTACTCAGAGCTACTTGCGCAACAATGGTGGTGGGGTTGCTCTCGGCTAAAAGGAAGTTTCATTGCCATTGTCTAGGTTGAAACCATGTTACAAAAAAAAAATGATGAATCCTTGGCCAATTGATCTTTTTCATGGCTAATCTCTTATGTTGTCGATGAGTTCTTCCACCATTTCAAGCATGTGTGCCTTGATGGATGGCATCACCTGATGAAGCCTACACACTGGCATGAGCTCATACTCCTCAAACTACTTGCTCTCGGCATTCTCCTCACTAGCTTTCATCAAAGAGGTCAGATGTGGGAGCAAGGTTTGTGTTTCATCACTATGCAATTAAAAAGGTCTCCTCATCAATCTTTGAGATCTGTTGTAGCCATGAAAGCTACAGAGAAGACAGAGCCCAGGGCTCTAGTACTGGAATCCAGGATGGGCGGCCTTGGTGCTAAAATTTCTCAAGGTATGGTCTTTGGGACTAGGAGTAGCATCCTGGATTGATAGGCCTCGCATTGTGACCCTTGAGCATGTGACTTCAAAGCTATAGTAGAGAGTGAAGATTATTCTGTTATAGAGCTTATGAGAGGTCCGCGTCCAAACCTATTGTCATGGCCTTGCTGGAAAACTCGAATGAGCTCCCAAGACTTTGACCTGCTTGCAAGGAACACCAATTTTAGTGACCTTAATTTCAGTTAGCTCGAATCACAGAATGAACCTAAAGAGCTAGTTAGCTCGAATTGCAGAATGAGCCTAAAGAGCCACTTGAGGTGTTCAGTTATCCTTCTTAACGGAGCTAAGCCGCTTTAGCGGCATAAGAGATCATGTTGTAGTCTTATACGATGAACTTACTGTAGTGATGGAGTACTTATCGCTGTTTATGCACTTTAAGGCTTTTGTAAATGATTCATTCTGTTATTAATGAATTTCTTGATTTAATAAGCTGTCCAAACTACTTTGATTTTTCAAGTTGTACCAAGATTAATTACTGAGAATAAGATTATATCACTAATAAATTATTAATAACTTTCTTGATCAATAAGCTATCCAACTACTTTGATTTGTCAAGCATTCTAAGAGTATTCTTTGTTGTTATCATTTTTTTGATCAAGAAACTGTTTTAATGACACTCAATCAATAAACTATTGGCATAATCTTGCACTATTATCACTAAGGTTCTATAACCTTTCTTTCTTGCAAGCAATGTCTACTATTTTCTTGAAGTTTATAATAGTTCCTCTTAAAGAAACCGGATTCTTGCGCGACGAGAAGTAACTAAGATTTGATCAAGAATTACTCATTGTCACTGAGATTTGACTCTACACAAAATCTCCATAAACTTTGAAAATTTTGCACTAGCATTCTTGAAATTTTGCTTTGCACAATAAACTCTCTAAAACTGCAAATTTGCACAGCAATTTACATAAAATCCTCAAGAGATCTGTGATCTTCAATATGCACTCTTTCTTGGTAAACTGCACCAAGATTGCACAGTAATACTACACAACACAACAATCTTTGAACAATTTCTGTAACACATCAAAAATTTGCATCACAACAATATTTCCTTTGAGTCGAATCTAAAGCCAAGGAGTCGTACGACTCCCTAGGGTCGAATGGAGAGGATAATAGACTCCCGACAATGATAAAGCTAATCATGCAAGCACCTAGATTAAAAGGAAATCTGAACCATCCAAACTCCAAAAGAATGGCTCTCCAACCACCATTTTGGGTCAAATGGTAAATATAGGAGAATAATGTGAATGATGAGACTAGCCCCAAATCCTCTTGGGTCGACGAAGGGAAGACTAACAACTAGCCCATCCTCATAGTCCTAATTTGAATCCATCAAGGCACTGAAGATATCCACACGATGAGCTCAAAACTCATGGTCGAAATGTTAAACTGTCTTTGCAGAAAAGAAGCATTATGCAAGCCAAGACTAGGATGTGCCATAGGTGTATCTAAATGTCGAGCCACATAGACAGAAACCATACACTGCAAATGCAAAAAGTGATGTACCCAAGCAGTAAATGTTGTGGCTCTGTAAAACATTGGGTCGTTTGCAATCACACAGGAACCAAATGCATAGAGCTCACAGTCAGCATCATGCAAAGTCAGATGGGAGAATCGATGCCATTGCCTGATATAGAAAAACTCAAAACATTCGAGGCAATATCTATTGTATCCATGTGTGTATGTGCATGATCTAAAGTATGCATCACATCCTCATGTGCAAATCCCTCTATGTGTGTGTGATCCTCCAAGGTAAAAATATAATCAATAGGATCATCATAAACGTCATCATCACTGATGACTGACAACATATCCACACATAAGAGATAAGTGGAGTCATCATCTAGAAGTCACTAATCCTAGATTGTCCAAGGTCGTCACTCAGAAGCAATCCTCATAGGTAGGGTCTATCTCCATCAATACACTAGATCTAAGAAAATGTAAAACTCTCTAGATCCATAAACATAATCATATATCTCCTATGAATTCTTACCTCAGTAAAGTCAACACTACCCTCATGGATTAATGCCTGAGTGCTCAAATATATGCACTATACCCGCATAAACATTGCCAGGCAAACTATGAGAACTACAAGTAGTATCATAAATGCCTCCACACGCGAAATCCCAAGAAGAATATCTTGATATATCTAGCACAAGAAATGCAATCCTACGCTCATGTGTATCCCATGACTCCCCATGCAAGGTATCGCTAAACTCGTGTGTGTTAATGGATGCATCAATAATCAAATGTTGACCCGTGAGATCATCTAATGCCAAGAAGCTATGATCCCTACGAAGGTAGGTAGGCCTAGATATAGTAACACACGTAATGCTAGATGCCACCCCTATAGGCCCTTGAGATCATGTCCACATGATCAAAGCTCACACACTATCACTAACACTATCAGTATCACTATCATCAACATCACGTGCATATGTGTTGATGTCATCATGTGCACATATATCACTATCATCATGTGTGTGTGATACATCAATATCATCATATGCGTGTACATGCGATATATCATCATGTGTATGAGTATAAAATACATCATCACCATCTACATTCGCACGGTGTAATTGACACCATCAGGAACAAATCATGGTGGCTCAAGAGTGTAGGACACTCGTACAAGTCACCAAAAGAAGACTTGTCCCCATGCTAAAACAATGCCAAAATATATGTGTCGAGGTAACCAAGCAATGAATCGATGAAGACACGATTTCCTATGTAACAAACCCGTAAACTTGAACATCCAACCGTGGAATGAGCATGAAGTCTATAAATGAGGGTATAGAGGTCTATGCCTCGAAGCACTAAAAGCATGTGTGAACTAGATCTATGAAAGATATGTGAACCGTGACACAAAATGGCAACTCAAAATATCAACCAGAGAGCCATGAAGTCAATGCATGAGGGGAAACTCCTAAGATAAGAATCTCGATGGTAATATAGCGATGTCCATGATGACGATGATGATGTGAACTCGCACCTTGGCAATCAAATGAAGGGTGAAAGTAGTGGCATATGAATATAGCACCCAAAGTATATGAATATCGTGGTCGCATATGAATACACAACCCAAAGTATACTCCTCAAAACACAATGCACAATGTGTGAATAATCACCAAGAAAAGCCCAAGCCCTGCGAACCATCCCCACAATGCATTAAAAGCAAACACCATAGTGATCAGCCCTCACAAACACCCTAGGTGAGAATAAAACCCAATACAACTCACAAATTGCAATCATGTGTGAAGAGGCCCCACAACACCATAGTTATCATCCCTCACAAAAACCTCATGTGAGCAAACCCTAGAGTAAATGAGATTATAAGAGGTTGGTCAAAGTATACAAAGTATACACACCCCAAAACACAATGCACAATGCGTGTGAGCAATCACCAAGAACCCAAGCCGTGTGAACCAATCCCACAATGCATTAAAAGAAAACACCATAGTGATCAGCCCTTACAAACATCCCATGTGAGAATAAAACCCCCACGACTCACAAAATGCAATCATGTGTGAAGAGGCCCGAGCCACAACACCATAGTGATCATCCCTCACAAACACCTCAAGTGAGCAAACCCTAGCGTAAGTGACATTATAAGAGGTAGGTCAATAGCTCGGGTGTGAATGAAGTGGCCAAAATGGTGTAGAGGATCCCCAAGCAATGTGAATGGCCATAGGGTTAGATGGCAACAATGTGAACGGCCATCAAGTTAGGGCCTAAAGGGAACTATGTGAAAAGGTAGAAAAATAAAACCTATAATCTAAGCATTTTGTTTTTTTTTCCTCCCTCACGACTCACAAAATGCAATCATGTGTGAAGAGGCCCGGGCCACAACACCATAGTGATCATCCCTCACAAACATCTCAAGTGAGCAAACCCTAGCGTAAGTGATATTATAAGAGGTAGGTCAACAGCTCGAGTGTGAATGAAGTGGCCAAAATGGTGTAGAGGATCCCCAAGCAATGTGAATGGCCATAGGGTTAGATGGCAACAATGTGAACGGCCATCAAGTTAGGGCCTAAAGGGAACTATGTGAAAAGGTAGAAAAATAAAACCTATAATCTAAGCATTTTGTTTTTTTTTTCCTCCCTCACCTTCTCCTTCTAACGGTATTGGCCACCACTGACCTTGGCTCTCTTGTGATGTTGGTGATGGTGATCAAAGAGTTGAGAGCTCCAGGAGCTTGATGACGGCCACTAAGCTGAGAGCTAAGCTCGATGAGGCTACCTTTTTTAAAAATTAAAATGAAGCTTGTCATGTTTCTTTTATTATCGATGTGTCAATCACTTGTGATCCATGGACTTCACAAACACTGGCCTTGGGAAAGAAAATTAAAATAAATCTTTCTTAAAACATTGACTAGTGAGCCTTTGCTCGGAAAGGCCCCAGAATTGATCAATACAGATCATGGGGGGTGGGCAATCAATCATGGCCAAGATCGACCACACCAGCCCCCCCCCCAGATTCTGGGGCTCTATTCAAACAGAATTGCTATCGCTGCCGCTTCTTCCTATAATAAGAGTTAGGGTGTACGCGAAGTTTACAAAATGTCAGAGGAATAGTTAGGTGATGATACATAATATTTTTTGTCTATGATGGTTTTTTTAAAAACAATGTCTGTTGCACTCTTATGTTGTGATGCCTGGTCATATGTGGACTGTTGTGTAGTTAACTCTACGCTGCCTAGAAATACCCGTGATTTGTTGTTGTCTTCTCTCGACACACTCAGTCAGGGACAAAAGATAGAAGGCTAGCACGGATAATTCCATTCGGTGTAACACTCTTTGTTTCCCTTCATAAAAGCTCTTAATTTGGTGAGCGTTGTTCTCTTAACACTCAGTCAGGGACACTCAGTCAGGGACAAAAGATAGAAGGTGCTAGCACACATAATTCCACTCTGTGCAACTCTGCATTGCCCTTCATAAAAGTCCGTAATATGCTGCTGCTTATTTGTTGCAAGTAGGCGGCCCACTCTCTATCGCTCATCAAGCTGTAGCAACCAAAATGATGCTTCTGCCTTTAGTGAAGCTTCTGCACCTATTGGTAGCTCCCCTTAGACTCTTCCTCTTCCTTGTGTACTCAGAGCTACTTGCGCAACAATGGTGGTGGGGCCGCTCTCGGCTAAAAGGAAGTTTCACTGCCATTGTCTAGGTTGAAACCATGTTACAAAAAAAAATGATGAATCCTTGGCCAATTGATCTTTTTCATGGCTAATCTCTTATGTTGTCGATGAGTTCTTCCACCATTTCAAGCATGTGTGCCTTGATGGATGGCATCACCTGATGAAGCCTACACACTGGCATGAGCTCCTACTCCTCAAACTACTTGCTCTTGGCATTCTCCTCACTAGCTTTCATCAAAGAGGTCAGATGTGGGAGCAAGGTTTGTGTTTCATCACTATGCAATTAAAAAGGTCTCCTCATCAATCTTTGAGATCTGTTGTAGCCATGAAAGTTACAGAGAAGACAGAGCCCAGGGCTCTAGTACTGGAATCCAGGATGGGCGGCCTTGGTGCTAAAATTGCTCAAGGTATGGTCTTTGGGACTAGGAGTAGCATCATGGATTGATAGGCCTCGCATTGTGACCCTTGAGCATGTGACTTCAAAGCTATAGCCCAAGGCTCTAGTACTGGAATCCAGGATGGGCGGCCTTGGTGCTAAAATTGCTCAAGGTATGGTCTTTGGGACTAGGAGTAGCATCGTGGATTGATAGGCCTCGCATTGTGACCCTTGAGCATGTGACTTCAAAGCTATAGTAGATAGTGAAGATTATTCTGTTATAGAGCTTACGAGAGGTCCGAGTCCAAACCTATTGTCATGGCCTTGTTGGAAAACTCGAATGAGCTCCCAAGACTTTGACCTGCTTGCAAGGAACACCAGTTTTAGTGACCTTAATTTTAGTTAGCTCGTATCACAAAATGAACCTAAAGAGCTAGTTAGCTCGAATTGCAGAATGAGCCTAAAGAGCCACTTGATGTGTTCAGTTATCCTTCTTAACGGAGCTAAGCCTCTTTAGCCGCATAAGAGATCATGTTGTAGTCTTATACGATGAACTTAATGTAGTGATGGAGTACTTATCTCTGTTTATGCACTTTAAGGCTTTTGTAAATGATTCATTCTGTTATTAATGAATTTCTTGATTTAATAAGCTGTCCAAACTACTTTGATTTTTTAAGTTGTACCAAGATTAATTACTAATCATAAGATTATATCACTAATAAATTATTAATAACTTTCTTGATCAATAAGCTATCCAACTACTTTGATTTGTCAAGCATTCTAAGGTATTCTTTGTTGTTAGTCATTTTCTTGATCAAGAAACAGTTTTAATGACACTTAATCAATAAACTATTGGCATAATCTTGCACTATTATCACTAAGGTTCTATAACCTTTTTTTCTTGCATAAATTTTCAGCAATGTCTACTATTTTCTTGAAGTTTATAATAGCTCCTCTTAAAGAAACCGGATTCTTGCGCGACGAGAAGTAACTAAGATTTGATCAAGAATTACTCATTGTCACTGAGATTTGACTCTACACAAAATCTCCATAAACTTTGAAAATTTTGCACTAGCATTCTTGAAATTTTGCTTTGCACAATAAACTATCTAAAACTGCAAATTTGCACAGCAATTTACATAAAATCCTCAAGAGATCTGTGATCTTCAATATGCACTCTTTCTTGATAAACTGCACCAAGATTGCACAGTAATACTACACAACACAACAATCTTTGAACAATTTCTGCAACACATCAAAAATTTGCATCACAACAATATTTCCTTTGAGTCGAATCTAAAGCCAAGGAGTCGTACGACTCCCTAGGGTCAAATGGAGAGGATAATAGACTCCCGACAATGATAAAGCTAATCATGCAAGCACCTAGATTAAAAGGAACTCTGAACCATCCAAACTCCAAAAGAATGGCTCTCCAACCACCATTTTGGGTCAAATGGTAAATATAGGAGAATAATGTGAATGATGAGACTAGCCCCAAATCCTCTTGGGTCGACGAAGGGAAGACTAACAACTAGCCCATCCTCATAGTCCTAATTTGAATCCATCAAGGCATCGAAGATATCCACACGATGAGCTCAAAACTCATGGTCGAAATGTTGAACGGTCTTGACAGAAAAGAAGCATTATGCAAGCCAAGACTAGGATGTGCCATAGGTGTATCTAAATGTCGAGCCACATAGACAGAAACCATACACTGCAAATGCAAAAAGTGATGTACCCAAGTGGTAAATGTTGTGGCTCTGCAAAACATTGGGTCGTTTTCAATCACACAGGAACCAAATGCATGTAGCTCATAGTCAGCATCATGCAAAGTCAGATAGAAGAATCGATGCCATTGCCCGATATAGCAAAACTCAAAACATTCGAGGCAAGATCTATTGTATCCATGTGTGTATGTGCATGATCTAAAGTATGCATCATCACATCCTCATGTGCAAATCCCTCTATGTGTGTGTGATCCTCCAAGGTAAAAATATAATGAATAGGATCATCATAAACGTCATCATCACTAAAGACTGACAACATATCCGCACATAAGAGATAAGTGGAGTCATCATCTAGAAGTCACTAATCCTAGATTGTCCAAGGTCGTCACTCAGAAGCAATCCTCATAGGTAGGGTCTATCTCCATCAATACACTAGATCTAAGAAAATGTAAAACTCTCTAGATCCATAAACATAATCATATATCTCCTATGAATTCTTACCTCAGTAAAGTCAACACTACCCTCATGGATTAATGCCTGAGTGCTCAAATATATACACTATACCCACATAAACATTGCCAGGCAAACTATGAGAACTACAAGTAGTATCATGAATGCCTCCACACGCGAAAGCCCAAGAAGAATATCTTGATATATCTAGCACAACAAATGCAATCCTACGCTCATGTGTATCCCATGACTCCCCATGCAAGGTATCGCTAAGCTCGTGTGTGTTAATGGATGCATCAATAATCAAATGTTGACCCGTGAGATCATCTAATGCCAAGCTATGATCCCTACAAAGGTAGGTAGGCCTAGATATATTAACACACGTAATGCTAGATGCCACCCCTATAGGCCCTTGAGATCATGCCCACATGATCAAAGCTCACACACTATCACTAACACTATCACTATCACTATCATCAACATCACGTGCATATGTGTTGATGTCATCATGTGCACATATATCACTATCATCATGTGTGTGTGATACATCAATATCATCATATGCGTGTACATGCGATATATCATCATGTGTATGAGTATAAAATACATCATCACCATCTACATTCGCACGGTGTAATTGACACCATCAGGAACAAATCATGGTGGCTCAAGAGTGTAGGACACTCGTACAAGTCACCAAAAGAAGACTTGTCCCCATGCTAAAACAATGCCAAAATATATGTGTCGAGGTAACCAAGCAATGAATCGATGAAGACACGATTTCCTATGTAACAAACCCACAAGCTCGAACATCCAACCGTGGCATGAGCATGAAGTCTACAAATGAGGGTATAGAGGTCTATTCCTCGAAGCACTAAAAGCATGTGTGAACTAGATCTATGAAAGATATGTGAACTGTGACACAAAATGGCAACTCAAAATATCAACCAAAGAGCCATGAAGTTAATGCAACAAAATGTTGAACTGTCCTGGCAGAAAAGAACCATTATGCAAGCCAAGACTAGGATGTGCCATAGGTGTATCTAAATGTCGAGCCGCATAGACAGAAACCATACAATGTTGAGCCACATAGACAGAAACCATACACTGCAAATGCCAAAAGTGATGTAACCAAGCAGTAAATGTTGTGGCTCCGCAAAACATTGGGTCGTTTTCAATCACAGGAACCAAATGCGTATAGCTCATATATAGTAGTCAGCATCATGCAAAGTCAGATGGGAGAATCGATGCCATTGCCCGATGTAGCACAACCCAAAACATTCGAGGCAAGATCTATTGTATCCATGTGTGTATGTGCATGATCTAAAGTATGTATCACATCCTCATGTGCAAATCCCTCTATGTGTGTGTGATCCTCCAAGGTAAAAATATAATCAATAGGATCATCATAAATGTCATCATCACTGAAGACTGACAACATATCCGCACATAAGAGATAAGTGGAGTCATCATCTAGAAGTCACTAATCCTAGATTGTCCAAGCTTGTCACTCAGAAGCAATCCTCATAGGTAGGGTCTATCTCCATCAATACACTGGATCTAAGAAAATGTAAAACTCTCTAGATCCATACACATAATCATATATCTCCTATGAATTCTTACCTCAGTAAAGTCAACACTACCCTCATGGATTAATGCCTGAGTGCTCAAATATATGCACTATACCCACATAAACATTGCCAGTGAGAACTACCAGTCAGGGACACTCAGTCAGAGACAAAAGATAGAAGGTGCTAGCACACATAATTCCACTCTGTGCAACTCTGCATTGCCCTTCATAAAAGTCCGTAATATGCTGCTGCTTATTTGTTGCAAGTAGGCGGCCCACTCTCTATCGCTTATCAAGCTGTAGCAACCAAAATGATGCTTCTGCCTTTAGTGAAGCTTCTGCACCTACTGGTAGCTCCCCTTAGACTCTTCCTCTTCCTTGTGTACTCAGAGCTACTTGCGCAACATTGGTGGTGGGATTGCTCTCGGCTAAAAGGAAGTTTCACTGCCATTGTCTAGGTTGAAACCATGTTACAAAAAAAAATGATGAATCCTTGACCAATTGATCTTTTTCATGGCTAATCTCTTATGTTGTCGATGAGTTCTTCCACCATTTCAAGCATGTGTGCCTTGATGGATGGCATCACCTGATGAAGCCTACACACTGGCATGAGCTCCTACTCCTCAAACTACTTGCTCTCGGCATTCTCCTCACTAGCTTTCATCAAAGAGGCCAGATGTGGGAGCAAGGTTTGTGTTTCATCACTATGCAATTAAAAAGGTCTCCTCATCAATCTTTGAGATCTGTTGTAGCCATGAAAGCTATAGAGAAGACAGAGCCCAAGGCTCTAGTACTGGAATCCAGGATGGGCGACCTTGGTGCTAAAATTGCTCAAGGTGTGGTCTTTGGGACTAGGAGTAGCATCGTGGATTGATAGGCCTCGCATTGTGACCCTTGAGCATGTGACTTCAAAGCTATAGTAGAGAGTGAAGATTATTCTGTTATAGAGCTTACGAGAGGTCCGAGTCCAAACCTATTGTCATGGCCTTGTTGGAAAATTCGAATGAGCTCCCAAGACTTTGACCTGCTTGCAAGGAACACCAGTTTTAGTGACCTTAATTTCAATGAGCTCGAATCACAAAATGAACCTAAAGAGCTAGTTAGCTCGAATTGTAGAATGAGCCTAAAGAGCCACTTGATGTGTTCAGTTATCCTTCTTAATGGAGCTAAGCCTCTTTAGCGGCGTAAGAGATCATGTTGTAGTCTTATACGATGAACTTACTGTAGTGGAGTACTTATCTCTGTTTATGCACTTTAAGGCTTTTGTAAATGATTCATTCTGTTATTAATGAATTTCTTGATTTAATAAGCTGTCCAAACTACTTTGATTTGTCAAGTTGTACCAAGATTAATTGTTAATCATAAGATTATATCACTAATAAATTATTAATAACTTTCTTGATCAATAAGCTATCCAACTACTTTGATTTGTCAAGCTATTCTAAGAGTATTCTTTGTTGTTAGTCATTTTCTTGATCAAGAAACAGTTTTAATGACACTTAATCAATAAACTATTGGCACAATCTTGCACTATTATCACTAAGGTTCTATAATCTTTCTTTCTTGCATAAACTTTCAGCAATGTCTACTATTTTCTTGAAGTTTATAATAGTTCCTCTTAAAGAAACCGGATTCTTGCGCGACGAGAAGTAACTAAGATTTGATCAAGAATTACTTATTGTCACGGAGATTTGACTCTACACAAAATCTGTATAAACTTTGAAAATTTTGCACTAGCATTCTTGAAATTTTGCTCTGCACAATAAACTATCTAAAACCGCAAATTTGCACAGCAATTTACATAAAATCCTCAAGAGATCTGTGATCTTCAATATGCACTCTTTCTTGATAAACTGCACCAAGATTGCACAGTAGTACTACACAACACATCAAAAATTTGCATCACAACAATATTTCCTTTGAGTCAAATTTAAAGCCAAGGAGTCGTACGACTCCCTAGGGTCAAATGGAGAGGATAATAGACTCCCGACAATAATAAAGCTAATCATGCAAGCACCTAGATTAAACGGAACTCTGAACCATCCAAACTCCAAAAGAATGGCTCTCTAACCACCATTTTGGGTCAAATGGTAAATATAGGAGAATAATGTGAATGATGAGACTAGCCCCAAATCCTCTTGGGTCGACGAAGGGAAGACTAACAACTAGCCCATCCTCATAGTCCTAATTTGAATCCATCAAGGCACCGAAGATATCCACACGATGAGCTCAAAACTCATGGTCGAAATGTTGAACTGTCTTGGCAGAAAAGAAGCATTATGCAAGCCAAGACTAGGATGTGCCATAGGTGTATCTAAATGTCGAGCCACATAGATAGAAACCATACACTGCAAATGCAAAAAGTGATGTACCCAAGTGGTAAATGTTGTGGCTCCGCAAAACATTGGGTCGTTTTCAATCACACAGGAACCAAATGCATATAGCTCATAGTCAGCATCATGCAAAGTCAGATGGGAGAATCGATGCCATTGCCCGATATAGCAAAACTCAAAACATTCGAGGCAAGATCTATTGTATCCATGTGTGTATGTGCATGATCTAAAGTATGCATCACATCCTCATGCGCAAATCCCTCTATGTGTGTGTGATCCTCCAAGGTAAAAATATAATGAATAGGATCATCATAAACGTCATCATCTGAAATGGATCTAGAGCAAAATATGGAATCAAACACATCAAAGCAAGAATCTAGCATCCATTTAGTGATCCAATGGCTCATCACATGAATATACAAAAGAGAGAGAAAATCTATAAGTGCATGTAGCAAGGGAAGATGCACAAATAGCGTAAGTGTGTTTAACCTCTCACCAAGAGGATGACCATGGAAGGCCATATCTCCATAGATGGAGCCCAAAGGTACAAGATGACCAAAATTAGTAAAAGTGTCAAAAGGTCCCTACCAATGTACCCCAAGCCCTATTTATAGTCACTTTCTCCTTTTGCCCATGGGCCCCTATGTACATGTGGAAATCAAGCTCTATGGTTCATGACAAACCATCCCTTCCCAAAGATTTTGTCCTCAAAATCATACAAGATATTTACAATTGAATCGCAAACTCAATGTAAACCCATGGGAAGTAGAGAGGTCTTCAAAAATGTGCCTCGAATACATTTGGAATAGGAAAACCAAATGTAGTGAAGCTGGCAAACTCCTTCTCCAAAAATAGCATGTAGGACTGTTATGGCAGCCATGTTGTCGATGAAGCTTCCCTTGAAATTCTTCATGAAACCTCCATAAAAATGAGCTGCAAATGATGCGTAGCCGCAGGCAAAAAGGTCCCACATATGTGTCATCAAACCAAATGATCTTCCAAGTGTGTTGGAGTAGATTGGTAACCCCAACAATAGATCCAACCAAAGCTGTCCAGAAATTACAGCACATATAAAACCTCATGTTATGCCCATTCTTCACATAATAATCATGCCACTTGATCAAGGAATACTTCCATCAAGTAAACCATATTGTTGAACATACTCCATTGATTGCCAAGTAGCCTCATCTATGGGCAAGCGCTTCCATTTCACAAGGAATTCATCAATGTTCCGGTTCCTCAAAACCCTTGTCCTCTTGTCCACAATCCTCTCCGGCTCATAGATAATCTCTCCTTCTTCATCCAACGGTGGTAACTCTTCAATCTCTTGAGGAAGAGAACCCACAAACCTCTTAAGGTTGGATACATGAAACACATTATGAATCCTTGTAGAAGGAGGTAGGTCAAGCTTATAAGCCAAATCTCCCACTTTCTTGACTACCAAATATGGTCCATAGTATCTATGTGCCAACTTGGAATTGGAAGACCCTTTGAGAATATTGTGACGGCTCTTAGGAAGCTTAAGCAACACATTATCACCTTCCTTGAACTCCATTTTGCGTCTATGCTCATCCGCATTTGCCTTCATGACTTCTTGTGCCTTCTTCATATTATCCTTGCATAATTGAAGAAGCTGTCTCATCCTTTCCAACTCTTCCTTGGCTAAAGGATTAACCATTTTATCCTCATGGAAGGCAATAGATGGCACATGCACTTGATACCCATAAAGAGCCTCGAAAGGTGACATACCAATACTCAAATGCTTGCTTGAATTATGACATAAAGAGCCTCGAAAGGTGACATACTCAATACTCAAATGCTTGCTTGAATTATGACAAAATTCAGCAAGGTAAAGCCATTCATCCCATGATGCTTGCATGTCATGACAATAGTGCTTCAAGTACACTTCAAGCCATTTGTTTGTGCACTCTGTTTGCCCATCCGTTTGAGGGTGATAGGCTGTAGAAGGAGTGATTTGAGTCCCCAAGTTCTCATACAATGTCCTCCAAAAAGTGCCCATGAACTTGGTATCTCTATCACAAACTATATTAAGTGGCAAACCATGTATCTTGAATACATGCTCCATAAATTGCTTGGCAATGTGAGAGGCCCCATAAGTAGTCTTGGAAGCAATAAAATGAGCTGATTTGGTGAGTCTATCCACCACCACAAATACTTGATCCCATCCATGCTTCGTCTTTGGCAAGCCCGTGATGAAGTCCATGGAAATATGAGTCCATTTTCCATCCAGAATAGGCAAAGGATGAAGTAAACCACTTGGCAATTGGTGACTATCCTTATTCCTTTGGCATGACACACATTCCAAAACAAACTTCTTGACATCCCTCCACATGCCTTTCCAATAGAAGCTTTTGCTCACTTTGTCAAATGTCTTGAGAACACCAAGATGACCCGAAAGCGGTGAAGAATGCAACTCATGAAGCACCTTGGGAATGTAGGATGAGGTTGGAACCAAATACACCTTATCCTTGTGCCATAGTAGACCATTCCGAAGCTTATAATGAGGAAATTCTTCACCATCTCCTTGCTGTAATTTTCTGTAAATATGGGCAGCACTCTCATTGACAAGATACTCCTCTTGTATCCCTTTTATCCATTCACTATACACTTCCATAATTGATGTTAAGGTGCAAGCCCACATTCTAGACAATGCATCCACTACTACATTGTCCTTTCCCGGAGTATAGGATATCTCAAAGTCATATCCTTGAAGCGTAGCCAACCATCTCTTTTGCTTGGGAGAAAGATTGGGTTGAGAGAGGAAAAATTTCAGCACCCTATGATCACTTCTCACCTTGAAATGAGCACCATAAAGATAGTGATGCCATTTCTTGATTGCATGAAGTATAGCCAACATCTCTTGTTCATACACATGCAATTCCATCTCCTTCTCGGAAAGCTTCCTACTCTCAAATGCAATGACACCATGCTCTTGATACAAAACTGCCCCAAGACCTCTTCCACTTGCATCCGCTCTCACATAGAATGTCTTTGAGAAATCCGCACAAACAAGAATAGGAGCTGATGTAAGTAAAGCCTTGAGCTCATTGAAACTCTTGTCGGCAATGGCATCCCAAAAGAAAGCTTCCCTCTTAAGTAGATCGGTAAGTGGTGCCGTAATTGATGCATAGTGCTCCATAAATCTTCTATAGAAAGAAGATAGACCCAAAAATCCTCTCAATTGAGTTGTATTAGTAGGGATTGGCCACTCTTTGACACATGCCACCTTCTTTCGATCAGCCCTAATGCCATTTTCTCCCACCAAGTGTCCAAGGTATTCAACCTCCAAGCAATGGCTCACTAGTCAATGTTTTAAGAAAGATTTATTTTAATTTTCTTTACCAGGGCCAGTGTTTGTGAAGTCCATGGATCACAAGTGATTGACACATCGATAATTAAAGAAACATGACAAGCTTCATTTTAATTTTTAAAAAAGGTAGCCTCATCGAGCTTAGCTCTCAGCTTAGTGGCTGTCATCAAGCTCCTGGAGCTCTCAACTCTTTGATCACCATCACCAACATCACAAGAGAGCCAAGGTCAGTGGTGGCCAATAGCGTTAGAAGGAGAAGGTGAGGGAGGAAAAAAAACAAAATGCTTAGATTATAGGTTTTATTTTTCTACCTTTTCACATAGTTCCCTTTAGGCCCTAACTTGATGGCCATTCACATTGTTGCCATCTAATCCTATGGCCATTCATATTGCTTGGGGATCCTCTAAACCATTTTGGCCACTTCATTCACACCCGAGCTATTGACCTACCTCCTATAATGTCACTTACGCTAGGGTTTTCTCACTTGAGGTGTTTGTGAGGGATGATCACTATGGTGTTGTGGCTCGGGCCTCTTCACACATGATTGCATTTTGTGAGTCGTGGGGGTTTTATTCTCCCTCGGGAATTTATAAGGGCTGATCACTATGGTGTTTGCTTTTAATGCATTTTGGGATTGGTTCACACGGCTTGGGTTCTTGGTGATTGCTCACACGCATTGTGCTGCATTGTGGGAAATGTTCGCAGGGCTTGGGCTTTTCTTGGTGATTATTCACACACATTGTGCATTGTGTTTTGGGGAGTATACTTTGGGTTGTGTATTCATATGCATGCGACCATGGTATTCATATACTTTGGGTGCTATATGCATATGCCACTACTTTCACCCTTCATTTGATTGCCAAGGTGTGAGTTCACATCATCATCGTCATCATGGACATCGCTATATTACCATCGAGATCCTTATCTTAGGAGTTTCCCCTCATGCATTGGCTTCATGGCTCTCTGGTTGATATTTTGAGTTGCCATTTTGTGTCACGGTTCACATATCTTTCATAGATCTAGTTCACACATGCTTTTAGTGCTTCGAGGCATAGACCTCTATACCCTCATTTGTAGACTTCATGCTCATGCCACGGTTGGATGTTCGAGCTTGCGAGTTTGTTACATAGAAAATCGTGTCTTCATCGATTCATTGCTTGGTTACCTCAACACATATGGTTTGGCATTGTTTTAGCATGGGAAAAAATCTTCTTTTGGTGACTTGTACTTGTGTCCTACACTCTTGAGCCACCATGATTTGTTCCTGATGGTGTCAATTACACCGTGCGAATGTAGATGGTGATGATGTATTTTATACTCATACACATGATGATATATCGCATGTACATGCATATGATGATATTGATGTATCACACACACATGATGATAGTGATATATGTACACATGATGACATCAACACATGCACCTGATGTTGATGATAGTGATAGTGATAGTGATAGTGTTAGTGATAGTGTGTGAGCTTTGATCATGTGGGGATGATCTCAAGGGCCTATAGGGATGGCATCTAGCATTACGTGTGTTAATATATCTAGGCCTACCTACCTTCCTAGGGATGGCATCTAGCATTACGTGTGTTAATATATCTAGGCCTACCTACCTTCCTAGGGATCATAGCTTGTCATTAGATGATTATTGATGCATCCATTAACACACACGAGGTTCGCGATACCTTGCATTTGGTCAACATTTGATTATTGATGCATCCATTAACACACACGAGGTTAGCGATACCTTGCATGGGGAGTCATGGGATACACATGAGCGTAGGATTGCATTTCTTGTGCTAGATATATCAAGATATTCTTCTTGGGCTTTCGCGTGTGGAGGCATTCATGATACTATTTGTAGTTCTCATAGTTTGCCTCGCAATGTTTATGTGGGTATAGTGCATATATTTGAGCACTCAGGCATTAATCCATGAGGGTAGTGTTGACTTTACTGAGGTAAGAATTCATAGGAGATATATGATTATGTTTATGGATCTAGAGAGTTTTACATTTTCTTAGATCTAGTGTATTGATGGAGATAGACCCTACCTATGAGGATTGCTTCTGAGTGACGACCTTGGACAATCTAGGATTAGTGACTTCTAGATGATGACTCCACTTATCTCTTATGTGCGGATATGTTGTCAGTCTTCAGTGATGATGACGTTTATGATGATCCTATTCATTATATTTTTACCTTGGAGGATCACACACACATAGAGGGATTTGCACATGAGGATGTGATGCATACTTTAGATCATGCACATACACACATGGATACAATAGATCTTGCCTCGAATGTTTTGAGTTTTTCTATATCGGGCAATGGCATCGATTCTCCCATCTGACTTTGCATGATGCTGACTATGAGCTATATGCATTTGGTTCTTGTGTGATTGAAAATGACCCAATGTTTTGCGGAGCCACAACATTTACCACTTAGGTACATCACTTTTTGCATTTGCACTGTATGGTTTCTGTCTATGTGGCTCAAGATTTAGATACACCTATGGCACATCCTAGTCTTGGCTTGCATAATGCTTCTTTTCTGCCAAGACAGTTCAACATTTCGACCATGAGTTTTGAGCTCATCGTGTGGATATCTTCGGTGCCTTGATGGATTCAAATTAGGACTATGAGGATGGGCTAGTTGTTAGTCTTCCCTTCGTCGACCCAAGAGGATTTGGGGCTAGTCTCATCATTCACATTATTCTCCTATATTTACCATTTGACCCAAAATGGTGGTTAGAGAGCCATTCTTTTGGAGTTTGGATGGTTCAGAGTTCCTTTTAATCTAGGTGCTTACATGATTAGCTTTATTATTGTCGGGAGTCTATTATCCTCTCCATTTGACCCTAGGGAGTCGTACGACTCCTTGGCTTTAAATTCGACTCAAAGGAAATATTGTTGTGATGCAAATTTTTGATGTGTTGTGTAGTATTATTGTGCAATCTTGGTGCAGTTTATCAAGAAAGAGTGCATATTGAAGATCACAGATCTCTTGAGGATTTTCTGTAAATTGCTGTGCAAATTCGCGGTTTTAGATAGTTTATTGTGCAGAGCAAAATTTCAAGAATGCTAGTGCAAAATTTTCAAAGTTTATACAGATTTTGTGTAGAGTCAAATCTCCGTGACAATGAGTAATTCTTGATCAAATCTTAGTTACTTCTCGTCGTGCAAGAATCCGGTTTCTTTAAGAGGAACTATTATAAACTTCAAGAAAATAGTAGACATTGCTGAAAATTTATGCAAGAAAGAAAGATTATAGAACCTTAGTGATAATAGTGCAAGATTATGCCAATAGTTTATTGATTACGTGTCATTAAAACTGTTTCTTGATCAAGAAAATGACTAACAACAAAGAATACTCTTAGAATAGCTTGACAAATCAAAGTAGTTGGATAGCTTATTGATCAAGAAAGTTATTAATAATTTATTGGTGATATAATCTTATGATTAATAATTAATCTTGGTACAACTTGACAAATCAAAGTAGTTTGGACAGCTTATTAAATCAAGAAATTCATTAATAACAGAATGAATCATTTACAAAAGCCTTAAAGTGCATAAACAGAGATAAGTACTCCATTACAGTAAGTTCATCGTATAAGACTACAACATGATCTCTTACGCCGCTAAAGAGGCTTAGCTCCGTTAAGAAGGATAACTGAACACATCAAGTGGCTCTTTAGGCTCATTCTGCAATTCGAGCTAACTAGCTCTTTAGGTTCATTTTGTGATTCGAGCTCATTGAAATTAAGGTCACTAAAACTGGTGTTCCTTGCAAGCAGGTCAAAGTCTTGGGAGCTCATTCGAGTTTTCCAGCAAGGCCATGACAATAGGTTTGGACTCGGACCTCTCGTAAGCTCTATAACAGAATAATCTTCACTCTCTACTATAGCTTTGAAGTCACATGCTCAAGGGTCACAATGCGAGGCCTATCAATCCACGATGCTACTCCTAGTCCCAAAGACCATACCTTGAGCAATTTTAGCACCAAGGTCGCCCATCCTAGATTCCAGTACTAGAGCCCTGGGCTCTGTCTTCTCTATAGCTTTCATGGCTACAACAGATCTCAAAGATTGATGAGGAGACCTTTTTAATTGCATAGTGATGAAACACAAACCTTGCTCCCACATCTGGCCTCTTTGATGAAAGCTAGTGAGGAGAATGCCGAGAGCAAGTAGTTTGAGGAGTAGGAGCTCATGCCAGTGTGTAGGCTTCATCAGGTGATGCCATCCATCAAGGCACACATGCTTGAAATGGTGGAAGAACTCATCGACAACATAATAGATTAGCCATGAAAAAGATCAATTGGCCATGGATTCATCATTTTTTTTTGTAACATGGTTTCAACCTAGACAATGGCAGTGAAACTTCCTTTTAGCCGAGAGCGACCCCACCACCATTGTTGCGCAAGTAGCTCTGAGTACACAAGGAAGAGGAAGAGTCTAAGGGGAGCTACCAGTAGGTGCAGAAGCTTCACTAAAGGCAGAAGCATCATTTTGGTTGCTACAGCTTGATGAGCGACAGAGAGTGGGCCGCCTACTTGCAACAAATAAGCAGCAGCATATTATTACAGACTTTTATGAAGGGCAATGCAGAGTTGCACAGAGTGGAATTATGTGTGCTAGCACCTTCTATCTTTTGTCCCTGACTGAGTGTCCCTGACTGAGTGTCAAGAGAACAACGCTCACCAAATTACGAGCTTTTATGAAGGGAAACAGAGAGTGTTACACCCAATGGAATTATCTGTGCTAGCCTTCTATCTTTTGTCCCTGACTGAGTGTGTCGAGAGAAGACAACAACAAATCATGGGTTTTTCTAGGCAGCGTAGAGTTAACTACACAACAGTTCCACATATGACCAGGCATCACAACATAAGAGTGCAACAGACATTGTTTTTAAAAAAACCATCATAGACAAAAAATATTATGTATCATCACCTAACTATTCCTTTGACATTTTGTAAACTTCGCGTACACCCTAACTCTTATTATAGGAAGAAGCGACAGCGATAGCAATCCTATTTGAATAGAGCCCTAGAATCGAGGGGTTGGTGTGGTGGATCTTGGCCATGATTGATTGCCCACCCCCCATGATCTGTATTGATCAATCACCAATCAATAAATTATAATTTTGGGGCCTTTTCGAGCAAAGGCTCACTAGTCAATGTTTTAAGAAAGATTTATTTTAATTTTCTTTACCAGGGCCGGTGTTTGTGAAGTCCATGGATCACAAGTGATTGACACATCGATAATTAAAGAAACATGACAAGCTTCATTTTAATTTTTAAAAAAGGTAGCCTCATCGAGCTTAGCTCTCAGCTTAGTGGCTGTCATTAAGCTCCTGGAGCTCTCAACTCTTTGATCACCATCACCAACATCACAAGAGAGCCAAGGTCAGTGGTGGCCAATAGTATTAGAAGGAGAAGGTGAGGGAGGAAAAAAAACAAAATGCTTAGATTATAGGTTTTATTTTTCTACCTTTTCACATAGTTCCCTTTAGGCCCTAACTTGATGGCCGTTCACATTGTTGCCATCTAACCCTATGGCCATTCATATTGCTTGGGGATCCTCTACACCATTTTGGCCACTTCATTCACACTCGAGCTATTGACCTACCTCTTATAATGTCACTTACGCTAGGGTTTGCTCACTTGAGGTGTTTGTGAGGGATGATCACTATGGTGTTGTGGGCCCGGGCCTCTTCACACATGATTTGTGAATCGTGGGGGTTTTATTCTCCCTTGGGATGTTTGTAAGGGCTGATCACTATGGTGTTTGCTTTTAATGCATTGTGGGATTGGTTCACACGGCTTGGGTTCTTGGTGATTGCTCACACGCATTGTGCATTGTGTTTTGGGGTGTGTATACTTTGTATACTTTGACCTACCTCTTATAATCTCATTTACTCCAGGGTTTGCTCACATGAGGTGTTTGTGAGGGATGATAACTATGGTGGTGGGGCCTCTTCACACATGATTGCATTTTGTGATTGTGGGGGTTTTATTCTCACCTAGGGTGTTTGTGAGGGCTGATCACTATGATGTTTGCTTTTAATGCATTGTGGGATTGGTTCGCAGGGCTTGGGCATTGCTTGGTGATTATTCACACACATTGTGCATTTTGTTTTGGGGAGTATACTTTGGGTTGTGTATTCATATGCATGCGACCATGGTATTCATATACTTTGGGTGCTATATGCATATGCCACTACTTTCACCCTTCATTTGATTGCCAAGGTGTGAGTTCACATCATCATCGTCATCATGGACATCGCTATATTACCATCGAGATCCTTATCTTAGGAGTTTCCCCTCATGCATTGACTTCATGGCTCTCTCGTTGATATTTTGAGTTGCCATTTTGTGTCACGGTTCACATATCCTTCATAGATCTAGTTCACACATGCTTTTAGTGCTTCGAGGCATAGACCTCTATACCCTCATTTGTAGACTTCATGCTCATGCCACGGTTGGATATTTGAGCTTGCGAGTTTGTTACATAGGAAATCGTGTGTTCATCGATTCATTGCTTGGTTACCTCAACACATATGGTTTGGCATTGTTTTAGCATGGGAAAAAGTCTTCTTTTGGTGACTTGTACTTGTGTCCTACACTCTTGAGCCACCATGATTTGTTCCTGATGGTGTCAATTACACCGTGCGAATGTAGATGGTGATGATGTATTTTATACTCATACACATGATGATATATCGCATGTACATGCATATGATGATATTGATGTATCACACACACATGATGATAGTGATATATGTGCACATGATGACATCAACACATATGCACCTGATGTTGATGATAGTGATAGTGATAGTGATAGTGTTAGTGATAGTGTGTGAGCTTTGATCATGTGGGGATGATCTCAAGGGCCTATAGGGATGGCATCTAGCATTACGTGTGTTAATATATCTAGGCCTACCTACCTTCCTAGGGATGGCATCTAGCATTACGTGTGTTAATATATCTAGGCCTACCTACCTTCCTAGGGATCATAGCTTGGCATTAGATGATCTCACGGGTCAACATTTGATTATTGATGCATCCATTAACACACACGAGGTTAGCGATACCTTGCATGGGGAGTCATGGGATACACATGAGCGTAGGATTGCATTTCTTGTGCTAGATATATCAAGATATTCTTCTTGGGCTTTCGCGTGTGGAGGCATTCATGATACTATTTGTAGTTCTCATAGTTTGCCTGGCAATGTTTATGTGGGTATAGTGCATATATTTGAGCACTCAGGCATTAATCCATGAGGGTAGTGTTGACTTTACTGAGGTAAGAATTCATAGGAGATATATGATTATGTTTATGGATCTAGAGAGTTTTACATTTTCTTAGATCTAGTGTATTGATGGAGATAGACCCTACCTATGAGGATTGCTTCTGAGTGACGACCTTGGACAATCTAGGATTAGTGACTTCTAGATGATGACTCCACTTATCTCTTATGTGCGGATATGTTGTCAGTCTTCAGTGATGATGACGTTTATGATGATCCTATTCATTATATTTTTACCTTGGAGGATCACACACACATAGAGGGATTTGCACATGAGGATGTGATGCATACTTTAGATCATGCACATACACACATGGATACAATAGATCTTGCCTCGAATGTTTTGAGTTTTGCTATATCGGGCAATGGCATCGATTCTCCCATCTGACTTTGCATGATGCTGACTATGAGCTATATGCATTTGGTTCCTGTGTGATTGAAAACGACCCAATGTTTTGCGGAGCCACAACATTTACCACTTGGGTACATCACTTTTTGCATTTGCAGTGTATGGTTTCTGTCTATGTGGCTCGACATTTAGATACACCTATGGCACATCCTAGTCTTGGCTTGCATAATGCTTCTTTTCTGCCAAGACAGTTCAACATTTCGACCATGAGTTTTGAGCTCATCGTGTGGATATCTTCGGTGCCTTGATGGATTCAAATTAGGACTATGAGGATGGGCTAGTTGTTAGTCTTCCCTTCGTCGACCCAAGAGGATTTGGGGCTAGTCTCATCATTCACATTATTCTCCTATATTTACCATTTGACCCAAAATGGTGGTTAGAGAGCCATTCTTTTGGAGTTTGGATGGTTCAGAGTTCCTTTTAATCTAGGTGCTTGCATGATTAGCTTTATTATTGTCGGGAGTCTATTATCCTCTCCATTTGACCCTAGGGAGTCGTACGACTCCTTGGCTTTAAATTCGACTCAAAGGAAATATTGTTGTGATGTAAATTTTTGATGTGTTGTGTAGTATTACTGTGCAATCTTGGTGCAGTTTATCAAGAAAGAGTGCATATTGAAGATCACAGATCTCTTGAGGATTTTATGTAAATTGCTGTGCAAATTCGCAGTTTTAGATAGTTTATTGTGCAGAGCCAAATTTCAAGAATGCTAGTGCAAAATTTTCAAAGTTTATACAGATTTTGTGTAGGGTCAAATCTCCGTGATGACAATGAGTAATTCTTGATCAAATCTTAGTTACTTCTCGTCGCGCAAGAATCCGGTTTCTTTAAGAGGAACTATTATAAACTTCAAGAAAATAGTAGACATTGCTAAAAATTTATGCAAGAAAGAAAGATTATAGAACCTTAGTGATAATAGTGCAAGATTGTGCCAATAGTTTATTGATTAAGTGTCATTAAAACTGTTTCTTGATCAAGAAAATGACTAACAACAAAGAATACTCTTAGAATAGCTTGACAAATCAAAGTAGTTGGATAGCTTATTGATCAAGAAAGTTATTAATAATTTATTGGTGATATAATCTTATGATTAATAATTAATCTTGGTACAACTTGACAAATCAAAGTAGTTTGGACAGCTTATTAAATCAAGAAATTCATTAATAACAGAATGAATCATTTACAAAAGCCTTAAAGTGCATAAACAGAGATAAGCACTCCACTACAGTAAGTTCATCGTATAAGACTACAACATGATCTCTTACGCCGCTAAAGAGGCTTAGCTCCGTTAAGAAGGATAACTGAACACATCAAGTGGCTCTTTAGGCTCATTCTGCAATTCGAGCTAACTAGCTCTTTAGGTTCATTTTGTGATTCGAGCTCATTGAAATTAAGGTCACTAAAACTGGTGTTCCTTGCAAGCAGGTCAAAGTCTTGGGAGCTCATTCGAGTTTTCCAGCAAGGCCATGACAATAGGTTTGGACTCGGACCTCTCGTAAGCTCTATAACAGAATAATCTTCACTCTCTACTATAGCTTTGAAGTCACATGCTCAAGGGTCACAATGCGAGGCCTATCAATCCACGATGCTACTCCTAGTCCCAAAGACCATACCTTGAGCAATTTTAGCACCAAGGTGGCCCATCCTGGATTCCAGTACTAGAGCCTTGGGCTCTGTCTTCTCTATAGCTTTCATGGCTACAACAGATCTCAAAGATTGATGAGGAGACCTTTTTAATTGCATAGTGATGAAACACAAACCTTGCTCCCACATCTGGCCTCTTTGATGAAAGCTAGTGAGGAGAATGCCGAGAGCAAGTAGTTTGAGGAGTAGGAGCTCATGCCAGTGTGTAGGCTTCATCAGGTGATGCCATCCATCAAGGCACACATGCTTGAAATGGTGGAAGAACTCATCGACAACATAAGAGATTAGCCATGAAAAAGATCAATTGGCCAAGGATTCATCATTTTTTTTTGTAACATGGTTTCAACCTAGACAATGGCAGTGAAACTTCCTTTTAGCCGAGAGCGACCCCACCACCATTGTTGCGCAAGTAGCTCTGAGTACACAAGGAAGAGGAAGAGTCTAAGGGGAGCTACCAGTAGGTGCAGAAGCTTCACTAAAGGCAGAAGCATCATTTTGGTTGCTACAGCTTGATGAGCGACAGAGAGTGGGCCGCCTACTTGCAACAAATAAGCAGCAGCATATTATTACAGACTTTTATGAAGGGCAATGCAGAGTTGCACAGAGTGGAATTATGTGTGCTAGCACCTTCTATCTTTTGTCCCTGACTGAGTGTCCCTGACTGAGTGTCAAGAGAACAACGCTCACCAAATTACGAGCTTTTATGAAGGGAAACAGAGAGTGTTACACCCAATGGAATTATCCGTGCTAGCCTTCTATCTTTTGTCCCTGACTGAGTGTGTCGAGAGAAGACAACAACAAATCACGGGTTTTTCTAGGCAGCGTAGAGTTAACTACACAACAGTTCCACATATGACCAGGCATCACAACATAAGAGTGCAACAGACATTGTCTTTAAAAAAACCATCATAGACAAAAAATATTATGTATCATCACCTAACTATTCCTTTGACATTTTGTAAACTTCGCGTACACCCTAACTCTTATTATAGGAAGAAGCAGTAGCGATAGCAATCCTATTTGAATAGAGCCCCAGAATCGGGGGGGCTGGTGTGGTTGATCTGGGCCATGATTGATTGCCCACCCCCCATGATCTGTATTGATCAATCACCAATCAATAAATTCTAATTCTGGGGCCTTTCCGAGCAAAGGCTCACTAGTCAATGTTTTAAGAAAGATTTATTTTAATTTTCTTTACCAGGGCCAGTGTTTGTGAAGTCCATGGATCACAAGTGATTGACACATCGATAATTAAAGAAACATGACAAGCTTCATTTTAATTTTTAAAAAAGGTAGCCTCATCGAGCTTAGCTCTCAGCTTAGTGGCTGTCATCAAGCTCCTGGAGCTCTCAACTCTTTGATCACCATCACCAACATCACAAGAGAGCCAAGGTCAGTGGTGGCCAATAGCGTTAGAAGGAGAAGGTGAGGAAGGAAAAAAAACAAAATGCTTCGATTATAGGTTTTATTTTTCTACCTTTTCACATAGTTCCCTTTAGGCCCTAACTTGATGGCCGTTCACATTGTTGCCATCTAACCCTATGGCCATTCATATTGCTTGGGGATCCTCTACACCATTTTGGCCACTTCATTCACACCCGAGCTATTGACCTACCTCTTATAATGTCACTTACGCTAGGGTTTGCTCACTTGAGGTGTTTGTGAGGGATGATCACTATGGTGTTGTGGCTCGGGCCTCTTCACACATGATTGCATTTTGTGAGTCGTGGGGGTTTTATTCTCCCTCGGGAATTTATAAGGGCTGATCACTATGGTGTTTGCTTTTAATGCATTGTGGGATTGGTTCACACGGCTTGGGTTCATGGTGATTGCTCACACGCATTGTGCATTGTGTTTTGGGGTGTGTATACTTTGTATACTTTGACCTACCTCTTATAATCTCATTTACTCCAAGATTTGCTTACATGAGGTGTTTGTGAGGGATGATAACTATGGTGGTGGGGCCTCTTCACACATGATTGCATTTTGTGATTTGTGGGGGTTTTATTCTCACCTAGGGTGTTTATGAGGGCTGATCACTATGATGTTTGCTTTTAATGCATTGTGGGATTGGTTCGCAGGGCTTGGGCTTTTCTTGGTGATTATTCACACACATTGTGCATTGTGTTTTGGGGAGTATACATTGGGTTGTGTATTCATATGCATGCGACCATGGTATTCATATACTTTGGGTGCTATATGCATATGCCACTACTTTCACCCTTCATTTGATTGCCAAGGTGTGAGTTCACATCATCATCGTCATCATGGACATCGCTATATTACCATCGAGATCCTTATCTTAGGAGTTTCCCCTCATGCATTGGCTTCATGGCTCTCTGGTTGATATTTTGAGTTGCCATTTTGTGTCACGGTTCACATATCTTTCATAGATCTAGTTCACACATGCTTTTAGTGCTTCGAGGCATAGACCTCTATACCCTCATTTGTAGACTTCATGCTCATGCCACGGTTGGATGTTCGAGCTTGCGAGTTTGTTACATAGGAAATCGTGTGTTCATCGATTCATTGCTTGGTTACCTCAACACATATGGTTTGGCATTGTTTTAGCATGGGAAAAAGTCTTCTTTTGGTGACTTGTACTTGTGTCCTACACTCTTGAGCCACCATGATTTGTTCCTGATGGTGTCAATTACACCGTGCGAATGTAGATGGTGATGATGTATTTTATACTCATACACATGATGATATATCGCATGTACATGCATATGATGATATTGATGTATCACACACACATGATGATAGTGATATATGTGCACATGATGACATCAACACATATGCACCTGATGTTGATGATAGTGATAGTGATAGTGATAGTGTTAGTGATAGTGTGTGAGCTTTGATCATGTGGGGATGATCTCAAGGGCCTATAGGGATGGCATCTAGCATTACGTGTGTTAATATATCTAGGCCTACCTACCTTCCTAGGGATGGCATCTAGCATTATGTGTGTTAATATATCTAGGCCTACCTACCTTCCTAGGGATCATAGCTTGGCATTAGATGATTATTGATGCATCCATTAACACACACGAGGTTAGCGATACCTTGCATTTGGTCAACATTTGATTATTGATGCATCCATTAACACACACGAGGTTAGCGATACCTTGCATGGGGAGTCATGGGATACACATGAGCGTAGGATTGCATTTCTTGTGCTAGATATATCAAGATATTCTTCTTGGGCTTTCGCGTGTGGAGGCATTCATGATACTATTTGTAGTTCTCATAGTTTGCCTGGCAATGTTTATGTGGGTATAGTGCATATATTTGAGCACTCAGGCATTAATCCATGAGGGTAGTGTTGACTTTACTGAGGTAAGAATTCATAGGAGATATATGATTATGTTTATGGATCTAGAGAGTTTTACATTTTCTTAGATCTAGTGTATTGATGGAGATAGACCCTACCTATGAGGATTGCTTCTGAGTGACGACCTTGGACAATCTAGGATTAGTGACTTCTAGATGATGACTCCACTTATCTCTTATGTGCGGATATGTTGTCAGTCTTCAGTGATGATGACGTTTATGATGATCCTATTCATTATATTTTTACCTTGGAGGATCACACACACATAGAGGGATTTGCACATGAGGATGTGATGCATACTTTAGATCATGCACATACACACATGGATACAATAGATCTTGCCTCGAATGTTTTGAGTTTTTCTATATCGGGCAATGGCATCGATTCTCCCATCTGACTTTGCATGATGCTGACTATGAGCTATATGCATTTGGTTCCTGTGTGATTGAAAATGACCCAATGTTTTGCGGAGCCACAACATTTACCACTTGGGTACATCACTTTTTGCATTTGCAGTGTATGGTTTCTGTCTATGTGGCTCAAGATTTAGATACACCTATGGCACATCCTAGTCTTGGCTTGCATAATGCTTCTTTTCTGCCAAGACAGTTCAACATTTCGACCATGAGTTTTGAGCTCATCGTGTGGATATCTTCGGTGCCTTGATGGATTCAAATTAGGACTATGAGGATGGGCTAGTTGTTAGTCTTCCCTTCGTCGACCCAAGAGGATTTGGGGCTAGTCTCATCATTCACATTATTCTCCTATATTTACCATTTGACCCAAAATGGTGGTTAGAGAGCCATTCTTTTGGAGTTTGGATGGTTTAGAGTTCCTTTTAATCTAGGTGCTTGCATGATTAGCTTTATTATTGTCGGGAGTCTATTATCCTCTCCATTTGACCCTAGGGAGTCGTACGACTCCTTGGCTTTAAATTCGACTCAAAGGAAATATTGTTGTGATGCAAGTTTTTGATGTGTTGTGTAGTATTACTGTGCAATCTTGGTGCAGTTTATCAAGAAAGAGTGCATATTGAAGATCACAGATCTCTTGAGGATTTTCTGTAAATTGCTGTGCAAATTCGCGGTTTTAGATAGTTTATTGTGTAGAGCAAAATTTCAAGAATGCTAGTGCAAAATTTTCAAAGTTTATACAGATTTTGTGTAGAGTCAAATCTCCGTGACAATGAGTAATTCTTGATCAAATCTTAGTTACTTCTCGTCGTGCAAGAATCCGGTTTCTTTAAGAGGAACTATTATAAACTTCAAGAAAATAGTAGACATTGCTGAAAATTTATGCAAGAAAGAAAGATTATAGAACCTTAGTGATAATAGTGCAAGATTGTGCCAATAGTTTATGGATTACGTGTCATTAAAACTGTTTCTTGATCAAGAAAATGACTAACAACAAAGAATACTCTTAGAATAGCTTGACAAATCAAAGTAGTTGGATAGCTTATTGATCAAGAAAGTTATTAATAATTTATTAGTGATATAATCTTATGATTAATAATTAATCTTGGTACAACTTGACAAATCAAAGTAGTTTGGACAGCTTATTAAATCAAGAAATTCATTAATAACAGAATGAATCATTTACAAAAGCCTTAAAGTGCATAAACAGAGATAAGCACTCCACTACAGTAAGTTCATAGTATAAGACTACAACATGATCTCTTACGCCGCTAAAGAGGCTTAGCTCCGTTAAGAAGGATAACTGAACACATCAAGTGGCTCTTTAGGCTCATTCTGCAATTCGAGCTAACTAGCTCTTTAGGTTCATTTTGTGATTCGAGCTCATTGAAATTAAGGTCACTAAAACTGGTGTTCCTTGCAAGCAGGTCAAAGTCTTGGGAGCTCATTCGAGTTTTCCAACAAGGCCATGACAATAGGTTTGGACTCGGACCTCTCGTAAGCTCTATAACAGAATAATCTTCACTCTCTACTATAGCTTTGAAGTCACATGCTCAAGGGTCACAATGCGAGGCCTATCAATCCACGATGCTACTCCTAGTCCCAAAGACCATACCTTGAGCAATTTTAGCACCAAGGTGGCCCATCCTGGATTCCAGTACTAGAGCCTTGGGCTCTGTCTTCTCTATAGCTTTCATGGCTACAACAGATCTCAAAGATTGATGAGGAGACCTTTTTAATTGCATAGTGATGAAACACAAACCTTGCTCCCACATCTGGCCTCTTTGATGAAAGCTAGTGAGGAGAATGCCGAGAGAAAGTAGTTTGAGGAGTAGGAGCTCATGCCAGTGTGTAGGCTTCATCAGGTGATGCCATCCATCAAGGCACACATGCTTGATATGGTGGAAGAACTCATCGACAACATAAGAGATTAGCCATGAAAAAGATCAATTGGCCAAGGATTCATCATTTTTTTTTGTAACATGGTTTCAACCTAGACAATGGCAGTGAAACTTCCTTTTAGCCGAGAGCGACCCCACCACCATTGTTGCGCAAGTAGCTCTGAGTACACAAGGAAGAGGAAGAGTCTAAGGGGAGCTACCAGTAGGTGCAGAAGCTTCACTAAAGGCAGAAGCATCATTTTGGTTGCTACAGCTTGATGAGCGACAGAGAGTGGGCCGCCTACTTGCAACAAATAAGCAGCAGCATATTATTACAGACTTTTATGAAGGGCAATGCAGAGTTGCACAGAGTGGAATTATGTGTGCTAGCACCTTCTATCTTTTGTCCCTGACTGAGTGTCCCTGACTGAGTGTCAAGAGAACAACGCTCACCAAATTACGAGCTTTTATGAAGGGAAACAGAGAGTGTTACACCCAATGGAATTATCCGTGCTAGCCTTCTATCTTTTGTCCCTGACTGAGTGTGTCGAGAGAAGACAACAACAAATCACGGGTTTTTCTAGGCAGCGTAGAGTTAACTACACAACAGTTCCACATATGACCAGGCATCACAACATAAGAGTGCAACAGACATTGTTTTTAAAAAAACCATCATAGACAAAAAATATTATGTATCATCACCTAACTATTCCTTTGACATTTTGTAAACTTCGCGTACACCCTAACTCTTATTATAGGAAGAAGCGACAGTGATAGCAATCCTATTTGAATAGAGCCCTAGAATCGAGGGGTTGGTGTGGTGGATCTTGGCCATGATTGATTGCCCACCCCCCATGATCTGTATTGATCAATCACCAATCAATAAATTCTAATTCTGGGGCCTTTCCGAGCAAAGGCTCACTAGTCAATGTTTTAAGAAAGATTTATTTTAATTTTCTTTACCAGGGCCAGTGTTTGTGAAGTCCATGGATCACAAGTGATTGACACATCGATAATTAAAGAAACATGACAAGCTTCATTTTAATTTTTAAAAAAGGTAGCCTCATCGAGCTTAGCTCTCAGCTTAGTGGCTGTCATTAAGCTCCTGGAGCTCTCAACTCTTTGATCACCATCACCAACATCACAAGAGAGCCAAGGTCAGTGGTGGCCAATAGCGTTAGAAGGAGAAGGTGAGGGAGGAAAAAAAACAAAATGCTTAGATTATAGGTTTTATTTTTCTACCTTTTCACATAGTTCCCTTTAGGCCCTAACTTGATGGCCGTTCACATTGTTGCCATCTAACCCTATGGCCATTCATATTGCTTGGGGATCCTCTACACCATTTTGGCCACTTCATTCACACCCGAGCTATTGACCGACCTCTTATAATGTCACTTACGCTAGGGTTTGCTCACTTGAGGTGTTTGTGAGGGATGATCACTATGGTGTTGTGGGCCCGGGCCTCTTCACACATGATTTGTGAGTCGTGGGGGTTTTATTCTCCCTTGGGATGTTTGTAAGGGCTGATCACTATGGTGTTTGCTTTTAATGCATTGTGGGATTGGTTCACACAGCTTGGGTTCTTGGTGATTGCTCACACGCATTGTGCATTGTGTTTTGGGGTGTGTATACTTTGTATACTTTGACCTACCTCTTATAATCTCATTTACTCCAGGGTTTGCTCACATGAGGTGTTTGTGAGGGATGATAACTATGGTGGTGGGGCCTCTTCACACATGATTGCATTTTGTGAGTTGTGGGGGTTTTATTCTCACCTAGGGTGTTTGTGAGGGCTGATCACTATGATGTTTGCTTTTAATGCATTGTGGGATTGGTTCGCAGGGCTTGGGCTTTTCTTGGTGATTATTCACACACATTGTGCATTGTGTTTTGGGGAGTATACTTTGGGTTGTGTATTCATATGCATGCGACCATGGTATTCATATACTTTGGGTGCTATATGCATATGCCACTAATTTCACCCTTCATTTGATTGCCAAGGTGTGAGTTCACATCATCATCGTCATCATGGACATCGCTATATTACCATCGAGATCCTTATCTTAGGAGTTTCCCCTCATGCATTGACTTCATGGCTCTCTGGTTGATATTTTGAGTTGCCATTTTGTGTCACGGTTCACATATCTTTCATAGATCTAGTTCACACATGCTTTTAGTGCTTCGAGGCATAGACCTCTATACCCTCATTTGTAGACTTCATGCTCATGCCACGGTTGGATGTTCGAGCTTGCGGGTTTGTTATATAGGAAATCGTGTGTTCATCGATTCATTGCTTGATTACCTCAACACATATGGTTTGGCATTGTTTTAGCATGGGAAAAAGTCTTCTTTTGGTGACTTGTACTTGTGTCCTACACTCTTGAGCCACCATGATTTGTTCCTGATGGTGTCAATTACACCGTGCGAATGTAGATGGTGATGATGTATTTTATACTCATACACATGATGATATATCGCATGTACACGCATATGATGATATTGATGTATCACACACACATGATGATAGTGATATATGTGCACATGATGACATCAACACATATGCACCTGATGTTGATGATAGTGATAGTGATAGTGATAGTGTTAGTGATAGTGTGTGAGCTTTGATCATGTGGGGATGATCTCAAGGGCCTATAGGGATGGCATCTAGCATTACGTGTGTTAATATATCTAGGCCTACCTACCTTCCTAGGGATCATAGCTTGGCATTAGACGATCTCACGGGTCAACATTTGATTATTGATGCATCCATTAACACACACGAGGTTAGCGATACCTTGCATGGGGAGTCATGGGATACACATGAGCGTAGGATTGCATTTCTTGTGCTAGATATATCAAGATATTCTTCTTGGGCTTTCGCGTGTGGAGGCATTCATGATACTATTTGTAGTTCTCATAGTTTGCCTGGCAATGTTTATGTGGGTATAGTGCATATATTTGAGCACTCATGCATTAATCCATGAGGGTAGTGTTGACTTTACTGAGGTAAGAATTCATAGGAGATATATGATTATGTTTATGGATCTAGAGAGTTTTACATTTTCTTAGATCTAGTGTATTGATGGAGATAGACCCTACCTATGAGGATTGCTTCTGAGTGACGACCTTGGACAATCTAGGATTAGTGACTTCTAGATGATGACTCCACTTATCTCTTATGTGCGGATATGTTGTCAGTCTTCAGTGATGATGACGTTTATGATGATCCTATTCATTATATTTTTACCTTGGAGGATCACACACACATAGAGGGATTTGCGCATGAGGATGTGATGCATACTTTAGATCGTGCACATACACACATGGATACAATAGATCTTGCCTCGAATGTTTTGAGTTTTGCTATATCGGGCAATGGCATCGATTCTCCCATCTGACTTTGCATGATCCTGACTATGAGCTATATACATTTGGTTCCTGTGTGATTGAAAACGATCCAATGTTTTGCGGAGCCACAACATTTACCACTTCGGTACATCACTTTTTGCATTTGCAGTGTATGGTTTCTGTCTATGTGGCTCGACATTTAGATACACCTATGGCACATCCTAGTCTTGGCTTGCATAATGCTTCTTTTCTGCCAAGACAGTTCAACATTTCAACCATGAGTTTTGAGCTCATCGTGTGGATATCTTCGGTGCCTTGATGGATTCAAATTAGGACTATGAGGATGGGCTAGTTGTTAGTCTTCCCTTCGTCGACCCAAGAGGATTTGGGGCTAGTCTCATCATTCACATTATTCTCCTATATTTACCATTTGACCCAAAATGGTGGTTAGAGAGCCATTCTTTTGGAGTTTGGATGGTTCAGAGTTCCTTTTAATCTAGGTGCTTGCATGATTAGCTTTATTATTGTCGGGAGTCTATTATCCTCTCCATTTGACCCTAGGGAGTCTATTATCCTCTCCATTTGACCCTAGGGAGTCGTACGACTCCTTGGCTTTAAATTCGACTCAAAGGAAATATTGTTGTGATGCAAATTTTTGATGTGTTGTGTAGTATTACTGTGCAATCTTGGTGCAGTTTATCAAGAAAGAGTGCATATTGAAGATCACAGATCTCTTGAGGATTTTATGTAAATTGCTGTGCAAATTTGCAGTTTTAGATAGTTTATCGTGCAGAGCAAAATTTCAAGAATGCTAGTGCAAAATTTTCAAAGTTTATACAGATTTTGTGTAGAGTCAAATCTCCGTGACAATGAGTAATTCTTGATCAAATCTTAGTTACTTCTCGTCGCGCAAGAATCCGGTTTCTTTAAGAGGAACTATTATAAACTTCAAAAAGTGCAAGATTGTGCCAATAGTTTATTGATTAAGTGTCATTAAAACTGTTTCTTGATCAAGAAAATGACTAACAACAAAGAATTCTCTTAGAATAGCTTGACAAATCAAAGTAGTTGGATAGCTTATTGATCAAGAAAGTTATTAATAATTTATTAGTGATATAATCTTATGATTAATAATTAATCTTGGTACAACTTGACAAATCAAAGTAGTTTGGATAGCTTATTAAATCAAGAAATTCATTAATAACATAATGAATCATTTACAAAAGCCTTAAAGTGCATAAACAGAGATAAGTACTCCACTACAGTAAGTTCATAGTATAAGACTACAACATGATCTCTTACGCCGCTAAAGAGGCTTAGCTCCGTTAAGAAGGATAACTGAACACATCAAGTGGCTCTTTAGGCTCATTCTGCAATTCGAGCTAACTAGCTCTTTAGGTTCATTTTGTGATTCAAGCTCATTGAAATTAAGGTCACTAAAACTGACCACACGCATATGATGATATCGATGTATCACACACACATGATGATAGTGATATACGTGCACATGATGTTGATGATAGTGATAGTGATAGTGATAGTGTTAGAGATAGTGTGTGAGCTTTGGGCATGATCTCAAGGGCCTATAGGGATGGCATCTAGCATTACGTGTGTTAATATATCTAGGCCTACCTGCCTTCCTAGGGATCATAGCTTGGCATTAGATGATCTCACGGGTCAACATTTGATTATTGATGCATCCATTAACACACACGAGGTTAGCGATACCTTGCATGGGGAGTCATGGGATACACGTGAGCGTAGGATTGCATTTCTTGTGCTAGATATATCAAGATATTCTTCTGGGGCTTTCGCGTGTGGAGGCATTCACGATACTACTTGTAGTTCTCATAGTTTACCTGGCAATGTTTATGTGGGTATAGTGCATATATTTGAGCACTCAGTCATTAATCCATGAGGGCAGTGTTGACTTTACTGAGGTAAGAATTCATAGGAGATATATGATTATGTATATGGATATAGAGAGTTTTACATTTTCTTAGATACAGTGTATTGATGGAGATAGACCCTACCTACGAGGATTGCTTCTGAGTGACGACCTTGGACAAACAATCTAGGATTAGTGACTTCTAGATGATGACTCCACTTATCTCTTATGCGTGGATATGTTGTCGGTCTTTAGTGATGATGACGTTTATGATGATCCTATTCATTATATTTTTACCTTGGAGGATAACAAACACATAGAGGGATTTGCACATGAGGATGTGATGCATACTTTAGATCATGCACATACACACATGGATACAATAGGTCTTGCCTCGAATGTTTTGAGTTGTGCTACATCGAGAAATGGCATCGATTCTCCCATCTGACTTTGCATGATGCTGACTATGAGCTATATGCATTCGGTTCCTGTGATTGAAAACGACCCAATGCTTTGCGGAGCCACAACATTTACCGCTTGGGTACATCACTTTTGGCATTTGCGGTGTATGGTTTCTGTCTATGTGGCTCGACATTTAGATACGCGTATGGCACATCCTAGTCTTGGCTTGCATAATGGTTCTTCCGAGCAAAGGCTCACTAGTCAATGTTTTAAGAAAGATTTATTTTAATTTTCTTTACCAGGGCCAGTGTTCGTGAAGTCCATGGATCACAAGTGATTGGCGCATCGATAATTTAAGAAACATGACAAGCTTCATTTTAATTTTTAAAAAAGGTAGCGTCATCGAGCTAGGCTCTTAGCTTAGTGGCCGTCATCAAGCTCTTGGAGCTCTCAACTCTTTGATCACCACATCACCAACATCACAAGAGAGCCAAGGTCAGTGGTGGCCAATAGCGTTAGAAGGAGAAGGTGAGGGAGGAAAAAAAACAAAATGCTTAGATTATAGGTTTTATTTTTCTACCTTTTCACATAGTTCCCTTTAGGCCCTAACTTGATGGCCGTTCACATTGTTGCCATCTAACCCTATGGCCATTCACATCGCTTGGGGATCCTCTACACCATTTTGGCCACTTCATTCACACCCGAGCTATTGACCTACCTCTTATAATGTCACTTATGCTATGGTTTGCTCACTCGAGGTGTTTGTGAGGGATGATCACTATGGTGTTGTAGCCCGGGCCTCTTCGCACATGATTGCATTTTGTGAGTTGCGGTGGTTTTATTCTCACGTGGGATGTTTGTAAGGGCTGATCACTATGGTGTTTGCTTTCAATGCATTGTGGGGTTGGTTCACACGGCTTGGGTTCTTGGTGATTACTCACACCTCTTATAATCTCATTTACTCCAAGGTTTGCTCACATGAGGTGTTTGTGAGGGATGATAACTATGGTGTGGTGGGGCCTCTTCACACATGATTGCATTTCGTGAGTTGTGGGGGTTTTATTCTCACCTAGGATGTTTGTGAGGACTGATCACTATAGTGTTTGCTTTTAATGCATTTGTGGGATTGGTTTGCAGGGCTTGGGCTTTTCTTGGTGATTATTCACACACATTGTGTATTGTGTTTTGGGGAGTACACTTTGGGTTGTGTATTCATATGTGACCATGGTATTCATATACTTTGGGTGCTGTATTCATATGCCACTACTTTCACCCTTCATTTGATTGCCAAGGTGCGAGAGTTCACACCATCATCGTCATCATTGACATCACTATATTACCATAGAGATCCTTATCTTAGGAGTTTCCCCTCATGCATTGACTTCATGGCTCTCTGGTTGATATTTTGAGTTGCCATTTTGTGTCACAGTTCACATATCTTTCATAGATCTAGTTCACACATGCTTTTAGTGCTTCAAGGCATAGACCTCTTGTGAGATCCCGATCTCCACCGCGCAACGGATTCGGGTTACTAGCAGGGGAAGTAGCACATCACACGTGGGTAGGGGTCTCACACTCGGGGCCTCGCCCACGGATATCCGGACAAGAGACTAATCCTTCTTGGTTTGTCCAAAACTGAAATCGGAAAAACTTCCTTTACCCGGAAAGCATGGGCGATTCCACCAGGATAACTCTTTACTCTAACGTAGTCAAGATCATTACGGATGAACTGATCTGACTACACCTTTAACGGTACTTGGTCAAATCAAGGAAGAAACTTGCACTTGGATCATTGGGATCAACGCTTTTTTCCCCATCAAGAGGCACAGCCGTTGATTCCTATCCATAGAATAATTTCTATCTGGGATTTACTTCATCTATCGTAATAATAGAAATTAAATCTCAATTTACGGATCCATCAGTCCAGCCTAACCCCATCCGATCCCATGGGTTAGCCAACCGCCCAACCACTGTAGTGATGGGATCCAATTTGGAATTTGGTTAGGTTTTGTCCCGGGTACCAAGGAAAAGAGTTCCAAGGCCCCCTAGCCGGAAGTTCATGCAAACATAAAACTAGCCACACCACTTACACACCCAATATGAAAATTGCCTTTTTCTTAGCATCAGCTAACTTTAAAACAATCCTTTAATGAAACCATAGTACCACTGATCACAATCTTCCAATTTATCCAGTTGATTCATAATTTCCCATCATTCCCTCATCAGAGTATCTATGGCATCATTGGCAACTAGAACGCTCACCACCTGTCCACACAGGGGCCTTTTCAATAGTTCCTAGCCCATAATACTCGGCAATATAATCACTTATAAAAATCAAGATGGACTCTCGTTGAAGATCAGCAAGATCAACCAACAGATCCATATAAGGAGCCATGGACTCATCCATTGAAGACCAGCAAGGTCAATCAACCAGATCCATGCCCAGTTTCACAAAACAACTCTTACTCCTTGTTCCAATATCTTCCTCGACGCACGCGTGGGTATCCTAGGCGACCCAAAGCCCGAGCACCGTATGGTCAACACCCTCTAGGATCCTTCGCAGGTGACCTAGCGCTTCACTCATAGGCCGCTTCCTTGGTCCCTCATCCACCGTACCGGAAGCTCACCATTTTAATCGAACCGAGGCTGGTCAAGACCTCGGCCGACTTTGCTATGCGAGACGTCCTCCATTGACTCTCCGTCAGCAGTTGCAACTTTAACAGTTAGGTCTTCATGACCTTAATCCACAAGATGGTCAAAATGCTTCCCCAGCATTCTTGACATAAAACAGTCATTTACAAACAGTCACAAAATACAGTTTCTAAATCGAACTCTCATTTTTCCACATTATCCCTCATTAATCCACATTACTTATTCCACATTCCATTTATATGTGTACTCATCCAATCACATCATTTTCCATCTCTTCACTTCAGATTCTTTCACACCACATATCATATATTCACATCCATATCCACTTCCATACATCCACATCCACATCCACATTCACATCCATACATCCACATCTACATGCTTACCTCCATTTTCACATCCTCATTTATACATCCACATCCCATATCCACATTCATACATACACATCCATATCCACATCTATACATCCACATCCACATGCATACATCCATTATCACGTCTTCATTCATACATCCACATCCATATACATACATACATCCACATCCACATTCCCATTCACATCTATACATCCACATCTACATCCACATTCACATACATCCACATCCACATTTCCATTCACATCTATACATCCACATCTACATCCACATACATACATACATCCACATCTACATCCACATACATACATACATCCACATCCACATTCCACATTCACATCTATACATCCACATCCACATCCACATTCCACATTCACATCTATACATCCACATCTATATCCACTTTATACATCTTCATACATACATCCATTTTCACATTCATACATCCACACTCTCATCTCCACATCCACACATCCACATACATACATCCATTTCCACATTCCCATTCATATAACCCCATATGCCTTCACAACTAATCTTTTACATCACATCCATTCTCGCCCTATCACAACCCATATACATCTTATCCTATCACATACACTTCTTACCTCATCCCATACACATCTTATCACATCTTAATTCATCTTATCTCCTCTTATCACCTCTTATCACATCCTATCACATCTCATATCTATTTATAGAATACAAAAGAATTCTTATATTTGATATAAGATTTCTTTACACATTTACTTATGCATAAATTCCATTTAAGGAGATTAATACTTCCGAAGAAAAATCAATCTTTTATGCATCTTCCTATGCATAAATTCATTTTAAATGAAAATGACACTTTTAAATTAAAATTCAATCTTTTATGCATCTTCCTATGCATAAATTTAATTTAGATGAGAATGACACTTTTGAATTAAAAATTCAATCTTTTATGCATCTTCCTATGCATAAATTCAATTTAGATGAGAATGACACTTTTGAATTAAAAATCAATTTTTTTATGCATCTTCTTATGCATAAAGTCAATTTGGTAGGAATTACACTTTTAGAATAAAAGAATTTCTCTTATGCATCTAAGTTATGCATAAAATCCATTTATGATGAAAATCACACTTTTAGTATAAAAAGAATATCTTTTATGCATACCTCCATGCATGAAATCCAATTATGATAAAAGTAACACTTTTATAATAAAATAATCAACTTTTATGCATACCTCTATGCATGAAATTCAATTGTGACAAAAGTAACACTTTTACATTAAAATAATCATCTTTTATGCATACCTCTATGCATGAAATCCAATATGATAAAAGTAACACTTTTGATATTAAAAAATTATCCTTTATGCATACTTCTATGCATGAAAATTAAAAATGATAAAAGTAACACTTTTGATATAAAAAAATTATCCTTTATGCATACTTCTATGCATGAAAATTAAAAATGATAAAAGTAACACTTTTGATATAAAAATTTTTCCTTTATGCATACTTCTATGCATGAAAATTAAAAATGATAAAAGTAACACTTTTAATATAAAAAAATTATCTTTTATGCATACTTCTATGCATGAAAATTAAAAATGATAAAAGTAACACTTTTAAGATAAAAAAATTTATCCTTTATGCATACTTCTATACATGAAAATTAAAATTTGATAAAAGTAACACTTTTATGTTAAAATAATAATCCTTTATGCATACCTCTATGCATGAAATCTAAATATGATAAAAGTAACACTTTTATGTTAAAATAATAATCTTTTAAGCATAGCTCTATGCATGAAAATCAACTATGCATAATAGAAAAATCAATTTCTCTATGATTACAATGAATATCTTTCAATTAATCTAGGATGATAATTCCTAGAATATGGTAGGAAGTCCTCTTTTTATGCTTTGAATGAAATTATTTTATGCATAATTTTTATAAAAATTTTGCCATAGCTCCGCTGCTATGACTGATAAATCTCAATTTTTCTAAGGGATAAAGCTTATCATTAAGGAAATAATTAAAATGATCTCTAATTGGATCATTAATCCATAATGGATTGAATCATCAATATACATAAACTAAAAGCATAGAAAAAAAAACCATTAATTTGGCCTCAAGCATAGCTTAATCTTGGGTTAAGGAAAAGCTTTATGAAAAGCTTGATTTGGATTGAGAATGGGTCATGAGTATGACCATTTCTTGAGTGAGAGAGAGAAATTACATAAAAACTATTAGAATTTAAACATAAATGGAAATTAACTTCAATAGCATTTATTAAATTATGTAACTCTTCACTAACATTCATCAATTCACTTCAATAGCATTCAAAAAAACCATACCAATTAAGCTTCTCAAGCTTGAGAGGGGTTGAGAAGAGAGAATCATTGAGAAATTATAGAAAAGATCAATATTCACTAATTACCTTACAAATTGCTTGATTCTTTGTTCACGGTAGAGGCCCCCAACCAATCAATTGGTTAAGTATGTTGATGGAGCCACTAATGGGGATTGAAGAAAGAGGGAAGCTCCAAAAACCAGTGAATTATTAAATGAATTCACAGTTCTTGGCTTAGGTGGAGTAGAGTAATGATGCATAAACACTATCTATTTTTCAACAAGGGGGAGGCTTCTATTTATAGGAAAAATTGAGCTCCTAACCAAACAAACTAATTCTAGAATTTTCTAAATCAGTTTGGTCAATATTTGACCATTTTTAGGTCAGTTAAGCTAACTTTTTGGAACTAGACTTGAATGAGGAGAGAGGAGAGATGAAATATCTCAATTTTTATGAGTTTAAAACTCATTCAAGCATGTGAAATATGCACCTCCTTTAAAGAACTCCCCTTCCTTACATATGTGTCATAATGGAATCATTTTAATATTGCTCATAGTTTTTTTACTAATAAACCTTGTACATTTTCAACTCTTCATCTTATGTGAAATATGCACCTCCTTTAAAGAATTCCCCTTCCTTACATATGTGTCATAATGGAATCATTTTAATATTGCTCATAGTTTTTTACTAATAAACCTTGTACATTTTCAACTCTTCATCTTATGTGAAATATGCACCTCCTTTAAAGAACTCCCCTTTCTTACATATGTGTCATAATGGAATCATTTTAATATTGCTCATAGTTTTTTACTAATAAACCTTGTACATTTTCAACTCTTCATCTTATGTGAGCATTTACTCATTTTTGGATACCCAAAATATCTCATATTTTTAATATTGCTCATAGTTTTTTACTAATAAACCTTGTACATTTTCAACTCTTCATCTTATGTGAGCATTTACTCATTTTTGGGTATCTTCTTTTACAAATTGAATTTATCTCCTCCCTACACATGGATTGATGCTATTGGCCCATAGGAACCTTAATTGGACCATAATCCAAAAATTTCTGAAAATCTAGACCCTTAGACTAAGGTCCTTTATACCCATTTCCAATAAATTCTAATTGCACATTGGAAAGTTTTTTTTGAATTTCTGTTTCAGGGGAACTTATTTTAATAAGATGAGATAATTTTCTATCCAAAAATATTAAAAATCTGAATATTCTCTCTCTAGAATATTCTCTCTCTCTAGGTTAAAACAGTTAGAAATAAGGTCTTTATATTTTTGAAGAGGGATTGATTACAGGGGAAGATACTAGACATCAAAAGGGGGGTTGGGGGAGGAATCTTACATTCTACCCCACTTAAAAAACGCGAGATGTCCTCATCTCGCAAACTGGGATAATTTCGCAAGATGCACGAATTATGAGACTTAGAGAAAAATTTAAATCAAGATTAACCACCAAGAAAAAGTCTCAAAGAGAGCAAGATTCAAGATAAGAACAAGATTTAAACCTTATTCATTCTCGGAACTTATACAGTAAAGATAGAAGAACTCTTTACACTTCCATAAGCCCGTCCATCATATGATCACAAAAGTAGCACTCACAAGCTGCGCATGTATAAGGTAACTCATCTATGGGAATAATTATGTTGGTTATTGCTGCACCTATTTCAGTGGTATGAGGTGATCTAACAAAAGGACCTCTGAGAGGTAAGCCAAAAACGGGGTAAAGGCATATCTTCTCATGAGGAAGAAAACACGCCAGTAAGAAGACCCGCTCAGAAAACCCAAGATGTCTTAATCTCATGATGCAGTAGTATCGGGGACCCAAACCCAAGGCTTCGATAACCATGGCCAAGCGGACATTGTTACGAAAGTGCTGCTGACCCCAGGGTGTTACCCTAGTTATGTCTTGATAGGTCCGCCATTTGGTCTGCGCTACAGAAGTTCCTAGGTGAGGAAAAAGTGAGCGCTCATACCGTTCTATAAAGTCTTTCTTCACAGACTCTCTTGCGTCTTGAAGATGAGAAATCATCATGGATAAAACTAATTCCTGTTTGCCAAGCCATGAAGGAGATTAAGAAGGAAGATCGATGGAAGTAAGATTACTGTGAGTGACAGGTAAAAGTTACGACTTATATAAAGGAAGGAGCTAGCGTAACTTAGAAGCCAACGGTAACTTGCCACTGAAGTTTTACCGTCTTTCCATGATTTGGGTTTGGCACATATTTCTATGAAATACATTAAGAACTTTGAGATGAGGAGATAAAAGAAGCTCGTAAGCTAAGTCGCTTACTTTCTTTGAATTCAGATAAGGCTCACAATATCTGGGGGATAACTTCTTAAACTCCCCAATAGATAAAGAACTTCTTTTGGACCGTACTCGAATGAAGACCAAAACCTTGGTATCCAAAACACCGATTTTTACTTCTGAACTCATTGTTCTGAATCCTTAAAACAGGTGGAACTCCTGAGAAGTATTCTAGGGAAAGGGTCTTTCTTTCTTAAACAGAATCTTTCTTTTATTTTAGAGATCAAAAAGGGAGATTCTTACTCTTGTATACCTCGAAGGCTGGGGAGGAATCTTACATTCTACCCCACTTAAAAAAGTGCGAGATGTCCTCATCTCGCCAAGTAGAGGACAACTCTTTTTCTTAAGATCTAATTTATTCTAGGGTTCCTTATATTCTGGTCAACCCAACAGAATACGGGGATAAATATCCCTTATATAGAACTCATCATTAAATAACAATTCATTTTAAATCATATCATTCATATCTTTAACACGATAATGGTCCATCAGATCGAAATTTTTTTTTTTCTGAACATTCCTCCCCACGGGAATTTCAGTCAAGCAAGTTTTCAATTTGTCATCCCTTAACTTGATATACCGAGTCAAGTGTTAACAGTAGCATTTTGACAGCACAATCCACTAATCTCATAGTGATTTGCTGAAATCATTATCATCATTCCAGTTATGAATATCATCACTGGGACTCGTCCCATTCATCCTCATTGTGGTTTCGCTCAGCTTATTACATTTCAACTAAATTTTGGAAATCATCATTTTTCAATCAGAATCCAAATCAATTCATCGATTCTCAAACAGAATTAAAAATCATATCAACCACATTCGAATTCATCATCTAGATAGCATTAACGCTTATAATTTCAAGTCTTAGATTTACTCGTATATACTGTCAGTAAAGAGCTGCAGTATACTCTCGGTATATACGGGTAGTCACGGCCCTTGGAATTATAAGGTAAATACCATCATGTCTAGGCCTCAAGCAAGTCAGGGATTCTATATAATTGCGGTACTTCCATCTAAAGACCCAATTACCAATTTACGAATTTTAGTTTGAATATCAAATTGTATGACTTATATCACACAATTACAACCTTTTTGTGTTTCTTGATAAATTTTTGACATATTTGTCTTCTCAGTTGATCTTTATTAACCAAATGCTCTGATACCAACTGTGAGATCCCGATCTCCACCGCGCAACGGATTCGGGTTACTAGCAGCGGAAGTAGCACATCACGTGTGGGAAGGGGTCTCACACTCGGGGCCTCGCCCACGGATATCCGGACAAGAGACTAATCCTTCTCGGTTTGTCCAAAACTGAAACCGGAAAAACTTCCTTTACCCGGAAAGCATGGGCGATTCCACCAGGATAACTCTTTACTCTAACGTAGTCAAGATCATTACGGATGAACTGATCTGACTACACCTTTAACGGTACTTGGTCAAATCAAGGAAGAAACTTGCACTTGGATCATTGGGATCAACACTTTTTTCCCCATCAAGAGGCACAGCCGTTGATTCCTATCCATAGAACAATTTCTATCCGGGATTTACTTCATCTATCGTAATAATAGAAATTAAATCTCGATTTACGGATCCATCAGTCCAGCCTAACCCCATCCCGATCCCATGGGTTAGCCAACCGCCCAACCACTGTAGTGATGGGATCCAATTTGGAATTTGGTTAGGTTTTGTCCCGGGTACCAAGGAAAAGAGTTCCAAGGCCCCCTAGCCGGAAGTTCATGCAAACATAAAACTGGCCACACCACTTACACACCCAATATGAAAATTACCTTTTTCTTAGCATCAGCTAACTTTAAAACAATCCTTTAATGAAACCATAGTACCACTGATCACAATCTTCCAATTTTTCCAGTTGATTCATAATTTCCCATCATTCCCTCATCAGAGTATCTATGGCATCATTGGCAACTAGAACGCTCACCACCTGTCCACACAGGGGCCTTTTCAATAGTTCCTAGCCCATAATACTCGGCAATATAATCACTTATAAAAATCAAGATGGACTCTCGTTGAAGATCAGCAAGATCAACCAACAGATCCATATAAGGAGCCATGGACTCATCCATTGAAGACCAGCAAGGTCAATCAACCAGATCCATGCCCGGTTTCACAAAACAACTCTTACTCCTTGTTCCAATATCTTCCTCGATGCACGCGTGGGTATCCTAGGCGACCCAGAGCCCGAGCACGGTATGGTCAGCACCCTCTAGGATCCTTTGCAGGTGACCTAGCGCTTCACTCATAGGCCGCTTCCTTGGTCCCTCATCCACCGTACCGAAAGCTCACCATTTTAATCGAACCGAGGCTGGTCAAGACCTCGGCCGACTTTGCTACGCGAGACGTCCTCCATTGACTCTCCGTCAGCAGTTGCAACTTTAACAGTTAGGTCTTCATGACCTTAATCCACAAGATGGTCAAAATGCTTCCCCAGCATTCTTGACATAAAACAGTCATTTACAAACAGTCACAAAATACAGTTTCTAAATCGAACTCTCATTTTTCCACATTATCCCTCATTAATCCACATTACTTATTCCACATTCCATTTATATGTGTACTCATCCAATCACATCATTTTCCATCTCTTCACTTCAGATTCTTTCACACCACATATCATATATTCACATCCATATCCACATCCATACATCCACATTCACATCCATACATCCACATCTACATGCTTACCTCCATTTTCACATCCTCATTTATACATCCACATCCCATATCCACATTCATACATACACATCCATATCCACATCTATACATCCACATCCACATGCATACATCCATTATCACGTCTTCATTCATACATCCACATCCATATACATACATACATCCACATCCATATTCCCATTCACATCTATACATCCACATCTACATCCACATTCACATACATCCACATCCACATTTCCATTCACATCTATACATCCACATCTACATCCACATACATACATACATCCACATCTACATCCACATACATACATACATCCACATCCACATTCCACATTCCACATTCACATCTATACATCCACATCCACATCCACATTCCACATTCACATCTATACATCCACATCTATATCCACATTATACATCTTCATACATACATCCATTTTCACATTCATACAGCCACACTCTCATCTCCACATCCACACATCCACATACATACATCCATTTCCACATTCCCATTCATATAACCCCATATGCCTTCACAACTAATCTTTTACATCACATCCATTCTCGCCCTATCACAACCCATATACATCTTATCCTATCACATACACTTCTTACCTCATCCCATACACATCTTATCACATCTTAATTCATCTTATCTCCTCTTATCACCTCTTATACACCTCTAGGATTAGTGACTTCTAGATGATGACTCCACTTATCTCTTATGCGCGGATATGTTGTCGGTCTTTAGTGATGATGACGTTTATGATGATCCTGATGATTATATTTTTACCTTGGAGGATAACAAACACATAGAGGGATTTGCACATGAGGATGTGATGCATACTTTAGATCATGCACATACACACATGGATACAATAGGTCTTGCCTCGAATGTTTTGAGTTGTGCTACATCGGGAAATGGCATCGATTCTCCCATCTGACTTTGCATGATGCTGACTATGAGCTATATGCATTCGGTTCCTGTGATTGAAAACGACCCAATGTTTTGCGGAGCCACAACATTTAGCGCTTGGGTACATCACTTTTGGCATTTGCGGTGTATGGTTTCTGTCTATGTGGCTTGACATTTAGATACGTGTATGGCACATCCTAGTCTTGGCTTGCATAATGGTTCTTCCGAGCAAAGGCTCACTAGTCAATGTTTTAAGAAAGATTTATTTTAATTTTCTTTACCAGGGCCAGTGTTCGTGAAGTCCATGGATCACAAGTGATTGGCGCATCGATAATTTAAGAAACATGACAAGCTTCATTTTAATTTTTAAAAAAGGTAGCGTCATCGAGCTTAGCTCTTAGCTTAGTGGCCGTCATCAAGCTCTTGGAGCTCTCAACTCTTTGATCACCACATCACCAACATCACAAGAGAGCCAAGGTCAGTGGTGGCCAATAGCGTTAGAAGGAGAAGGTGAGGGAGGAAAAAAAACAAAATGCTTAGATTATAGGTTTTATTTTTCTACCTTTTCACATAGTTCCCTTTAGGCCCTAACTTGATGGCCATTCACATTGTTGCCATCTAACCCTATGGCCATTCACATCGCTTGGGAATCCTCTACACCATTTTGGCCACTTCCGAGCTATTGACCTACCTCTTATAATGTCACTTATGCTACGGTTTGCTCACTCGAGGTGTTTGTGAGGGATGATCACTATGGTGTTGTAGCCCGGGCCTCTTCGCACACGATTGCATTTTGTGAGTTGCGGTGGTTTTATTCTCACGTGGGATGTTTGTAAGGGCTGATCACTATGGTGTTTGCTTTCAATGCATTGTGGGGTTGGTTCACACGGCTTGGGTTCTTGGTGATTACTCACACCTCTTATAATCTCATTTACTCCAGGGTTTGCTCACATGAGGTGTTTGTGAGGGATGATAACTATGGTGTGGTGGGGCCTCTTCACACATGATTGCATTTCGTGAGTTGTGGGGGTTTTATTCTCACCTAGGATGTTTGTGAGGGCTGATCACTATAGTGTTTGCTTTTAATGCATTTGGGGATTGGTTTGCAGGGCTTGGGCTTTTCTTGGTGATTATTCACACACATTGTGTATTGTGTTTTGGGGAGTACACTTTGGGTTGTGTATTCATATGTGACCATGGTATTCATATACTTTGGGTGCTGTATTCATATGCCACTACTTTCACCCTTCATTTGATTGCCAAGGTGCGAGAGTTCACACCATCATCGTCATCATTGACATCACTATATTACCATAGAGATCCTTATCTTAGGAGTTTCCCCTCATGCATTGACTTCATGGCTCTCTGGTTGATATTTTGAGTTGCCATTTTGTGTCACAGCTCACATATCTTTCATAGATCTAGTTCACACATGCTTTTAGTGCTTCAAGGCATAGACCTCTATACCCTCATTTGTAGACTTCATGCTCATGCCACGGTTGGATGTTCGAGCTTGCGGGTTCGTTACATAGGAAATCGTGTCTTCATCGATTCATTGCTCGGTTACCTCGACACATATGGTTTGGCATTGTTTTAGCATGGGGACTAGTCTTCTTTGGTGACTTGTACGAATGTCCTACACTCTTGAGCCACCATGATTTGCTCCTGATGGTGTCAATTACACCGTGTGAATGCAGATGGTGATGATGTATTTTACACTCATACACATGATGATATATCGCATGTACACGCATATGATGATATCGATGTATCACACACACATGATGATAGTGATATACGTGCACATGATGTTGATGATAGTGATAGTGATAGTGATAGTGTTAGAGATAGTGTGTGAGCTTTGGGCATGATCTCAAGGGCCTATAGGGATGGCATCTAGCATTACGTGTGTTAATATATCTAGGCCTACCTGCCTTCCTAGGGATCATAGCTTGGCATTAGATGATCTCACGGGTCAACATTTGATTATTGATGCATCCATTAACACACACGAGGTTAGCGATACCTTGCATGGGGAGTCATGGGATACACGTGAGCGTAGGATTGCATTTCTTGTGCTAGATATATCAAGATATTCTTCTGGGGCTTTCGCGTGTGGAGGCATTCACGATACTACTTGTAGTTCTCATAGTTTACCTGGCAATGTTTATGTGGGTATAGTGCATATATTTGAGCACTCAGTCATTAATCCATGAGGGCAGTGTTGACTTTACTGAGGTAAGAATTCATAGGAGATATATGATTATGTATATGGATATAGAGAGTTTTACATTTTCTTAGATCCAGTGTATTGATGGAGATAGACCCTACCTACGAGGATTGCTTCTGAGTGACGACCTTGGACAAACAATCTAGGATTAGTGACTTCTAGATGATGACTCCACTTATCTCTTATGCGCGGATATGTTGTCGGTCTTTAGTGATGATGACGTTTATGATGATCCTGATGATTATATTTTTACCTTGGAGGATAACAAACACATAGAGGGATTTGCACATGAGGATGTGATGCATACTTTAGATCATGCACATGCACACATGGATACAATAGGTCTTGCCTCGAATGTTTTGAGTTGTGCTACATCGGGAAATGGCATCGATTCTCCCATCTGACTTTGCATGATGCTGACTATGAGCTATATGCATTCGGTTCCTGTGATTGAAAACGACCCAATGTTTTGCGGAGCCACAACATTTAGCGCTTGGGTACATCACTTTTGGCATTTGCGGTGTATGGTTTCTGTCTATGTGGCTCGACATTTAGATACGCGTATGGCACATCCTAGTCTTGGCTTGCATAATGGTTCTTCCGAGCAAAGGCTCACTAGTCAATGTTTTAAGAAAGATTTATTTTAATTTTCTTTACCAGGGCCAGTGTTCGTGAAGTCCATGGATCACAAGTGATTGGCGCATCGATAATTTAAGAAACATGACAAGCTTCATTTTAATTTTTAAAAAAGGTAGCGTCATCGAGCTTAGCTCTTAGCTTAGTGGCCGTCATCAAGCTCTTGGAGCTCTCAACTCTTTGATCACCACATCACCAACATCACAAGAGAGCCAAGGTCAGTGGTGGCCAATAGCGGTTAGAAGGAGAAGGTGAGGGAGGAAAAAAAACAAAATGCTTAGATTATAGGTTTTATTTTTCTACCTTTTCACATAGTTCCCTTTAGGCCCTAACTTGATGGCCGTTCACATTGTTGCCATCTAACCCTATGGCCATTCACATCGCTTGGGGATCCTCTACACCATTTTGGCCACTTCATTCACACCCGAGCTATTGACCTACCTCTTATAATGTCACTTATGCTACGGTTTGCTCACTCGAGGTGTTTGTGAGGGATGATCACTATGGTGTTGTAGCCCGGGCCTCTTCGCACACGATTGCATTTTGTGAGTTGCGGTGGTTTTATTCTCACGTGGGATGTTTGTAAGGGCTGATCACTATGGTGTTTGCTTTCAATGCATTGTGGGGTTGGTTCACACGGCTTGGGTTCTTGGTGATTACTCACACCTCTTATAATCTCATTTACTCCAGGGTTTGCTCACATGAGGTGTTTGTGAGGGATGATAACTATGGTGTGGTGGGGCCTCTTCACACATGATTGCATTTCGTGAGTTGTGGGGGTTTTATTCTCACCTAGGATGTTTGTGAGGGCTGATCACTATAGTGTTTGCTTTTAATGCATTTTGGGATTGGTTTACAGGGCTTGGGCTTTTCTTGGTGATTATTCACACACATTGTGTATTGTGTTTTGGGGAGTACACTTTGGGTTGTGTATTCATATGTGACCATGGTATTCATATACTTTGGGTGCTGTATTCATATGCCACTACTTTCACCCTTCATTTGATTGCCAAGGTGCGAGAGTTCACACCATCATCGTCATCATTGACATCACTATATTACCATAGAGATCCTTATCTTAGGAGTTTCCCCTCATGCATTGACTTCATGGCTCTCTGGTTGATATTTTGAGTTGCCATTTTGTGTCACAGTTCACATATCTTTCATAGATCTAGTTCACACATGCTTTTAGTGCTTCAAGGCATAGACCTCTATACCCTCATTTGTAGACTTCATGCTCATGCCACGGTTGGATGTTCGAGCTTGCGGGTTCGTTACATAGGAAATCGTGTCTTCATCGATTCATTGCTCGGTTACCTCGACACATATGGTTTGGCATTGTTTTAGCATGGGGACTAGTCTTCTTTGGTGACTTGTACGAATGTCCTACACTCTTGAGCCACCATGATTTGCTCCTGATGGTGTCAATTACACCGTGTGAATGCAGATGGTGATGATGTATTTTACACTCATACACATGATGATATATCGCATGTACACGCATATGATGATATCGATGTATCACACACACATGATGATAGTGATATACGTGCACATGATGTTGATGATAGTGATAGTGATAGTGTTAGAGATAGTGTGTGAGCTTTGGGCATGATCTCAAGGGCCTATAGGGATGGCATCTAGCATTACGTGTGTTAATATATCTAGGCCTACCTGCCTTCCTAGGGATCATAGCTTGGCATTAGATGATCTCACGGGTCAACATTTGATTATTGATGCATCCATTAACACACACGAGGTTAGCGATACCTTGCATGGGGAGTCATGGGATACACGTGAGCGTAGGATTGCATTTCTTGTGCTAGATATATCAAGATATTCTTCTGGGGCTTTCGCGTGTGGAGGCATTCATGATACTACTTGTAGTTCTCATAGTTTACCTGGCAATGTTTATGTGGGTATAGTGCATATATTTGAGCACTCAGTCATTAATCCATGAGGGCAGTGTTGACTTTACTGAGGTAAGAATTCATAGGAGATATATGATTATGTATATGGATATAGAGAGTTTTACATTTTCTTAGATCCAGTGTATTGATGGAGATAGACCCTACCTACGAGGATTTCTTCTGAGTGACGACCTTGGATAAACAATCTAGGATTAGTGACTTCTAGATGATGACTCCACTTATCTCTTATGCGCGGATATGTTGTCGGTCTTTAGTGATGATGACGTTTATGATGATCCTGATGATTATATTTTTACCTTGGAGGATAACAAACACATAGAGGGATCACGTGGGATGTTTGTAAGGGCTGATCACTATGGTGTTTGCTTTCAATGCATTGTGGGGTTGGTTCACACGGCTTGGGTTCTTGGTGATTACTCACACCTCTTATAATCTCATTTACTCCAGGGTTTGCTCACATGAGGTGTTTGTGAGGGATGATAACTATGGTGTGGTGGGGCCTCTTCACACATGATTGCATTTCGTGAGTTGTGGGGGTTTTATTCTCACCTAGGATGTTTGTGAGGGCTGATCACTATAGTGTTTGCTTTTAATGCATTGTGGGATTGGTTTGCAGGGCTTGGGCTTTTCTTGGTGATTATTCACACACATTGTGTATTGTGTTTTGGGGAGTACACTTTGGGTTGTGTATTCATATGTGACCATGGTATTCATATACTTTGGGTGCTGTATTCATATGCCACTACTTTCACCCTTCATTTGATTGCCAAGGTGCGAGAGTTCACACCATCATCGTCATCATTGACATCACTATATTACCATAGAGATCCTTATCTTAGGAGTTTCCCCTCATGCATTGACTTCATGGCTCTCTGGTTGATATTTTGAGTTGCCATTTTGTGTCACAGCTCACATATCTTTCATAGATCTAGTTCACACATGCTTTTAGTGCTTCAAGGCATAGACCTCTATACCCTCATTTGTAGACTTCATGCTCATGCCACGGTTGGATGTTCGAGCTTGCGGGTTCGTTACATAGGAAATCGTGTCTTCATCGATTCATTGCTCGGTTACCTCGACACATATGGTTTGGCATTGTTTTAGCATGGGGACTAGTCTTCTTTGGTGACTTGTACGAATGTCCTACACTCTTGAGCCACCATGATTTGCTCCTGATGGTGTCAATTACACCGTGCGAATGCAGATGGTGATGATGTATTTTACACTCATACACATGATGATATATCGCATGTACACGCATATGATGATATCGATGTATCACACACACATGATGATAGTGATATACGTGCACATGATGTTGATGATAGTGATAGTGATAGTGTTAGAGATAGTGTGTGAGCTTTGGGCATGATCTCAAGGGCCTATAGGGATGGCATCTAGCATTACGTGTGTTAATATATCTAGGCCTACCTGCCTTCCTAGGGATCATAGCTTGGCATTAGATGATCTCACGGGTCAACATTTGATTATTGATGCATCCATTAACACACACGAGGTTAGCGATTGTAAGATTCCTCCCCCAACCCCCTTTTGATGTCTAGTATCTTCCCCTGTAATCAATCCCTCTTCAGAAATATAAAGACCTTGTTTCTAACTGTTTTAACCTAGAGAGAGAATATTCAGATTATGAATATTTTTGGATAGAAAAATAACTCATCTTATTAAAATAAGTTCCCCTGAAACAGAAATTCAAAAAGAACTTTCCAATGTGCAATTGGAATTAATTGGAAATGGGTATAAAGGACCTTAGCCTAAGGGTCTAGATTTTCAGAAATTTTTGGATTATGGTCCAATTAAGGTTCCTATGGCCAATAGCATCAATCCATGTGTAGGGAGGAGATAAAACCAATTTGTTAAAGAAGATACCCAAAAATGAGTAAATGCTCACATAAGATGAAGAGTTGAAAATGTACAAGGTTTATTAGTAAAAAACTATGAGCAATATTAAAAATATGAGATATTTTGGGTATCCAAAAAATGAGTAAATGCTCACATAAGATGAAGAGTTGAAAATGTACAAGGTTTATTAGTAAAAAACTATGAGCAATATTAAAATGATTCCATTATGACACATATGTAAGGAAGGGGAGTTCTTTAAAGGAGGTGCATATTTCACATAAGATGAAGAGTTGAAAATGTACAAGGTTTATTAGTAAAAAACTATGAGCAATATTAAAATGATTCCATTATGACACATATGTAAGGAAGGGGAGTTCTTTAAAGGAGGTGCATATTTCACATAAGATGAAGAGTTGAAAATGTACAAGGTTTATTAGTAAAAAAACTATGAGCAATATTAAAATGATTCCATTATGACACATATGTAAGGAAGGGGAGTTCTTTAAAGGAGGTGCATAATTCACATGCTTGAATGAGTTTTAAACTCATAAAAATTGAGATATTTCATCTCTCCTCTCTCCTCATTCAAGTCTAGTTCCAAAAAGTTAGCTTAACTGACCTAAAAATGGTCAAATATTGACCAAACTGATTTAGAAAATTCTAGAATCAGTTTGTTTGGTTAGGAGCTCAATTTTTCCTATAAATAGAAGCCTCCCCCTTGTTGAAAAAAACATAGTGTTTATACATCGTTACTCTACTCCACCTAAGCCAAGAACTGTGAATTCATTTAATAATTCACTAGTTTTTGGAGCTTCCCTCTTTCTTCAATCCCCATTAGTGGCTCCATCAACATACTTAACCAATTGATTGGTTGGGGGCCTCTACCGTGAACAAAGAATCAAGCAATTTGTAAGGTAATTAGTGAATATTGATCTTTTCTATAATTTCTCAATGTTTCTCTCTTCTCAACCCCTCTCAAGCTTGAGAAGCTTAATTGGTATGGTTTTTTTTTAATGCTATTGAAGTGAATTGATAATGTTAGTGAAGAGTTACATAATTTAATAAATGCTATTGAAGTTAATTTCCAATTATGTTTAAATTCTAATAGTTTTTATGTAATTTCTCTCTCTCAATCAAGAAATGGTCATACTCATGACCCATTCTCAATCCAAATCAAGCTTTTCATAAAGCTTTTTCTTAACCCAAGATTAAGCTATGCTTGAGGCCAAATTAATGGCTTTTTTCTATGCTTTTAGTTTATGTATATTGATGATTCAATCCATTATGGATGAATGATCCAATTAGAGATCATTTTAATTATTTCCTTAATGATAAGCTTTATCCCTTAGAAAAATTGAGATTTATCAGTCATAGCAGCGGAGCTATGGCAAAATTTTTATAAAAATTATGCATAAAATAATTTCATAAAAAGAGGACTTCCTACCATATTCTAGGAATTATCATCCTAGATTAATTGAAAGATATTCATTGTAATCATAGAGAAATTGATTTTTATATTATGCATAATTGATTTTCATGCATAGAAGATAAATTTTTTATATTAAAAGTGTTACTTTTATCATTTTTAATTTTCATGCATAGAAGTATGCATAAAGGAAAAATTTTTATATCAAAAGTGTTATTTTTACCATTTTTATTTCATGCACAGTATGCATAATGGTTAAATTTTTATATCAAAAGTGTTACTTTTACCATTTTTATTTTCATGCATAGAAGTATGCATAAAGGAAAAATTTTTATATCAAAAGTGTTATTTTTACCATTTTTATTTCATGCATAGAAGTATGCATAATGGTTAAATTTTTATATCAAAAGTGTTACTTTTACCATTTTTATTTTCATGCATAGAAGTATGCATAAAGGAAAAATTTTTATATCAAAAGTGTTATTTTTACCATTTTTATTTCATGCATAGAAGTATGCATAATGGTTAAATTTTTATATCAAAAGTGTTACTTTTACCATTTTTATTTTCATGCATAGAAGTATGCATAATGGATTAATTATTTTATTATAAAAGTGTGACTTTTATCATAATTGAATTTCATGCATAGAGGTATGCATAAAAAGTTGATTATTTTATTGTAAGAGTGTTACTTTTATCATATTGGAATTCATGCATAGAGGTATGCATAAAAGATATTCTTTTTATACTAAAAGTGTGATTTTTCTCATAAATGGATTTTATGCATAACTTAGATGCATAAGAGAAATTCTTTTATTCTAAAAGTGTAATTCCTACTAAATTGAATTTATGCATAAGAAGATGCATAAAAAAAATTGATTTTTAATTCAAAAGTGTCATTCTCATCTAAATTGAATTTATGCATAGGAAGATGCATAAAAGATTGAATTTTAATTCAAAAGTGTCATTTTCATTTAAAATGAATTTATGCATAGGAAGATGCATAAAAGATTGATTTTACTTCAGAAGTATTAATCTCCTTAAATGGAATTTATGGATAAGAAAATGTGTAAAGAAATCTTATATTAAATATAAGAATTCTCTTGTATTCTATAAATAGATATGAGATGTGATAGGATGTGATAAGAGGTGTATAAGAGGTGATAAGAGGTGATAAGATGAATTAAGATGTGATAAGATGTGTATGGGATGAGGTAAGAAGTGGATGTGATAGGATAAGATGTATATGGGTTGTGATAAGGCAAGAATGGATGTGATGTAAAAGATTAGATGTGAAGGCATATGGGGTTATATGAATGGGAATGTGGAAATGGATGTATGTATGTGGATGTGTGGATGTGGAGATGGGAGTGTGGATGTATGAATGTGAAAATGGTGGATGTATGCATGAAGATGTATATGCATAGATGTGAATGTGGATGTAGATGTGGATGTATAGATGTGAATGGGAATGTGGATGTGAATGTGGATGTAGATGTGGATGTATAGATGTGAATGGGAATGTGGATGTGGATGTATGTATGTATGTATGTGGATGTATGTATGTATATGGATGTAGATGTGGATGTATAGATGTGAATGGGAATGTGGATGTGGATGTATGTGAATATGGATGTAGATGTGGATGTATAGATGTGAATGGGAATGTGGATGTGGATGTATGAATGAGGACGTGATAATGGATGTATGCATATAGATGTGGATATATGGATATGAATGTGGATGTGGATGTATGAATGAGGACGTGATAATGGATGTATGCATGTAAATGTGGATATATGGATGTGAATATGAATGTGGATGTGGATGTGGATGTATGGATGTCAATATGGATGTGTATGTATGAATGTAGATATGGGATATGGATGTATAAATGAGGATGTGAAAATGGAGGTATACATATAGATATGGATGTATGGATGTGAATGTGGATGTATGGATGTGAATGTGGATATGGATGTGGATATGGATGTGTATGTATGAATGTGGATATGGGATGTGGATGTATAAATGAGGATGTGAAAATGGATGTATGCATGTAAATGTGGATGTATGGATGTGAATGTGAATGTGTATGTGAATTAATGTGTCGTCGATATGAGGAAATGGATGAGAATGAGTACACATTGAATGGAATGTGGAATAAGTAATGTGGACTAAGGAGGGATAATGTGGAAAGACGAGAGTTCGATTTAGAAATTGTATTTTGTGACTGTTTGTAAATGACTGTTTTATGTCAAGAATGCTGGGGAAGCATTTTGACCATCTTGTGGATTAAGGTCATGAAGACCTAACTGTTAAAGTTGCAACTGCTGACGGAGAGTCAATGGAGGACGTCTCGCGTAGCAAGGTCGACCGAGGTCTTGACCAGCCTCGGTTCGATTTAAATGGTGAGCTTCCGGTACGGTGGATGAGGGACCAAGGAAGCGGCCTATGAGTGAAGCGCTAGGTCACCTGCGAAGGATCCTAGAGGGTGCTGACCATACGGTGCTCGGGCTCTGGGTCACCCAGGATACCCACGCGTGCGTCGAGGAAGATATTGGAACAAGGAGTAAGAGTTGTTTTGTGAAACCGGGCATGGATCTGGTTGATTGACCTTGCTGGTCTTCAATGGATGAGTCCATGGCTCTTTATATGGATCTGTTGGTTGATCTTGCTGATCTTCAACGAGGGTCCATCTTGATTTTTATAAGTGATTATATTGCCAGGTATTATGGGCTAGGAACTATTGAAAAGGCCCCTGTGTGGACAGGTGGTGAGCGTTCTAGTTGCCAATGATGCCATAGATACTCTGATGAAGGAATGATGGGAAATTATGAATCAACTGGATAAATTGGAAGATTATGATCAGTGGTACTATGGTTTCATTAAAGGATTGTTTTAAAGTTAGCTGATGCTAAGAAAAAGGCAATTTCATATTGGGTGTGTAAGTGGTGTGGCTAGTTTTATGTTTGCATGAACTTCCGACTAGGGGGCCTTGGAACTCTTTTCCTTGGTACCCGGGACAAAACCTAACCAAATTCCAAATTGGATCCCATCACTACAGTGGTTGGGCGGTTGGCTAACCCATGGGATCGGATGGGGTTAGGCTGGACTGATGGATCCGTAAATCGAGATTTAATTTCTATTATTACGATAGATGAAGTAAATCCCGGATAGAAATTGTTCTATGGATAGGAATCAACGGCTGTGCCTCTTGATGGGGAAAAAAGCGTTGATCCCAATGATCCAAGTGCAAGTTTCTTCCTTGATTTGACCAAGTACCGTTAAAGGTGCAGTCAGATCAGTTGATCCGTAATGATCTTGACTACGTTAGAGTAAAGAGTTATCCTGATGAATCGCCCATGCTTTCCGGGTAAAGGAAGTTTTTCCGGTTTCGGTTTTGGACAAACCGACGGATTAGTCTCTTGTCCGGATATCCGTGGGCGAGGCCCCGAGTGTGGGATCCCTGTCCCCCGCGAGAAGTTCTACTTCCGCTGCTAGTATCCCGACTCTATTGCTTGGTGGGAACGGGGGATCTCACAGCGATACCTTGCATGGGGAGTCATGGGATACACGTGAGCGTAGGATTGCATTTCTTGTGCTAGATATATCAAGATATTCTTCTGGGGCTTTCGCGTGTGGAGGCATTCACGATACTACTTGTAGTTCTCATAGTTTACCTGGCAATGTTTATGTGGGTATAGTGCATATATTTGAGCACTCAGTCATTAATCCATGAGGATGTTGACTTTACTGAGGTAAGAATTCATAGGAGATATATGATTATGTATATGGATATAGAGAGTTTTACATTTTCTTAGATCCAGTGTATTGATGGAGATAGACCCTACCTACGAGGATTTCTTCTGAGTGACGACCTTGGACAAACAATCTAGGATTAGTGACTTCTAGATGATGACTCCACTTATCTCTTATGCGCGGATATGTTGTCGGTCTTTAGTGATGATGACGTTTATGATGATCCTGATGATTATATTTTTACCTTGGAGGATAACAAACACATAGAGGGATTTGCACATGAGGATGTGATGCATACTTTAGATCATGCACATACACACATGGATACAATAGGTCTTGCCTCGAATGTTTTGAGTTGTGCTACATCGGGAAATGGCATCGATTCTCCCATCTGACTTTGCATGATGCTGACTATGAGCTATATGCATTCGGTTCCTGTGATTGAAAACGACCCAATGTTTTGCGGAGCCACAACATTTAGCGCTTGGGTACATCACTTTTGGCATTTGCGGTGTATGGTTTCTGTCTATGTGGCTCGACATTTAGATACGCGTATGGCACATCCTAGTCTTGGCTTGCATAATGGTTCTTCCGAGCAAAGGCTCACTAGTCAATGTTTTAAGAAAGATTTATTTTAATTTTCTTTACCAGGGCCAGTGTTCGTGAAGTCCATGGATCACAAGTGATTGGCGCATCGATAATTTAAGAAACATGACAAGCTTCATTTTAATTTTTAAAAAAGGTAGCGTCATCGAGCTTAGCTCTTAGCTTAGTGGCCGTCATCAAGCTCTTGGAGCTCTCAACTCTTTGATCACCACATCACCAACATCACAAGAGAGCCAAGGTCAGTGGTGGCCAATAGCGTTAGAAGGAGAAGGTGAGGGAGGAAAAAAAACAAAATGCTTAGATTATAGGTTTTATTTTTCTACCTTTTCACATAGTTCCCTTTAGGCCCTAACTTGATGGCCGTTCACATTGTTGCCATCTAACCCTATGGCCATTCACATCGCTTGGGGATCCTCTACACCATTTTGGCCACTTCATTCACACCCGAGCTATTGACCTACCTCTTATAATGTCACTTATGCTACGGTTTGCTCACTCGAGGTGTTTGTGAGGAATGATCACTATGGTGTTGTAGCCCGGGCCTCTTCGCACATGATTGCATTTTGTGAGTTGCGGTGGTTTTATTCTCACGTGGGATGTTTGTAAGGGCTGATCACTATGGTGTTTGCTTTCAATGCATTGTGGGGTTGGTTCACACGGCTTGGGTTCTTGGTGATTACTCACACCTCTTATAATCTCATTTACTCCAGGGTTTGCTCACATGAGGTGTTTGTGAGGGATGATAACTATGGTGTGGTGGGGCCTCTTCACACATGATTGCATTTCGTGAGTTGTGGGGGTTTTATTCTCACCTAGGATGTTTGTGAGGGCTGATCACTATAGTGTTTGCTTTTAATGCATTGTGGGATTGGTTTGCAGGGCTTGGGCTTTTCTTGGTGATTATTCACACACATTGTGTATTGTGTTTTGGGGAGTACACTTTGGGTTGTGTATTCATATGTGACCATGGTATTCATATACTTTGGGTGCTGTATTCATATGCCACTACTTTCACCCTTCATTTGATTGCCAAGGTGCGAGAGTTCACACCATCATTGTCATCATTGACATCACTATATTACCATAGAGATCCTTATCTTAGGAGTTTCCCCTCATGCATTGACTTCATGGCTCTCTGGTTGATATTTTGAGTTGCCATTTTGTGTCACAGTTCACATATCTTTCATAGATATAGTTCACACATGCTTTTAGTGCTTCAAGGCATAGACCTCTATACCCTCATTTGTAGACTTCATGCTCATGCCACGGTTGGATGTTGGAGCTTGCGGGTTCGTTACATAGGAAATCGTGTCTTCATCGATTCATTGCTCGGTTACCTCGACACATATGGTTTGGCATTGTTTTAGCATGGGGACTAGTCTTCTTTGGTGACTTGTACGAATGTCCTACACTCTTGAGCCACCATGATTTGCTCCTGATGGTGTCAATTACACCGTGCGAATGCAGATGGTGATGATGTATTTTACACTCATACACATGATGATATATCGCATGTACACGCATATGATGATATCGATGTATCACACACACATGATGATAGTGATATACGTGCACATGATGTTGATGATAGTGATAGTGATAGTGACAGTGTTAGAGATAGTGTGTGAGCTTTGGGCATGATCTCAAGGGCCTATAGGGATGGCATCTAGCATTACGTGTGTTAATATATCTAGGCCTACCTGCCTTCCTAGGGATCATAGCTTGGCATTAGATGATCTCACGGGTCAACATTTGATTATTGATGCATCCATTAACACACACGAGGTTAGCGATACCTTGCATGGGGAGTCATGGGATACACGTGAGCGTAGGATTGCATTTCTTGTGCTAGATATATCAAGATATTCTTCTGGGGCTTTCGCGTGTGGAGGCATTCACGATACTACTTGTAGTTCTCATAGTTTACCTGGCAATGTTTATGTGGGTATAGTGCATATATTTGAGCACTCAGTCATTAATCCATGAGGGCAGTGTTGACTTTACTGAGGTAAGAATTCATAGGAGATATATGATTATGTATATGGATATAGAGAGTTTTACATTTTCTTAGATCCAGTGTATTGATGGAGATAGACCCTACCTACGAGGATTGCTTCTGAGTGACGACCTTGGACAAACAATCTAGGATTAGTGACTTCTAGACGATGACTCCACTTATCTCTTATGCGCGGATATGTTGTCGGTCCTTAGTGATGATGACGGTTATGATGATCCTGATGATTATATTTTTACCTTGGAGGATAACAAACACATAGAGGGATTTGCACATGAGGATGTGATGCATACTTTAGATCATGCACATACACACATGGATACAATAGGTCTTGCCTCGAATGTTTTGAGTTGTGCTACATCGGGAAATGGCATCGATTCTCCCATCTGACTTTGCATGATGCTGACTATGAGCTATATGCATTCGGTTCCTGTGATTGAAAACGACCCAATGTTTTGCGGAGCCACAACATTTAGCGCTTGGGTACATCACTTTTGGCATTTGCGGTGTATGGTTTCTGTCTATGTGGCTCGACATTTAGATACGCGTATGGCACATCCTAGTCTTGGCTTGCATAATGGTTCTTCCGAGCAAAGGCTCACTAGTCAATGTTTTAAGAAAGATTTATTTTAATTTTCTTTACCAGGGCCAGTGTTCGTGAAGTCCATGGATCACAAGTGATTGGCGCATCGATAATTTAAGAAACATGACAAGCTTCATTTTAATTTTTAAAAAAGGTAGCGTCATCGAGCTTAGCTCTTAGCTTAGTGGCCGTCATCAAGCTCTTGGAGCTCTCAACTCTTTGATCACCACATCACCAACATCACAAGAGAGCCAAGGTCAGTGGTGGCCAATAGCGTTAGAAGGAGAAGGTGAGGGAGGAAAAAAAACAAAATGCTTAGATTATAGGTTTTATTTTTCTACCTTTTCACATAGTTCCCTTTAGGCCCTAACTTGATGGCCGTTCACATTGTTGCCATCTAACCCTATGGCCATTCACATCGCTTGGGGATCCTCTACACCATTTTGGCCACTTCATTCACACCCGAGCTATTGACCTACCTCTTATAATGTCACTTATGCTACGGTTTGCTCACTCGAGGTGTTTGTGAGGGATGATCACTATGGTGTTGTAGCCCGGGCCTCTTCGCACATGATTGCATTTTGTGAGTTGCGGTGGTTTTATTCTCACGTGGGATGTTTGTAAGGGCTGATCACTATGGTGTTTGCTTTCAATGCATTGTGGGGTTGGTTCACACGGCTTGGGTTCTTGGTGATTACTCACACCTCTTATAATCTCATTTACTCCAGGGTTTGCTCACATGAGGTGTTTGTGAGGGATGATAACTATGGTGTGGTGGGGCCTCTTCACACATGATTGCATTTCGTGAGTTGTGGGGGTTTTATTCTCACCTAGGATGTTTGTGAGGGCTGATCACTATAGTGTTTGCTTTTAATGCATTTGTGGGATTGGTTTGCAGGGCTTGGGCTTTTCTTGGTGATTATTCCACACACATTGTGTATTGTGTTTTGGGGAGTACACTTTGGGTTGTGTATTCATATGTGACCATGGTATTCATATACTTTGGGTGCTGTATTCATATGCCACTACTTTCACCCTTCATTTGATTGCCAAGGTGCGAGAGTTCACACCATCATCGTCATCATTGACATCACTATATTACCATAGAGATCCTTATCTTAGGAGTTTCCCCTCATGCATTGACTTCATGGCTCTCTGGTTGATATTTTGAGTTGCCATTTTGTGTCACAGTTCACATATCTTTCATAGATCTAGTTCACACATGCTTTTAGTGCTTCAAGGCATAGACCTCTATACCCTCATTTGTAGACTTCATGCTCATGCCACGGTTGGATGTTCGAGCTTGCGGGTTCGTTACATAGGAAATCGTGTCTTCATCGATTCATTGCTCGGTTACCTCGACACATATGGTTTGGCATTGTTTTAGCATGGGGACTAGTCTTCTTTGGTGACTTGTACGAATGTCCTACACTCTTGAGCCACCATGATTTGCTCCTGATGGTGTCAATTACACCGTGCGAATGCAGATGGTGATGATGTATTTTACACTCATACACATGATGATATATCGCATGTACACGCATATGATGATATCGATGTATCACACACACATGATGATAGTGATATACGTGCACATGATGTTGATGATAGTGATAGTGATAGTGACAGTGTTAGAGATAGTGTGTGAGCTTTGGGCATGATCTCAAGGGCCTATAGGGATGGCATCTAGCATTACGTGTGTTAATATATCTAGGCCTACCTGCCTTCCTAGGGATCATAGCTTGGCATTAGATGATCTCACGGGTCAACATTTGATTATTGATGCATCCATTAACACACACGAGGTTAGCGATACCTTGCATGGGGAGTCATGGGATACACGTGAGCGTAGGATTGCATTTCTTGTGCTAGATATATCAAGATATTCTTCTGGGGCTTTCGCGTGTGGAGGCATTCACGATACTACTTGTAGTTCTCATAGTTTACCTGGCAATGTTTATGTGGGTATAGTGCATATATTTGAGCACTCAGTCATTAATCCATGAGGGCAGTGTTGACTTTACTGAGGTAAGAATTCATAGGAGATATATGATTATGTATATGGATATAGAGAGTTTTACATTTTCTTAGATCCAGTGTATTGATGGAGATAGACCCTACCTACGAGGATTGCTTCTGAGTGACGACCTTGGACAAACAATCTAGGATTAGTGACTTCTAGATGATGACTCCACTTATCTCTTATGCGCGGATATGTTGTCGGTCCTTAGTGATGATGACGGTTATGATGATCCTGATGATTATATTTTTACCTTGGAGGATAACAAACACATAGAGGGATTTGCACATGAGGATGTGATGCATACTTTAGATCATGCACATGCACACATGGATACAATAGGTCTTGCCTCGAATGTTTTGAGTTGTGCTACATCGGGAAATGGCATCGATTCTCCCATCTGACTTTGCATGATGCTGACTATGAGCTATATGCATTCGGTTCCTGTGATTGAAAACGACCCAATGTTTTGCGGAGCCACAACATTTACCGCTTGGGTACATCACTTTTGGCATTTGCGGTGTATGGTTTCTGTCTATGTGGCTCGACATTTAGATACGCGTATGGCACATCCTAGTCTTGGCTTGCATAATGGTTCTTCCGAGCAAAGGCTCACTAGTCAATGTTTTAAGAAAGATTTATTTTAATTTTCTTTACCAGGGCCAGTGTTCGTGAAGTCCATGGATCACAAGTGATTGGCGCATCGATAATTTAAGAAACATGACAAGCTTCATTTTAATTTTTAAAAAAGGTAGCGTCATCGAGCTTAGCTCTTAGCTTAGTGGCCGTCATCAAGCTCTTGGAGCTCTCAACTCTTTGATCACCACATCACCAACATCACAAGAGAGCCAAGGTCAGTGGTGGCCAATAGCGTTAGAAGGAGAAGGTGAGGGAGGAAAAAAAACAAAATGCTTAGATTATAGGTTTTATTTTTCTACCTTTTCACATAGTTCCCTTTAGGCCCTAACTTGATGGCCGTTCACATTGTTGCCATCTAACCCTATGGCCATTCACATCGCTTGGGGATCCTCTACACCATTTTGGCCACTTCATTCACACCCGAGCTATTGACCTACCTCTTATAATGTCACTTATGCTACGGTTTGCTCACTCGAGGTGTTTGTGAGGGATGATCACTATGGTGTTGTAGCCCGGGCCTCTTCGCACATGATTGCATTTTGTGAGTTGCGGTGGTTTTATTCTCACGTGGGATGTTTGTAAGGGCTGATCACTATGGTGTTTGCTTTCAATGCATTGTGGGGTTGGTTCACACGGCTTGGGTTCTTGGTGATTACTCACACCTCTTATAATCTCATTTACTCCAGGGTTTGCTCACATGAGGTGTTTGTGAGGGATGATAACTATGGTGTGGTGGGGCCTCTTCACACATGATTGCATTTCGTGAGTTGTGGGGGTTTTATTCTCACCTAGGATGTTTGTGAGGGCTGATCACTATAGTGTTTGCTTTTAATGCATTTGTGGGATTGGTTTGCAGGGCTTGGGCTTTTCTTGGTGATTATTCCACACACATTGTGTATTGTGTTTTGGGGAGTACACTTTGGGTTGTGTATTCATATGTGACCATGGTATTCATATACTTTGGGTGCTGTATTCATATGCCACTACTTTCACCCTTCATTTGATTGCCAAGGTGCGAGAGTTCACACCATCATCGTCATCATTGACATCACTATATTACCATAGAGATCCTTATCTTAGGAGTTTCCCCTCATGCATTGACTTCATGGCTCTCTGGTTGATATTTTGAGTTGCCATTTTGTGTCACAGTTCACATATCTTTCATAGATCTAGTTCACACATGCTTTTAGTGCTTCAAGGCATAGACCTCTATACCCTCATTTGTAGACTTCATGCTCATGCCACGGTTGGATGTTCGAGCTTGCGGGTTCGTTACATAGGAAATCGTGTCTTCATCGATTCATTGCTCGGTTACCTCGACACATATGGTTTGGCATTGTTTTAGCATGGGGACTAGTCTTCTTTGGTGACTTGTACGAATGTCCTACACTCTTGAGCCACCATGATTTGCTCCTGATGGTGTCAATTACACCGTGCGAATGCAGATGGTGATGATGTATTTTACACTCATACACATGATGATATATCGCATGTACACGCATATGATGATATCGATGTATCACACACACATGATGATAGTGATATACGTGCACATGATGTTGATGATAGTGATAGTGATAGTGATAGTGATAGTGTTAGAGATAGTGATAGTGATAGTGATAGTGTTAGAGATAGTGTGTGAGCTTTGGGCATGATCTCAAGGGCCTATAGGGATGGCATCTAGCATTACGTGTGTTAATATATCTAGGCCTACCTGCCTTCCTAGGGATCATAGCTTGGCATTAGATGATCTCACGGGTCAACATTTGATTATTGATGCATCCATTAACACACACGAGGTTAGCGATACCTTGCATGGGGAGTCATGGGATACACGTGAGCGTAGGATTGCATTTCTTGTGCTAGATATATCAAGATATTCTTCTGGGGCTTTCGCGTGTGGAGGCATTCACGATACTACTTGTAGTTCTCATAGTTTACCTGGCAATGTTTATGTGGGTATAGTGCATATATTTGAGCACTCAGTCATTAATCCATGAGGGCAGTGTTGACTTTACTGAGGTAAGAATTCATAGGAGATATATGATTATGTATATGGATATAGAGAGTTTTACATTTTCTTAGATCCAGTGTATTGATGGAGATAGACCCTACCTACGAGGATTGCTTCTGAGTGACGACCTTGGACAAACAATCTAGGATTAGTGACTTCTAGATGATGACTCCACTTATCTCTTATGCGCGGATATGTTGTCGGTCCTTAGTGATGATGACGGTTATGATGATCCTGATGATTATATTTTTACCTTGGAGGATAACAAACACATAGAGGGATTTGCACATGAGGATGTGATGCATACTTTAGATCATGCACATACACACATGGATACAATAGGTCTTGCCTCGAATGTTTTGAGTTGTGCTACATCGGGAAATGGCATCGATTCTCCCATCTGACTTTGCATGATGCTGACTATGAGCTATATGCATTCGGTTCCTGTGATTGAAAACGACCCAATGTTTTGCGGAGCCACAACATTTAGCGCTTGGGTACATCACTTTTGGCATTTGCGGTGTATGGTTTCTGTCTATGTGGCTCGACATTTAGATACGCGTATGGCACATCCTAGTCTTGGCTTGCATAATGGTTCTTCCGAGCAAAGGCTCACTAGTCAATGTTTTAAGAAAGATTTATTTTAATTTTCTTTACCAGGGCCAGTGTTCGTGAAGTCCATGGATCACAAGTGATTGGCGCATCGATAATTTAAGAAACATGACAAGCTTCATTTTAATTTTTAAAAAAGGTAGCGTCATCGAGCTTAGCTCTTAGCTTAGTGGCCGTCATCAAGCTCTTGGAGCTCTCAACTCTTTGATCACCACATCACCAACATCACAAGAGAGCCAAGGTCAGTGGTGGCCAATAGCGTTAGAAGGAGAAGGTGAGGGAGGAAAAAAAACAAAATGCTTAGATTATAGGTTTTATTTTTCTACCTTTTCACATAGTTCCCTTTAGGCCCTAACTTGATGGCCGTTCACATTGTTGCCATCTAACCCTATGGCCATTCACATCGCTTGGGGATCCTCTACACCATTTTTGCCACTTCATTCACACCCGAGCTATTGACCTACCTCTTATAATGTCACTTATGCTACGGTTTGCTCACTCGAGGTGTTTGTGAGGGATGATCACTATGGTGTTGTAGCCCGGGCCTCTTCGCACATGATTGCATTTTGTGAGTTGCGGTGGTTTTATTCTCACGTGGGATGTTTGTAAGGGCTGATCACTATGGTGTTTGCTTTCAATGCATTGTGGGGTTGGTTCACACGGCTTGGGTTCTTGGTGATTACTCACACCTCTTATAATCTCATTTACTCCAGGGTTTGCTCACATGAGGTGTTTGTGAGGGATGATAACTATGGTGTGGTGGGGCCTCTTCACACATGATTGCATTTCGTGAGTTGTGGGGGTTTTATTCTCACCTAGGATGTTTGTGAGGGCTGATCACTATAGTGTTTGCTTTTAATGCATTTGTGGGATTGGTTTGCAGGGCTTGGGCTTTTCTTGGTGATTATTCACACACATTGTGTATTGTGTTTTGGGGAGTACACTTTGGGTTGTGTATTCATATGTGACCATGGTATTCATATACTTTGGGTGCTGTATTCATATGCCACTACTTTCACCCTTCATTTGATTGCCAAGGTGCGAGAGTTCACACCATCATCGTCATCATTGACATCACTATATTACCATAGAGATCCTTATCTTAGGAGTTTCCCCTCATGCATTGACTTCATGGCTCTCTGGTTGATATTTTGAGTTGCCATTTTGTGTCACAGTTCACATATCTTTCATAGATCTAGTTCACACATGCTTTTAGTGCTTCAAGGCATAGACCTCTATACCCTCATTTGTAGACTTCATGCTCATGCCACGGTTGGATGCTCGAGCTTGCGGGTTCGTTACATAGGAAATCGTGTCTTCATCGATTCATTGCTCGGTTACCTCGACACATATGGTTTGGCATTGTTTTAGCATGGGGACTAGTCTTCTTTGGTGACTTGTACGAATGTCCTACACTCTTGAGCCACCATGATTTGCTCCTGATGGTGTCGATTACACCGTGCGAATGCAGATGGTGATGATGTATTTTACACTCATACACATGATGATATATCGCATGTACACGCATATGATGATATCGATGTATCACACACACATGATGATAGTGATATACGTGCACATGATGTTGATGATAGTGATAGTGATAGTGACAGTGTTAGAGATAGTGTGTGAGCTTTGGGCATGATCTCAAGGGCCTATAGGGATGGCATCTAGCATTACGTGTGTTAATATATCTAGGCCTACCTGCCTTCCTAGGGATCATAGCTTGGCATTAGATGATCTCACGGGTCAACATTTGATTATTGATGCATCCATTAACACACACGAGGTTAGCGATACCTTGCATGGGGAGTCATGGGATACACGTGAGCGTAGGATTGCATTTCTTGTGCTAGATATATCAAGATATTCTTCTGGGGCTTTCGCGTGTGGAGGCATTCACGATACTACTTGTAGTTCTCATAGTTTACCTGGCAATGTTTATGTGGGTATAGTGCATATATTTGAGCACTCAGTCATTAATCCATGAGGGCAGTGTTGACTTTACTGAGGTAAGAATTCATAGGAGATATATGATTATGTATATGGATATAGAGAGTTTTACATTTTCTTAGATCCAGTGTATTGATGGAGATAGACCCTACCTACGAGGATTGCTTCTGAGTGACGACCTTGGACAAACAATCTAGGATTAGTGACTTCTAGATGATGACTCCACTTATCTCTTATGCGCGGATATGTTGTCGGTCCTTAGTGATGATGACGGTTATGATGATCCTGATGATTATATTTTTACCTTGGAGGATAACAAACACATAGAGGGATTTGCACATGAGGATGTGATGCATACTTTAGATCATGCACATACACACATGGATACAATAGGTCTTGCCTCGAATGTTTTGAGTTGTGCTACATCGGGAAATGGCATCGATTCTCCCATCTGACTTTGCATGATGCTGACTATGAGCTATATGCGTTCGGTTCCTGTGATTGAAAACGACCCAATGTTTTGCGGAGCCACAACATTTAGCGCTTGGGTACATCACTTTTGGCATTTGCGGTGTATGGTTTCTGTCTATGTGGCTCGACATTTAGATACGCGTATGGCACATCCTAGTCTTGGCTTGCATAATGGTTCTTCCGAGCAAAGGCTCACTAGTCAATGTTTTAAGAAAGATTTATTTTAATTTTCTTTACCAGGGCCAGTGTTCGTGAAGTCCATGGATCACAAGTGATTGGCGCATCGATAATTTAAGAAACATGACAAGCTTCATTTTAATTTTTAAAAAAGGTAGCGTCATCGAGCTTAGCTCTTAGCTTAGTGGCCGTCATCAAGCTCTTGGAGCTCTCAACTCTTTGATCACCACATCACCAACATCACAAGAGAGCCAAGGTCAGTGGTGGCCAATAGCGTTAGAAGGAGAAGGTGAGGGAGGAAAAAAAACAAAATGCTTAGATTATAGGTTTTATTTTTCTACCTTTTCACATAGTTCCCTTTAGGCCCTAACTTGATGGCCGTTCACATTGTTGCCATCTAACCCTATGGCCATTCACATCGCTTGGGGATCCTCTACACCATTTTGGCCACTTCATTCACACCCGAGCTATTGACCTACCTCTTATAATGTCACTTATGCTACGGTTTGCTCACTCGAGGTGTTTGTGAGGGATGATCACTATGGTGTTGTAGCTCGGGCCTCTTCCCACATGATTGCATTTTGTGAGTTGCGGTGGTTTTATTCTCACGTGGGATGTTTGTAAGGGTTGATCACTATGGTGTTTGCTTTCAATGCATTGTGGGGTTGGTTCACACGGCTTGGGTTCTTGGCGATTACTCACACCTCTTATAATCTCATTTACTCCAGGGTTTGCTCACATGAGGTGTTTGTGAGGGATGATAACTATGGTGTGGTGGGGCCTCTTCACACATGATTGCATTTCGTGAGTTGTGGGGGTTTTATTCTCACCTAGGATGTTTGTGAGGGCTGATCACTATAGTGTTTGCTTTTAATGCATTGTGGGATTGGTTTGCAGGGCTTGGGCTTTTCTTGGTGATTATTCACACACATTGTGTATTGTGTTTTGGGGAGTACACTTTGGGTTGTGTATTCATATGTGACCATGGTATTCATATACTTTGGGTGCTGTATTCATATGCCACTACTTTCACCCTTCATTTGATTGCCAAGGTGCGAGAGTTCACACCATCATCGTCATCATTGACATCACTATATTACCATAGAGATCCTTATCTTAGGAGTTTCCCCTCATGCATTGACTTCATGGCTCTCTGGTTGATATTTTGAGTTGCCATTTTGTGTCACAGTTCACATATCTTTCATAGATCTAGTTCACACATGCTTTTAGTGCTTCAAGGCATAGACCTCTATACCCTCATTTGTAGACTTCATGCTCATGCCACGGTTGGATGTTCGAGCTTGCGGGTTCGTTACATAGGAAATCGTGTCTTCATCGATTCATTGCTCGGTTACCTCGACACATATGGTTTGGCATTGTTTTAGCATGGGGACTAGTCTTCTTTGGTGACTTGTACGAATGTCCTACACTCTTGAGCCACCATGATTTGCTCCTGATGGTGTCAATTACACCGTGCGAATGCAGATGGTGATGATGTATTTTACACTCATACACATGATGATATATCGCATGTACACGCATATGATGATATCGATGTATCACACACACATGGTGATAGTGATATACGTGCACATGATGTTGGTGATAGTGATAGTGATAGTGACAGTGTTAGAGATAGTGTGTGAGCTTTGGGCATGATCTCAAGGGCCTATAGGGATGGCATCTAGCATTACGTGTGTTAATATATCTAGGCCTACCTGCCTTCCTAGGGATCATAGCTTGGCATTAGATGATCTCACGGGTCAACATTTGATTATTGATGCATCCATTAACACACACGAGGTTAGCGATACCTTGCATGGGGAGTCATGGGATACACGTGAGCGTAGGATTGCATTTCTTGTGCTAGATATATCAAGATATTCTTCTGGGGCTTTCGCGTGTGGAGGCATTCACGATACTACTTGTAGTTCTCATAGTTTACCTGGCAATGTTTATGTGGGTATAGTGCATATATTTGAGCACTCAGTCATTAATCCATGAGGGCAGTGTTGACTTTACTGAGGTAAGAATTCATAGGAGATATATGATTATGTATATGGATATAGAGAGTTTTACATTTCCTTAGATCCAGTGTATTGATGGAGATAGACCCTACCTACGAGGATTGCTTCTGAGTGACGACCTTGGACAAACAATCTAGGATTAGTGACTTCTAGATGATGACTCCACTTATCTCTTATGCGCGGATATGTTGTCGGTCTTTAGTGATGATGACGTTTATGATGATCCTGATGATTATATTTTTACCTTGGAGGATAACAAACACATAGAGGGATTTGCACATGAGGATGTGATGCATACTTTAGATCATGCACATACACACATCGATACAATAGGCCTTGCCTCGAATATTTTGAGTTGTGCTACATCGGGAAATCGCATCGATTCTCCCATCTGACTTTGCATGATGCTGACTATGAGCTATATGCATTCGGTTCCTGTGATTGAAAACGACCCAATGTTTTGCGGAGCCACAACATTTACCGCTTGGGTACATCACTTTTGGCATTTGCGGTGTATGGTTTCTGTCTATGTGGCTCGACATTTAGATACGCGTATGGCACATCCTAGTCTTGGCTTGCATAATGGTTCTTCCGAGCAAAGGCTCACTAGTCAATGTTTTAAGAAAGATTTATTTTAATTTTCTTTACCAGGGCCAGTGTTCGTGAAGTCCATGGATCACAAGTGATTGGCGCATCGATAATTTAAGAAACATGACAAGCTTCATTTTAATTTTTAAAAAAGGTAGCGTCATCGAGCTTAGCTCTTAGCTTAGTGGCCGTCATCAAGCTCTTGGAGCTCTCAACTCTTTGATCACCACATCACCAACATCACAAGAGAGCCAAGGTCAGTGGTGGCCAATAGCATTAGAAGGAGAAGGTGAGGGAGGAAAAAAAACAAAATGCTTAGATTATAGGTTTTATTTTTCTACCTTTTCACATAGTTCCCTTTAGGCCCTAACTTGATGGCCGTTCACATTGTTGCCATCTAACCCTATGGCCATTCACATCGCTTGGGGATCCTCTACACCATTTTGGCCACTTCATTCACACCCGAGCTATTGACCTACCTCTTATAATGTCACTTATGCTACGGTTTGCTCACTCGAGGTGTTTGTGAGGGATGATCACTATGGTGTTGTAGCCCGGGCCTCTTCGCACATGATTGCATTTTGTGAGTTGCGGTGGTTTTATTCTCACGTGGGATGTTTGTAAGGGCTGATCACTATGGTGTTTGCTTTCAATGCATTGTGGGGTTGGTTCACACGGCTTGGGTTCTTGGTGATTACTCACACCTCTTCTAATCTCATTTACTCCAGGGTTTGCTCACATGAGGTGTTTGTGAGGGATGATAACTATGGTGTGGTGGGGCCTCTTCACACATGATTGCATTTCGTGAGTTGTGGGGGTTTTATTCTCACCTAGGATGTTTGTGAGGGCTGATCACTATAGTGTTTGCTTTTAATGCATTGTGGGATTGGTTTGCAGGGCTTGGGCTTTTCTTGGTGATTATTCACACACATTGTGTATTGTGTTTTGGGGAGTACACTTTGGGTTGTGTATTCATATGTGACCATGGTATTCATATACTTTGGGTGCTGTATTCATATGCCACTACTTTCACCCTTCATTTGATTGCCAAGGTGCGAGAGTTCACACCATCATCGTCATCATTGACATCACTATATTACCATAGAGATCCTTATCTTAGGAGTTTCCCCTCATGCATTGACTTCATGGCTCTCTGGTTGATATTTTGAGTTGCCATTTTGTGTCACAGTTCACATATCTTTCATAGATCTAGTTCACACATGCTTTTAGTGCTTCAAGGCATAGACCTCTATACCCTCATTTGTAGACTTCATGCTCATGCCACGGTTGGATGTTCGAGCTTGCGGGTTCGTTACATAGGAAATCGTGTCTTCATCGATTCATTGCTCGGTTACCTCGACACATATGGTTTGGCATTGTTTTAGCATGGGGACTAGTCTTCTTTGGTGACTTGTACGAATGTCCTACACTCTTGAGCCACCATGATTTGCTCCTGATGGTGTCAATTACACCGTGCGAATGCAGATGGTGATGATGTATTTTACACTCATACACATGATGATATATCGCATGTACACGCATATGATGATATCGATGTATCACACACACATGATGATAGTGATATACGTGCACATGATGTTGATGATAGTGATAGTGATAGTGATAGTGTTAGAGATAGTGTGTGAGCTTTGGGCATGATCTCAAGGGCCTATAGGGATGGCATCTAGCATTACGTGTGTTAATATATCTAGGCCTACCTGCCTTCCTAGGGATCATAGCTTGGCATTAGATGATCTCATGGGTCAACATTTGATTATTGATGCATCCATTAACACACACGAGGTTAGCGATACCTTGCATGGGGAGTCATGGGATACACGTGAGCGTAGGATTGCATTTCTTGTGCTAGATATATCAAGATATTCTTCTGGGGCTTTCGCGTGTGGAGGCATTCACGATACTACTTGTAGTTCTCATAGTTTACTTGGCAATGTTTATGTGGGTATAGTGCATATATTTGAGCACTCAGTCATTAATCCATGAGGGCAGTGTTGACTTTACTGAGGTAAGAATTCATAGGAGATATATGATTATGTATATGGATATAGAGAGTTTTACATTTTCTTAGATCCAGTGTATTGATGGAGATAGACCCTACCTACGAGGATTGCTTCTGAGTGACGACCTTGGACAAACAATCTAGGATTAGTGACTTCTAGATGATGACTCCACTTATCTCTTATGCGCGGATATGTTGTCGGTCTTTAGTGATGATGACGTTTATGATGATCTTTATGATTATATTTTTACCTTGGAGGATAACAAACACATAGAGGGATTTGCACATGAGGATGTGATGCATACTTTAGATCATGCACATACACACATGGATACAATAGGTCTTGCCTCGAATGTTTTGAGTTGTGCTACATCGAGAAATGGCATCGATTCTCCCATCTGACTTTGCATGATGTTGACTATGAGCTATATGCATTCGGTTCCTGTGATTGAAAACGACCCAATGTTTTGCGGAGCCACAACATTTACCGCTTGGGTACATCATTTTTGGCATTTGCGGTGTATGGTTTCTGTCTATGTGGCTCGACATTTAGATACGCGTATGGCACATCCTAGTCTTGGCTTGCATAATGGTTCTTCCGAGCAAAGGCTCACTAGTCAATGTTTTAAGAAAGATTTATTTTAATTTTCTTTACCAGGGCCAGTGTTCGTGAAGTCCATGGATCACAAGTGATTGGCGCATCGATAATTTAAGAAACATGACAAGCTTCATTTTAATTTTTAAAAAAGGTAGCGTCATCGAGCTTAGCTCTTAGCTTAGTGGCCGTCATCAAGCTCTTGGAGCTCTCAACTCTTTGATCACCACATCACCAACATCACAAGAGAGCCAAGGTCAGTGGTGGCCAATAGCGTTAGAAGGAGAAGGTGAGGGAGGAAAAAAAACAAAATGCTTAGATTATAGGTTTTATTTTTCTACCTTTTCACATAGTTCCCGTTAGGCCCTAACTTGATGGCCGTTCACATTGTTGCCATCTAACCCTATGGCCATTCACATCGCTTGGGGATCCTCTACACCATTTTGGCCACTTCATTCACACCCGAGCTATTGACCTACCTCTTATAATGTCACTTATGCTACGGTTTGCTCACTCGAGGTGTTTGTGAGGGATGATCACTATGGTGTTGTAGCCCGGGCCTCTTCACACATGATTGCATTTTGTGAGTTGCGGTGGTTTTATTCTCAGGTGGGATGTTTGTAAGGGCTGATCACTATGGTGTTTGCTTTCAATGCATTGTGGGGTTGGTTCACACGGCTTGGGTTCTTGGTGATTACTCACACCTCTTATAATCTCATTTACTCCAGGGTTTGCTCACATGAGGTGTTTGTGAGGGATGATAACTATGGTATGGTGGGGCCTCTTCACACATGATTGCATTTCGTGAGTTGTGGGGGTTTTATTCTCACCTAGGATGTTTGTGAGGGCTGATCACTATAGTGTTTGCTTTTAATGCATTGTGGGATTGGTTTGTAGGTCTTGGGCTTTTCTTGGTGATTATTCACACACATTGTGTATTGTGTTTTGGGGAGTACACTTTGGGTTGTGTATTCATATGTGACCATGGTATTCATATACTTTGGGTGCTGTATTCATATGCCACTACTTTCACGCTTCATTTGATTGCCAAGGTGTGAGAGTTCACACCATCATCGTCATCATTGACATCACTATATTACCATAGAGATCCTTATCTTAGGAGTTTCCCCTCATGCATTGACTTCATGGCTCTCTGGTTGATATTTTGAGTTGCCATTTTGTGTCACAGTTCACATATCTTTCATAGATCTAGTTCACACATGCTTTTAGTGCTTCAAGGCATAGACCTCTATACCCTCATTTGTAGACTTCATGCTCATGCCACGGTTGGATGTTCGAGCTTGCGGGTTCGTTACATAGGAAATCGTGTCTTCATCGATTCATTGCTCGGTTACCTCGACACGTATGGTTTGGCATTGTTTTAGCATGGGGACTAGTCTTCTTTGGTGACTTGTACGAATGTCCTACACTCTTGAGCCACCATGATTTGCTCCTGATGGTGTCAATTACACCGTGCGAATGCAGATGGTGATGATGTATTTTACACTCATACACATGATGATATATCGCATGTACACGCATATGATGATATCGATGTATCACACACACATGATGATAGTGATATACGTGCACATGATGTTGATGATAGTGATAGTGATAGTGATAGTGTTAGAGATAGTGTGTGAGCTTTGGGCATGATCTCAAGGGCCTAGATATGCGTATGGCACATCCTAGTCTTGGCTTGCATAATGGTTCTTCCGAGCAAAGGCTCACTAGTCAATGTTTTAAGAAAGATTTATTTTAATTTTCTTTACCAGGGCCAGTGTTCGTGAAGTCCATGGATCACAAGTGATTGGCGCATCGATAATTTAAGAAACATGACAAGCTTCATTTTAATTTTTAAAAAAGGTAGCGTCATCGAGCTTAGCTCTTAGCTTAGTGGCCGTCATCAAGCTCTTGGAGCTCTCAACTCTTTGATCACCACATCACCAACATCACAAGAGAGCCAAGGTCAGTGGTGGCCAATAGCGTTAGAAGGAGAAGGTGAGGGAGGAAAAAAAACAAAATGCTTAGATTATAGGTTTTATTTTTCTACCTTTCACATAGTTCCCTTTAGGCCCTAACTTGATGGCCGTTCACATTGTTGCCATCTAACCCTATGGCCATTCACATCGCTTGGGGATCCTCTACACCATTTTGGCCACTTCATTCACACCCGAGCTATTGACCTACCTCTTATAATGTCACTTATGCTACGGTTTGCTCACTCGAGGTGTTTGTGAGGGATGATCACTATGGTGTTGTAGCCCGGGCCTCTTCGCACATGATTGCATTTTGTGAGTTGCGGTGGTTTTATTCTCAGGTGGGATGTTTGTAAGGGCTGATCACTATGGTGTTTGCTTTCAATGCATTGTGGGGTTGGTTCACACGGCTTGGGTTCTTGGTGATTACTCACACCTCTTATAATCTCATTTACTCCAGGGTTTGCTCACATGAGGTGTTTGTGAGGGATGATAACTATGGTATGGTGGGGCCTCTTCACACATGATTGCATTTCGTGAGTTGTGGGGGTTTTATTCTCACCTAGGATGTTTGTGAGGGCTGATCACTATAGTGTTTGCTTTTAATGCATTGTGGGATTGGTTTGTAGGGCTTGGGCTTTTCTTGGTGATTATTCACACACATTGTGTATTGTGTTTTGGGGAGTACACTTTGGGTTGTGTATTCATATGTGACCATGGTATTCATATACTTTGGGTGCTGTATTCATATGCCACTACTTTCACGCTTCATTTGATTGCCAAGGTGTGAGAGTTCACACCATCATCGTCATCATTGACATCACTATATTACCATAGAGATCCTTATCTTAGGAGTTTCCCCTCATGCATTGACTTCATGGCTCTCTGGTTGATATTTTGAGTTGCCATTTTGTGTCACAGTTCACATATCTTTCATAGATCTAGTTCACACATGCTTTTAGTGCTTCAAGGCATAGACCTCTATACCCTCATTTGTAGACTTCATGCTCATGCCACGGTTGGATGTTCGAGCTTGCGGGTTCGTTACATAGGAAATCGTGTCTTCATCGATTCATTGCTCGGTTACCTCGACACATATGGTTTGGCATTGTTTTAGCATGGGGACTAGTCTTCTTTGGTGACTTGTACGAATGTCCTACACTCTTGAGCCACCATGATTTGCTCCTGATGGTGTCAATTACACCGTGCGAATGCAGATGGTGATGATGTATTTTACACTCATACACATGAAGATATATCGCATGTACACGCATATGATGATATCGATGTATCACACACACATGGTGATAGTGATATACGTGCACATGATGTTGGTGATAGTGATAGTGATAGTGACAGTGTTAGAGATAGTGTGTGAGCTTTGGGCATGATCTCAAGGGCCTATAGGGATGGCATCTAGCGATACGTGTGTTAATATATCTAGGCCTACCTGCCTTCCTAGGGATCATAGCTTGGCATTAGATGATCTCACGGGTCAACATTTGATTATTGATGCATCCATTAACACACACGAGGTTAGCGATACCTTGCATGGGGAGTCATGGGATACACGTGAGCGTAGGATTGCATTTCTTGTGCTAGATATATCAAGATATTCTTCTGGGGCTTTCGCGTGTGGAGGCATTCACGATACTACTTGTAGTTCTCATAGTTTACCTGGCAATGTTTATGTGGGTATAGTGCATATATTTGAGCACTCAGTCATTAATCCATGAGGGCAGTGTTGACTTTACTGAGGTAAGAATTCATAGGAGATATATGATTATGTATATGGATATAGAGAGTTTTACATTTCCTTAGATCCAGTGTATTGATGGAGATAGACCCTACCTACGAGGATTGCTTCTGAGTGACGACCTTGGACAAACAATCTAGGATTAGTGACTTCTAGATGATGACTCCACTTATCTCTTATGCGCGGATATGTTGTCGGTCTTTAGTGATGATGACGTTTATGATGATCCTGATGATTATATTTTTACCTTGGAGGATAACAAACACAGAGGGATTTGCACATGAGGATGTGATGCATACTTTAGATCATGCACATACACACATCGATACAATAGGCCTTGCCTCGAATGTTTTGAGTTGTGCTACATCGGGAAATGGCATCGATTCTCCCATCTGACTTTGCATGATGCTGACTATGAGCTATATGCATTCGGTTCCTGTGATTGAAAACGACCCAATGTTTTGCGGAGCCACAACATTTACCGCTTGGGTACATCACTTTTGGCATTTGCGGTGTATGGTTTCTGTCTATGTGGCTCGACATTTAGATACGCGTATGGCACATCCTAGTCTTGGCTTGCATAATGGTTCTTCCGAGCAAAGGCTCACTAGTCAATGTTTTAAGAAAGATTTATTTTAATTTTCTTTACCAGGGCCAGTGTTCGTGAAGTCCATGGATCACAAGTGATTGGCGCATCGATAATTTAAGAAACATGACAAGCTTCATTTTAATTTTTAAAAAAGGTAGCGTCATCGAGCTTAGCTCTTAGCTTAGTGGCCGTCATCAAGCTCTTGGAGCTCTCAACTCTTTGATCACCACATCACCAACATCACAAGAGAGCCAAGGTCAGTGGTGGCCAATAGCGTTAGAAGGAGAAGGTGAGGGAGGAAAAAAAACAAAATGCTTAGATTATAGGTTTTATTTTTCTACCTTTTCACATAGTTCCCTTTAGGCCCTAACTTGATGGCCGTTCACATTGTTGCCATCTAACCCTATGGCCATTCACATCGCTTGGGGATCCTCTACACCCTTTTGGCCACTTCATTCACACCCGAGCTATTGACCTACCTCTTATAATGTCACTTATGCTACGGTTTGCTCACTCGAGGTGTTTGTGAGGGATGATCACTATGGTGTTGTAGCCCGGGCCTCTTCGCACATGATTGCATTTTGTGAGTTGCGGTGGTTTTATTCTCACGTGGGATGTTTGTAAGGGCTGATCACTATGGTGTTTGCTTTCAATGCATTGTGGGGTATGTTCACACGGCTTGGGTTCTTAATGATTACTCACACCTCTTATAATCTCATTTACTCCAGGGTTTGCTCACATGAGGTGTTTGTGAGGGATGATAACTATGGTGTGGTGGGGCCTCTTCACACATGATTGCATTTCGTGAGTTGTGGGGGTTTTATTCTCACCTAGGATGTTTGTGAGGGCTGATCACTATAGTGTTTGCTTTTAATGCATTGTGGGATTGGTTTGCAGGGCTTGGGCTTTTCTTGATGATTATTCACACACATTGTGTATTGTGTTTTGGGGAGTACACTTTGGGTTGTGTATTCATATGTGACCATGGTATTCATATACTTTGGGTGCTGTATTCATATGCCACTACTTTCACCCTTCATTTGATTGCCAAGGTGCGAGAGTTCACACCATCATCGTCATCATTGACATCACTATATTACCATAGAGATCCTTATCTTAGGAGTTTCCCCTCATGCATTGACTTCATGGCTCTCTGGTTGATATTTTGAGTTGCCATTTTGTGTCACAGTTCACATATCTTTCATAGATCTAGTTCACACATGCTTTTAGTGCTTCAAGGCATAGACCTCTATACCCTCATTTGTAGACTTCATGCTCATGCCACGGTTGGATGTTCGAGCTTGCGGGTTCGTTACATAGGAAATCGTGTCTTCATCGATTCATTGCTCGGTTACCTCGACACATATGGTTTGGCATTGTTTTAGCATGGGGACTAGTCTTCTTTGGTGACTTGTACAAATGTCCTACACTCTTGAGCCACCATGATTTGCTCCTGATGGTGTCAATTACACCGTGCGAATGCAGATGGTGATGATGTATTTTACACTCATACACATGATGATATATCGCATGTACACGCATATGATGATATCGATGTATCACACACACATGATGATAGTGATATACGTGCACATGATGTTGATGATAGTGATAGTGATAGTGATAGTGTTAGAGATAGTGTGTGAGCTTTGGGCATGATCTCAAGGGCCTATAGGGATGGCATCTAGCATTACGTGTGTTAATATATCTAGGCCTACCTACCTTCCTAGGGATCATAGCTTGGCATTAGATGATCTCACGGGTCAACATTTGATTATTGATGCATCCATTAACACACACAAGGTTAGCGATACCTTGCATGGGGAGTCATGGGATACACGTGAGCGTAGGATTGCATTTCTTGTGCTAGATATATCAAGATATTCTTCTGGGGCTTTTGCGTGTGGAGGCATTCACGATACTACTTGTAGTTCTCATAGTTTACCTAGTCTTGGCTTGCATAATGGTTCTTCCGAGCAAAGGCTCACTAGTCAATGTTTTAAGAAAGATTTATTTTAATTTTCTTTACCAGGGCCAGTGTTCGTGAAGTCCATGGATCACAAGTGATTGGCGCATCGATGATATATCGCATGTACACGCATATGATGATATCGATGTATCACACACACATGATGATAGTGATATACGTGCACATGATGTTGATGATAGTGATAGTGATAGTGATAGTGATAGTGTTAGAGATAGTGTGTGAGCTTTGGGCATGATCTCAAGGGCCTATAGGGATGGCATCTAGCGATACGTGTGTTAATATATCTAGGCCTACCTGCCTTCCTAGGGATCATAGCTTGGCATTAGATGATCTCACGGGTCAACATTTGATTATTGATGCATCCATTAACACACACGAGGTTAGCGATACCTTGCATGGGGAGTCATGGGATACACGTGAGCGTAGGATTGCATTTCTTGTGCTAGATATATCAAGATATTCTTCTGGGGCTTTCGCGTGTGGAGGCATTCACGATACTACTTGTAGTTCTCATAGTTTACCTGGCAATGTTTATGTGGGTATAGTGCATATATTTGAGCACTCAGTCATTAATCCATGAGGGCAGTGTTGACTTTACTGAGGTAAGAATTCATAGGAGATATATGATTATGTATATGGATATAGAGAGTTTTACATTTCCTTAGATCCAGTGTATTGATGGAGATAGACCCTACCTACGAGGATTGCTTCTGAGTGACGACCTTGGACAAACAATCTAGGATTAGTGACTTCTAGATGATGACTCCACTTATCTCTTATGCGCGGATATGTTGTCGGTCTTTAGTGATGATGACGTTTATGATGATCCTGATGATTATATTTTTACCTTGGAGGATAACAAACACATAGAGGGATTTGCACATGAGGATGTGATACTTTAGATCATGCACATACACACATCGATACAATAGGCCTTGCCTCGAATGTTTTGAGTTGTGCTACATCGGGAAATGGCATCGATTCTCCCATCTGACTTTGCATGATGCTGACTATGAGCTATATGCATTCGGTTCCTATGATTGAAAACGACCCAATGTTTTGCGGAGCCACAACATTTACCGCTTGGGTACATCCCTTTTGGCATTTGCGGTGTATGGTTTCTGTCTATGTGGCTCGACATTTAGATACGCGTATGGCACATCCTAGTCTTGGCTTGCATAATGGTTCTTCCGAGCAAAGCCTCACTAGTCAATGTTTTAAGAAAGATTTATTTTAATTTTCTTTACCAGGGCCAGTGTTCGTGAAGTCCATGGATCACAAGTGATTGGCGCATCGATAATTTAAGAAACATGACAAGCTTCATTTTAATTTTTAAAAAAGGTAGCATCATCGAGCTTAGCTCTTAGCTTAGTGGCCGTCATCAAGCTCTTGGAGCTCTCAACTCTTTGATCACCACATCACCAACATCACAAGAGAGCCAAGGTCAGTGGTGGCCAATAGCGTTAGAAGGAGAAGGTGAGGGAGGAAAAAAAACAAAATGCTTAGATTATAGGTTTTATTTTTCTACCTTTTCACATAGTTCCCTTTAGGCCCTAACTTGATGGCCGTTCACATTGTTGCCATCTAACCCTATGGCCATTCACATCGCTTGGGGATCCTCTACACCATTTTGGCCACTTCATTCACACCCGAGCTATTGACCTACCTCTTATAATGTCACTTATGCTACGGTTTGCTCACTCGAGGTGTTTGTGAGGGATGATCACTATGGTGTTGTAGCCCGGGCCTCTTCGCACATGATTGCATTTTGTGAGTTGCGGTGGTTTTATTCTCACGTGGGATGTTTGTAAGGGCTGATCACTATGGTGTTTGCTTTCAATGCATTGTGGGGTTGGTTCACACGGCTTGGGTTCTTGGTGATTACTCACACCTCTTATAATCTCATTTACTCCAGGGTTTGCTCACATGAGGTGTTTGTGAGGGATGATAACTATGGTGTGGTGGGGCCTCTTCACACATGATTGCATTTCGTGAGTTGTGGGGGTTTTATTCTCACCTAGGATGTTTGTGAGGGCTGATCACTATAGTGTTTGCTTTTAATGCATTGTGGGATTGGTTTGCAGGGCTTGGGCTTTTCTTGGTCATTATTCACACACATTGTGTATTGTGTTTTGGGGAGTACACTTTGGGTTGTGTATTCATATGTGACCATGGTATTCATATACTTTGGGTGCTGTATTCATATGCCACTACTTTCACCCTTCATTTGATTGCCAAGGTGCGAGAGTTCACACCATCATCGTCATCATTGACATCACTATATTACCATAGAGATCCTTATCTTAGGAGTTTCCCCTCATGCATTGACTTCATGGCTCTCTGGTTGATATTTTGAGTTGCCATTTTGTGTCACAGTTCACATATCTTTCATAGATCTAGTTCACACATGCTTTTAGTGCTTCAAGGCATAGACCTCTATACCCTTATTTGTAGACTTCATGCTCATGCCACGGTTGGATGTTCGAGCTTGCGGGTTCGTTACATAGGAAATCGTGTCTTCATCGATTCATTGCTCGGTTACCTCGACACATATGGTTTGGCATTGTTTTAGCATGGGGACTAGTCTTCTTTGGTGACTTGTACGAATGTCCTACACTCTTGAGCCACCATGATTTGCTCCTGATGGTGTCAATTACACCGTGCGAATGCAGATGGTGATGATGTATTTTACACTCATACACATGATGATATATCGCATGTACACGCATATGATGATATCGATGTATCACACACACATGATGATAGTGATATACGTGCACATGATGTTGATGATAGTGATAGTGATAGTGATAGTGATAGTGATAGTGTTAGAGATAGTGTGTGAGCTTTGGGCATGATCTCAAGGGCCTATAGGGATGGCATCTAGCATTACGTGTGTTAATATATCTAGGCCTACCTGCCTTCCTAGGGATCATAGCTTGGCATTAGATGATCTCACGGGTCAACATTTGATTATTGATGCATCCATTAACACACACGAGGTTAGCGATACCTTGCATGGGGAGTCATAGGATACACGTGAGCGTAGGATTGCATTTCTTGTGCTAGATATATCAAGATATTCTTCTGGGGCTTTCGCGTGTGGAGGCATTCACGATACTACTTGTAGTTCTCATAGTTTACCTGGCAATGTTTATGTGGGTATAGTGCATATATTTGAGCACTCAGTCATTAATCCATGAGGGCAGTGTTGACTTTACTGAGGTAAGAATTCATAGGAGATATATGATTATGTATATGGATATAGAGAGTTTTACATTTTCTTAGATCCAGTGTATTGATGGAGATAGACCCTTCCTACGAGGATTGCTTCTGAGTGACGACCTTGGACAAACAATCTAGGATTAGTGACTTCTAGATGATGACTCCACTTATCTCTTATGCGCGGATATGTTGTCGGTCTTTAGTGATGATGACGGTTATGATGATCCTGATGATTATATTTTTACCTTGGAGGATAACAAACACATAGAGGGATTTGCACATGAGGATGTGATGCATACTTTAGATCATGCACATACACACATGGATACAATAGGTCTTGCCTCGAATGTTTTGAGTTGTGCTACATCGGGAAATGGCATCGATTCTCCCATCTAACTTTGCATGATGCTGACTATGAGCTATATGCATTCGGTTCCTGTGATTGAAAACGACCCAATGTTTTGCGGAGCCACAACATTTACCGCTTGGGTACATCACTTTTGGCATTTGCGGTGTATGGTTTCTGTCTATGTGGCTCGACATTTAGATACGCGTATGGCACATCCTAGTCTTGGCTTGCATAATGGTTCTTCCGAGCAAAGGCTCACTAGTCAATGTTTTAGGAAAGATTTATTTTAATTTTCTTTACCAGGGCCAGTGTTCGTGAAGTCCATGGATCACAAGTGATTGGCGCATCGATAATTTAAGAAACATGACAAGCTTCATTTTAATTTTTAAAAAAGGTAGCGTCATCGAGCTTAGCTCTTAGCTTAGTGGCCGTCATCAAGCTCTTGGAGCTCTCAACTCTTTGATCACCACATCACCAACATCACAAGAGAGCCAAGGTCAGTGGTGGCCAATAGCGTTAGAAGGAGAAGGTGAGGGAGGAAAAAAAACAAAATGCTTAGATTATAGGTTTTATTTTTCTACCTTTTCACATAGTTCCCTTTAGGCCCTAACTTGATGGCCGTTCACATTGTTGCCATCTAACCCTATGGCCATTCACATCGCTTGGGGATCCTCTACACCCTTTTGGCCACTTCATTCACACCCGAGCTATTGACCTACCTCTTATAATGTCACTTATGCTACGGTTTGCTCACTCGAGGTGTTTGTGAGGGATGATCACTATGGTGTTGTAGCCCGGGCCTCTTCGCACATGATTGCATTTTGTGAGTTGCGGTGGTTTTATTCTCACGTGGGATGTTTGTAAGGGCTGATCACTATGGTGTTTGCTTTCAATGCATTGTGGGGTATGTTCACACGGCTTGGGTTCTTGGTGATTACTCACACCTCTTATAATCTCATTTACTCCAGGGTTTGCTCACATGAGGTGTTTGTGAGGGATGATAACTATGGTGTGGTGGGGCCTCTTCACACATGATTGCATTTCGTGAGTTGTGGGGGTTTTATTCTCACCTAGGATGTTTGTGAGGGCTGATCACTATAGTGTTTGCTTTTAATGCATTGTGGGATTGGTTTGCAGGGCTTGGGCTTTTCTTGGTGATTATTCACACACATTGTGTATTGTGTTTTGGGGAGTACACTTTGGGTTGTGTATTCATATGTGACCATGGTATTCATATACTTTGGGTGCTGTATTCATATGCCACTACTTTCACCCTTCATTTGATTGCCAAGGTGCGAGAGTTCACACCATCATCGTCATCATTGACATCACTATATTACCATAGAGATCCTTATCTTAGGAGTTTCCCCTCATGCATTGACTTCATGGCTCTCTGGTTGATATTTTGAGTTGCCATTTTGTGTCACAGTTCACATATCTTTCATAGATCTAGTTCACACATGCTTTTAGTGCTTCAAGGCATAGACCTCTATACCCTCATTTGTAGACTTCATGCTCATGCCACGGTTGGATGTTCGAGCTTGCGGGTTCGTTACATAGGAAATCGTGTCTTCATCGATTCATTGCTCGGTTACCTCGACACGTATGGTTTGGCATTGTTTTAGCATGGGGACTAGTCTTCTTTGGTGACTTGTACGAATGTCCTACACTCTTGAGCCACCATGATTTGCTCCTGATGGTGTCAATTACACCGTGCGAATGCAGATGGTGATGATGTATTTTACACTCATACACATGATGATATATCGCATGTACACGCATATGATGATATCGATGTATCACACACACATGATGATAGTGATATACGTGCACATGATGTTGATGATAGTGATAGTGATAGTGATAGTGATAGTGATAGTGTTAGAGATAGGCCAGGGCCAGTGTTCGTGAAGTCCATGGATCACAAGTGATTGGCGCATCGATAATTTAAGAAACATGACAAGCTTCATTTTAATTTTTAAAAAAGGTAGCATCATCGAGCTTAGCTCTTAGCTTAGTGGCCGTCATCAAGCTCTTGGAGCTCTCAACTCTTTGATCACCACATCACCAACATCACAAGAGAGCCAAGGTCAGTGGTGGCCAATAGCGTTAGAAGGAGAAGGTGAGGGAGGAAAAAAAACAAAATGCTTAGATTATAGGTTTTATTTTTCTACCTTTTCACATAGTTCCCTTTAGGCCCTAACTTGATGGCCGTTCACATTGTTGCCATCTAACCCTATGGCCATTCACATCGCTTGGGGATCCTCTACACCATTTTGGCCACTTCATTCACACCCGAGCTATTGACCTACCTCTTATAATGTCACTTATGCTACGGTTTGCTCACTCGAGGTGTTTGTGAGGGATGATCACTATGGTGTTGTAGCCCGGGCCTCTTCGCACATGATTGCATTTTGTGAGTTGCGGTGGTTTTATTCTCACGTGGGATGTTTGTAAGGGCTGATCACTATGGTGTTTGCTTTCAATGCATTGTGGGGTTGGTTCACACGGCTTGGGTTCTTGGTGATTACTCACACCTCTTATAATCTCATTTACTCCAGGGTTTGCTCACATGAGGTGTTTGTGAGGGATGATAACTATGGTGTGGTGGGGCCTCTTCACACATGATTGCATTTCGTGAGTTGTGGGGGTTTTATTCTCACCTAGGATGTTTGTGAGGGCTGATCACTATAGTGTTTGCTTTTAATGCATTGTGGGATTGGTTTGCAGGGCTTGGGCTTTTCTTGGTCATTATTCACACACATTGTGTATTGTGTTTTGGGGAGTACACTTTGGGTTGTGTATTCATATGTGACCATGGTATTCATATACTTTGGGTGATGTATTCATATGCCACTACTTTCACCCTTCATTTGATTGCCAAGGTGCGAGAGTTCACACCATCATCGTCATCATTGACATCACTATATTACCATAGAGATCCTTATCTTAGGAGTTTCCCCTCATGCATTGACTTCATGGCTCTCTGGTTGATATTTTGAGTTGCCATTTTGTGTCACAGTTCACATATCTTTCATAGATCTAGTTCACACATGCTTTTAGTGCTTCAAGGCATAGACCTCTATACCCTCATTTGTAGACTTCATGCTCATGCCACGGTTGGATGTTCGAGCTTGCGGGTTCGTTACATAGGAAATCGTGTCTTCATCGATTCATTGCTCGGTTACCTCGACACATATGGTTTGGCATTGTTTTAGCATGGGGACTAGTCTTCTTTGGTGACTTGTACGAATGTCCTACACTCTTGAGCCACCATGATTTGCTCCTGATGGTGTCAATTACACCGTGCGAATGCAGATGGTGATGATGTATTTTACACTCATACACATGATGATATATCGCATGTACACGCATATGATGATATCGATGTATCACACACACATGATGATAGTGATATACGTGCACATGATGTTGATGATAGTGATAGTGATAGTGATAGTGATAGTGATAGTGTTAGAGATAGTGTGTGAGCTTTGGGCATGATCTCAAGGGCCTATAGGGATGGCATCTAGCATTACGTGTGTTAATATATCTAGGCCTACCTGCCTTCCTAGGGATCATAGCTTGGCATTAGATGATCTCACGGGTCAACATTTGATTATTGATGCATCCATTAACACACACGAGGTTAGCGATACCTTGCATGGGGAGTCATGGGATACACGTGAGGGTAGGATTGCATTTCTTGTGCTAGATATATCAAGATATTCTTCTGGGGCTTTCGCGTGTGGAGGCATTCACGATACTACTTGTAGTTCTCATAGTTTACCTGGCAATGTTTATGTGGGTATAGTGCATATATTTGAGCACTCAGTCATTAATCCATGAGGGCAGTGTTGACTTTACTGAGGTAAGAATTCATAGGAGATATATGATTATGTATATGGATATAGAGAGTTTTACATTTCCTTAGATCCAGTGTATTGATGGAGATAGACCCTACCTACGAGGATTGCTTCTGAGTGACGACCTTGGACAAACAATCTAGGATTAGTGACTTCTAGATGATGACTCCACTTATCTCTTATGCGCGGATATGTTGTCAGTCTTTAGTGATGATGACGTTTATGATGATCCTGATGATTATATTTTTACCTTGGAGGATAACAAACACATAGAGGGATTTGCACATGAGGATGTGATGCATACTTTAGATCATGCACATACACACATGGATACAATAGGTCTTGCCTCGAATGTTTTGAGTTGTGCTACATCGGGAAATGGCATCGATTCTCCCATCTGACTTTGCATCTTGCTGACTATGAGCTATATGCATTCGGTTCCTGTGATTGAAAACGACCCAATGTTTTGCGGAGCCACAACTTGGGTACATCACTTTTGGCATTTGCGGTGTATGGTTTCTGTCTATGTGGCTCGACATTTAGATACGCGTATGGCACATCCTAGTCTTGGCTTGCATAATGGTTCTTCCGAGCAAAGGCTCACTAGTCAATGTTTTAAGAAAGATTTATTTTAATTTTCTTTACCAGGGCCAGTGTTCGTGAAGTCCATGGATCACAAGTGATTGGCGCATCGATAATTTAAGAAACATGACAAGCTTCATTTTAATTTTTAAAAAAGGTAGCGTCATCGAGCTTAGCTCTTAGCTTAGTGGCCGTCATCAAGCTCTTGGAGCTCTCAACTCTTTGATCACCACATCACCAACACCACAAGAGAGCCAAGGTCAGTGGTGGCCAATAGCGTTAGAAGGAGAAGGTGAGGGAGGAAAAAAAACAAAATGCTTAGATTATAGGTTTTATTTTTCTACCTTTTCACATAGTTCCCTTTAGGCCCTAACTTGATGGCCGTTCACATTGTTGCCATCTAACCCTATGGCCATTCACATCGCTTGGGGATCCTCTACACCATTTTGGCCACTTCATTCACACCCGAGCTATTGACCTACCTCTTATAATGTCACTTATGCTACGGTTTGCTCACTCGAGGTGTTTGTGAGGGATGATCACTATGGTGTTGTAGCCCGGGCCTCTTCACACATGATTGCATTTTGTGAGTTGCGGTGGTTTTATTCTCACGTGGGATGTTTGTAAGGGCTGATCACTATGGTGTTTGCTTTCAATGCATTGTGGGGTTGGTTCACACGGCTTGGGTTCTTAGTGATTACTCACACCTCTTATAATCTCATTTACTCCAGGGTTTGCTCACATGAGGTGTTTGTGAGGGATGATAACTATGGTGTGGTGGGGCCTCTTCACACATGATTGCATTTCGTGAGTTGTGGGGGTTTTATTCTCACCTAGGATGTTTGTGAGGGCTGATCACTATAGTGTTTGCTTTTAATGCATTGTGGGATTGGTTTGCAGGGCTTGGGCTTTTCTTGGTGATTATTCACACACATTGTGTATTGTGTTTTGGGGAGTACACTTTGGGTTGTGTATTCATATGTGACCATGGTATTCATATACTTTGGGTGCTGTATTCATATGCCACTACTTTCACCCTTCATTTGATTGCCAAGGTGCGAGAGTTCACACCATCATCGTCATCATTGACATCACTATATTACCATAGAGATCCTTATCTTAGGAGTTTCCCCTCATGCATTGACTTCATGGCTCTCTGGTTGATATTTTGAGTTGCCATTTTGTGTCACAGTTCACATATCTTTCATAGATCTAGTTCACACATGCTTTTAGTGCTTCAAGGCATAGACCTCTATACCCTCATTTGTAGACTTCATGCTCATGCCACGGTTGGATGTTCGAGCTTGCGGGTTCGTTACATAGGAAATCGTGTCTTCATCGATTCATTGCTCGGTTACCTCGACACATATGGTTTGGCATTGTTTTAGCATGGGGACTAGTCTTCTTTGGTGACTTGTACGAATGTCCTACACTCTTGAGCCACCATGATTTGCTCCTGATGGTGTCAATTACACCGTGCGAATGCAGATGGTGATGATGTATTTTACACTCATACACATGATGATATATCGCATGTACACGCATATGATGATATCGATGTATCACACACACATGATGATAGTGATATACGTGCACATGATGTTGATGATAGTGATAGTGATAGTGACAGTGATAGTGTTAGAGATAGTGTGTGAGCTTTGGGCATGATCTCAAGGGCCTATAGGGATGGCATCTAGCATTACGTGTGTTAATATATCTAGGCCTACCTGCCTTCCTAGGGATCATAGCTTGGCATTAGATGATCTCACGGGTCAACATTTGATTATTGATGCATCCATTAACACACACGAGGTTAGCGATACCTTGCATGGGGAGTCATAGGATACACGTGAGCGTAGGATTGCATTTCTTGTGCTAGATATATCAAGATATTCTTCTGGGGCTTTCGCGTGTGGAGGCATTCACGATACTACTTGTAGTTCTCATAGTTTACCTGGCAATGTTTATGTGGGTATAGTGCATATATTTGAGCACTCAGTCATTAATCCATGAGGGTGTTGACTTTACTGAGGTAAGAATTCATAGGAGATATATGATTATGTATATGGATATAGAGAGTTTTACATTTTCTTAGATCCAGTGTATTGATGGAGATAGACCCTACCTACGAGGATTTCTTCTGAGTGACGACCTTGGACAAACAATCTAGGATTAGTGACTTCTAGATGATGACTCCACTTATCTCTTATGCGCGGATATGTTGTCGGTCTTTAGTGATGATGACGTTTATGATGATCCTGATGATTATATTTTTACCTTGGAGGATAACAAACACATAGAGGGATTTGCACATGAGGATGTGATGCATACTTTAGATCATGCACATACACACATGGATACAATAGGTCTTGCCTCGAATGTTTTGAGTTGTGCTACATCGGGAAATGGCATCGATTCTCCCATCTGACTTTGCATGATGCTGACTATGAGCTATATGCATTCGGTTCCTGTGATTGAAAATGACCCAATGTTTTGCGGAGCCACAACATTTACCGCTTGGGTACATCACTTTTGGCATTTGCGGTGTATGGTTTCTGTCTATGTGGCTCGACATTTAGATACGCGTATGGCACATCCTAGTCTTGGCTTGCATAATGGTTCTTCCGAGCAAAGGCTCACTAGTCAATGTTTTAAGAAAGATTTATTTTAATTTTCTTTACCAGGGCCAGTGTTCGTGAAGTCCATGGATCACAAGTGATTGGCGCATCGATAATTTAAGAAACATGACAAGCTTCATTTTAATTTTTAAAAAAGGTAGCGTCATCGAGCTTAGCTCTTAGCTTAGTGGCCGTCATCAAGCTCTTGGAGCTCTCAACTCTTTAATCACCACATCACCAACACCACAAGAGAGCCAAGGTCAGTGGTGGCCAATAGCGTTAGAAGGAGAAGGTGAGGGAGGAAAAAAAACAAAATGCTTAGATTATAGGTTTTATTTTTCTACCTTTTCACATAGTTCCCTTTAGGCCCTAACTTGATGGCCGTTCACATTGTTGCCATCTAACCCTATGGCCATTCACATCGCTTGGGGATCCTCTACACCATTTTGGCCACTTCATTCACACCCGAGCTATTGACCTACCTCTTATAATGTCACTTATGCTACGGTTTGATCACTCGAGGTGTTTGTGAGGGATGATCACTATGGTGTTGTAGCCCGGGCCTCTTCACACATGATTGCATTTTGTGAGTTGCGGTGGTTTTATTCTCACGTGGGATGTTTGTAAGGGCTGATCACTATGGTGTTTGCTTTCAATGCATTGTGGGGTTGGTTCACACGGCTTGGGTTCTTGGTGATTACTCACACCTCTTATAATCTCATTTACTCCAGGGTTTGCTCACATGAGGTGTTTGTGAGGGATGATAACTATGGTATGGTGGGGCCTCTTCACACATGATTGCATTTCGTGAGTTGTGGGGGTTTTATTCTCACCTAGGATGTTTGTGAGGGCTGATCACTATAGTGTTTGCTTTTAATGCATTGTGGGATTGGTTTGCAGGGCTTGGGCTTTTCTTTGTGATTATTCACACACATTGTGTATTGTGTTTTGGGGAGTACACTTTGGGTTGTGTATTCATATGTGACCATGGTATTCATATACTTTGGGTGCTGTATTCATATGCCACTACTTTCACGCTTCATTTGATTGCCAAGGTGTGAGAGTTCACACCATCATCGTCATCATTGACATCACTATATTACCATAGAGATCCTTATCTTAGGAGTTTCCCCTCATGCATTGACTTCATGGCTCTCTGGTTGATATTTTGAGTTGCCATTTTGTGTCACAGTTCACATATCTTTCATAGATCTAGTTCACACATGCTTTTAGTGCTTCAAGGCATAGACCTCTATACCCTCATTTGTAGACTTCATGCTCATGCCACAGTTGGATGTTCGAGCTTGCGGGTTCGTTACATAGGAAATCGTGTCTTCATCGATTCATTGCTCGGTTACCTCGACACGTATGGTTTGGCATTGTTTTAGCATGGGGACTAGTCTTCTTTGGTGACTTGTACGAATGTCCTACACTCTTGAGCCACCATGATTTGCTCCTGATGGTGTCAATTACACCGTGCGAATGCAGATGGTGATGATGTATTTTACACTCATACACATGATGATATATCGCATGTACACGCATATGATGATATCGATGTATCACACACACATGATGATAGTGATATACGTGCACATGATGTTGATGATAGTGATAGTGATAGTGATAGTGATAGTGTTAGAGATAGTGTGTGAGCTTTGGGCATGATCTCAAGGGCCTATAGGGATGGCATCTAGCATTACGTGTGTTAATATATCTAGGCCTACCTGCCTTCCTAGGGATCATAGCTTGGCATTAGATGATCTCACGGGTCAACATTTGATTATTGATGCATCCATTAACACACACGAGGTTAGCGATACCTTTCATGGGGAGTCATGGGATACACGTGAGCGTAGGATTGCTTTTCTTGTGCTAGATATATCAAGATATTCTTCTGGGGCTTTCGCGTGTGGAGGCATTCACGATACTACTTGTAGTTCTCATAGTTTACCTGGCAATGTTTATGTGGGTATAGTGCATATATTTGAGCACTCAGTCATTAATCCATGAGGGCAGTGTTGACTTTACTGAGGTAAGAATTCATAGGAGATATATGATTATGTATATGGATATAGAGAGTTTTACATTTCCTTAGATCCAGTGTATTGATAGAGATAGACCCTACCTACGAGGATTGCTTCTGAGTGACGACCTTGGACAAACAATCTAGGGTTAGTGACTTCTAGATGATGACTCCACTTATCTCTTATGCGCGGATATGTTGTCGGTCTTTAGTGATGATGACGTTTATGATGATCCTGATGATTATATTTTTACCTTGGAGGATAACAAACACATAGAGGGATTTGCACATGAGGATGTGATGCATACTTTAGATCATGCACATACACACATGGATACCATAGGCCTTGCCTCGAATGTTTTGAGTTGTGCTACATCGGGAAATGGCATCGATTCTCCCATCTGACTTTGCATGATGCTGACTATGAGCTATATGCATTCGGTTCCTGTGACTGAAAACGACCCAATGTTTTACGGAGCCACAACATTTACCGCTTGGGTACATCACTTTTGGCATTTGCGGTGTATGGTTTCTGTCTATGTGGCTCGACATTTAGATACGCGTATGGCACATCCTAGTCTTGGCTTGCATAATGGTTCTTCCGAGCAAAGGCTCACTAGTCAATGTTTTAGGAAAGATTTATTTTAATTTTCTTTACCAGGGCCAGTGTTCGTGAAGTCCATGGATCACAAGTGATTGGCGCATCGATAATTTAAGAAACATGACAAGCTTCATTTTAATTTTTAAAAAAGGTAGCGTCATCGAGCTTAGCTCTTAGCTTAGTGGCCGTCATCAAGCTCTTGGAGCTCTCAACTCTTTGATCACCACATCACCAACATCACAAGAGAGCCAAGGTCAGTGGTGGCCAATAGCGTTAGAAGGAGAAGGTGAGGGAGGAAAAAAAACAAAATGCTTAGATTATAGGTTTTATTTTTCTACCTTTTCACATAGTTCCCTTTAGGCCCTAACTTGACCTACCTCTTATAATGTCACTTATGCTACGGTTTGCTCACTCGAGGTGTTTGTGAGGGATGATCACTATGGTGTTGTAGCCCGGGCCTCTTCACACATGATTGCATTTTGTGAGTTGCGGTGGTTTTATTCTCACGTGGGATGTTTGTAAGGGCTGATCACTATGGTGTTTGCTTTCAATGCATTGTGGGGTTGGTTCACACGGCTTGGGTTCTTGGTGATTACTCACACCTCTTATAATCTCATTTACTCCAGGGTTTGCTCACATGAGGTGTTTGTGAGGGATGATAACTATGGTGTGGTGGGGCCTCTTCACACATGATTGCATTTCGTGAGTTGTGGGGGTTTTATTCTCACCTAGGATGTTTGTGAGGGCTGATCACTATAGTGTTTGCTTTTAATGCATTGTGGGATTGGTTTGCAGGGCTTGGGCTTTTCTTGGTGATTATTCACACACATTGTGTATTGTGTTTTGGGGAGTACACTTTGGGTTGTGTATTCATATGTGACCATGGTATTCATATACTTTGGGTGCTGTATTCATATGCCACTACTTTCACGCTTCATTTGATTGCCAAGGTGCGAGAGTTCACACCATCATCGTCATCATTGACATCACTATATTACCATAGAGATCCTTATCTTAGGAGTTTTCCCTCATGCATTGACTTCATGGCTCTCTGGTTGATATTTTGAGTTGCCATTTTGTGTCACAGTTCACATATCTTTCATAGATCTAGTTCACACATGCTTTTAGTGCTTCAAGGCATAGACCTCTATACCCTCATTTGTAGACTTCATGCTCATGCCACGGTTGGATGTTCGAGCTTGCGGGTTCGTTACATAGGAAATCGTGTCTTCATCGATTCATTGCTCGGTTACCTCGACACGTATGGTTTGGCATTGTTTTAGCATGGGGACTAGTCTTCTTTGGTGACTTGTACGAATGTCCTACACTCTTGAGCCACCATGATTTTCTCCTGATGGTGTCAATTACACCGTGCGAATGCAGATGGTGATGATGTATTTTACACTCATACACATGATGATATATCGCATGTACACGCATATGATGATATCGATGTATCACACACACATGATGATAGTGATATACGTGCACATGATGTTGATGATAGTGATAGTGATAGTGAGAGTGATAGTGTTAGAGATAGTGTGTGAGCTTTGGGCATGATCTCAAGGGCCTATAGGGATGGCATCTAGCATTACATGTGTTAATATATCTAGGCCTACCTGCCTTCCTAGGGATCATAGCTTGGCATTAGATGATCTCACGGGTCAACATTTGATTATTGATGCATCCATTAACACACACGAGGTTAGCGATACCTTGCATGGGGAGTCATGGGATACACGTGATGTGAGATCCCTGTTCCCACCGCGCAACGGATTCGGGGTACTAGCAGCGGAAGTAGCACTTCTTGCGCGAGGCAGGGTCCCACACTCGGGGCCTCGTCCACGGATATCCGGACAAAAGACTAATCCGTCGGTTTTTCCAAAACCAGACCCAGAAAAACTTCCCTTATCCGGAAAGCACGGGCGATTCCACCAGGATAATTTTTACTCTAACGTAGTCAAAACTCTTACTGATCAAACAGATCCGACTGCATCTATAAAGATACTTGGTCAGATCAAGGAAGAAACTTGCACTTGGATCATTGGGATCAACGCTTTTTTCCCCACCAAGGAGGCACAGCCGTTGATTCCTATCCATAGAACAATTACTATCCGGGATTTACTTTATCTATCGTAATAACAGAAATTGAGTCTCGATTTACGGATCCATCAGTCCAGCCTAACCCCATCCGATCCCATGGGTTAGCCAACCGCCCAACCACTGTAGTGATGGGATCCAATTTGGAATTTGGTTAGGTTTTGTCCCGGGTACCAAGGAAAAGAGTTCCAAGGCCCCCTAGCCGAAATTTCATGCAAACATAAAACTAGCCACACCACTTACACACCCAATATGAAAATTGCCTTTTTCTTAGCATCAGCTAACTTTAAAACAATCCTTTAATGAAACCATAGTACCACTGATCACAATCTCCCAAATTATCCAGTTGATTCATAATTTCCCATCATTCCTTCATCAGAGTATCTATGGCATCATTGGCAACTAGAACGCTCACCACCTGTCCACACAGGGGCCGTTTCAATAGTTCCTAGCCCATAATACTCAACAATATAATCATTTATCAAGATGGACTCTCGTTGAAGATCAGCAAGATCAACCAACAGATCCATATAAAAGAGCCATGGACTCATCCGTTGAGGACCAGCAAGGTCAGTCAACCAGATCCATGCCCGGTTCCAGAAAACAACTCTTACTCCTTGTTCCAATATCTTCCTCGACGCACGCGTGGGTATCCTGGGCGACCCAGAGCCCGAGCACCGTATGGTCAGCACCCTCTAGGATCCTTCGCAGGTGACCTAGCGCTTCACTCATAGGCCGCTTCCTTGGTCCCTCATCCACCGTACCGGAAGCTCACCATTTTAATCGAACCGAGGCTGGTCAAGACCTCGGCCGACCTTGCTACGCGAGACGTCCTCCATTGACTCTCCGTCAGCAGTTGCAACTTTATCAGTTAGGTCTCCACGACCTTAATCACAAGACGGTCAAAATGCTTTCCCAGCATTCTTGACATAAAACAGCCATTTACAAACAGCATTTACAAACAGTTTACAAATACAATTTCTATATTAACTCTCATTTTTCCACATTATCCCTCATGCAATCCACATTACTTATTCCACATTTCATTTATATGTGTACTCATCCAATCATATCATTTTCCATCTCTTCACTTCAGATTCCTTCACATCACATATCATATATTCACATCCATATCCACATCCATACATCCACATCCACATCCACATTCACATCCATACATCCACATCTACATGCTTATCTCCATTTTCACATCCTCATTTATACATCCACATCCCATATCCACATTCATACATACACATCCATATCCACATCCATATCCGCATTCATACATACACATCCATATCCACATCCACATGCATACATTCATTATCACGTCCTCATTCATACATCCACATCCACATACATACATACATACATCCACATCCACATCCACATTCTCATTCACATCTATACATCCATATCTACATGCACATTCACATCCATACATCCACATCTATATCCTCATTCACATCCATACATCCACATTCATGCATCCACATCTACATGCCTACATCCATACATACAAATCCACATTTACATCCATGCATCCACATCCACATCCTCATTCACATCCATACATCCACATTCATACATCCACATCCACACCCACATTCGCATCCATACATCCACATCTACATGCTTATCTCCATTTTCACATCCTCATTTATACATCCACATCCCATATCCACATTCATACATACACATCCATATCCACATCCACATGCATACATACATCCACATCCACATTCCCATTCACATATATACATCCATATCTACATGCACATTCACATCCATACATCCACATCTATATCCTCATTCACATCCATACATCCACATTCATGCATCCACATCTACATGCTTATCTCTATTTTCACATCCTCATTTATACATCCACATCCCATATCCACATTCATACATACACATCCATATCCACATCCACATGCATACATACATCCACATCCACATTCCCATTCACATATATACATCTTTATCTACATGTACATTCACATCCATACATCCACATCTATATCTTCATTCACATCCATACATCCACATTCATGCATCCACATCTACATGCATACATCCATACATCCACATCCACATTTACATCCATGCATCCACATCTACATCCTCATTCACATCCATACATCCACATTCATACATCCATACATCCACATTCATACATCCACATCCACATCCACATTCACATCCATACATCCACATTCATACATCCACATCCACATCCATACATCCACATTCATACATCCACATCCACATCCACATTCACATCCATACATCCACATTCATACATCCACATCCACATGCATCTTATCATATCTTATCACTTCCCATATCTTTTATGCATACCTCTATGCATGAAATTCAATTATGCTAAAAGTAACACTTTTATAATAAAATATTCAACTTTTATGCATACCTCTATGCATGAAATCCAATATGATAAAAGTAACACTTTTTGATATAAAAAATTTTCCTTTATGCATCCTTCTATGCATGAAAATTAAAAATGATAAAAATAACACTTTTAATATAAAAAAATTATCCTTTATGCATACTTCTATGCATGAAAATTAAAAATGATAAAAGTATCACTTTTGATATAAAATTTTTCCTTTATGCATACTTCTATGCATGAAAAATTAAAAAAAATGATAAAAGTAACACTTTTGATATAAAAATTTTTCCTTTATGCATACTTCTATGCATGAAAATTAAAAATGATAAAAGTAACACTTTTGATATAAAAAAATTATCCTTTATGCATGATATTAAAATTCAATTTCTCCATGATTATAATGAAATTCTTTCAATTAATCTAGGATGATAATTCCTAGAATATGGTAGGAAGTCCTCTTTTTATGCTTTGAATGAAATTATTTTATGCATAATTTTTATAAAAATTTTGCCATAGCTCCGCTGCTATGACTGATAAATCTCAATTTTTTCTAAGGGATAAAGCTTATCATTAAGGAAATAATTAAAATGATCTCTAATTGGATCATTAATCTATAGTGGATTGAATCATCAATATGCATAAACTAAAAGCATAGAAAAAAGCCATTAAATTGGCCTCAAGCATAGCTTAATCTTGGGTTAAGGAAAAGCTTTATGAAAAGCTTGATTTGGATTGAGAACGGGTCATGAGTATGACCATTTCTTGAGTGAGAGAGAGAATTTACATAAAAATCATTAGAATTTAAACATAAATGAAAATTAACTTCAATAGCATTTATTAACTTATGTAACTCTTCACTACTATTCAAACTTCAATAGTATTTAAAAAAAACCATACCAATTAAACTTCTCAAGCTTGAGAGGGGTTGAGAAGAGAGAAACATTGAGAAATTATAGAAAGATCAATATTCACTAATTACCTTACAACTTGCTTGATTCTTTGTTCACGGTAGAGGCCCCCAACCAATCAATTGGTTAAGTATGTTGATGGAGCCACTAATGGGGATTGAAGAAAGAGGGAAGCTCCAAAAACTAGTGAATTATTAAATGAATTCACAGTTCTTGGCTTAGGTGGAGTAGAGTAACGATGCATAAACACTAACTATTTTTCAACAAGGGGGAGGCTTCTATTTATAGGAAAAATTGAGCTCCTAACCAAACAAACTGATTCTAGAATTTTCTAAATCAGTTTGGTCAATATTTGACCATTTTTAGGTCAGTTAAGCTAACTTTTTGGAACTAGACTTGAATGAGGAGAGAGGAGAGATGAAATATCTCAATTTTTATGAGTTTAAAACTCATTCAAGCATGTGAAATATGCACCTCCTTTAAAGAACTCCCCTTCCTTACATATGTGTCATAATGGAATCATTTTAATATTGCTCATAGTTTTTTTTTACTAATAAACCTTGTACATTTTCAACTCTTCATCTTATGTGAGCATTTACTCATTTTTGGATACCCAAAATATCTCATATTTTTAATATTGCTCATAGTTTTTTACTAATAAACCTTGTACATTTTCAACTCTTCACCTTATGTGAGCATTTACTCATTTTTGGGTATCTTCTTTTTTACAAATTTGGATTTATCTCTTCCCTACACATGGATTGATGCTATTGGCCCATAGGAACCTTAATTGGACCATAGTCTAAAGATTTCTGAAAATCTAGACCCTTAGACTAAGGTTCTTTATACCTATTTCCAATTAATTCCAATTGCACATTGGAAAATTCTTTTTGAATTTCTATTTCAGGGGAACTCATCTGAATTATAAGAGATATTTTTCTATCCAAAAATATTCAAAATCTGAATATTCTCTCTCTAGAATATTTTTCTCTCTCTAGGCTAAAACAGATAGAAACAAGGTCTTTATATTTCTGAAGAGGGTTGATTACAGGGGAAGATACTAGACATCAAAAAAAGGGTTGGGGGAGGAATCTTACACGTGAGCGTAGGATTGCATTTCTTGTGCTAGATATATCAAGATATTCTTCTGGGGCTTTCGCGTGTGGAGGCATTCACGATACTACTTGTAGTTCTCATAGTTTACCTGGCAATGTTTATGTGGGTATAGTGCATATATTTGAGCACTCAGTCATTAATCCATGAGGGCAGTGTTGACTTTACTGAGGTAAGAATTCATAGGAGATATATGATTATGTATATGGATATAGAGAGTTTTACATTTCCTTAGATCCAGTGTATTGATGGAGATAGACCCTACCTACGAGGATTGCTTCTGAGTGACGACCTTGGACAAACAATCTAGGATTAGTGACTTCTAGATGATGACTCCACTTATCTCTTATGCGCGGATATGTTGTCGGTCTTTAGTGATGATGACGTTTATGATGATCCTGATGATTATATTTTTACCTTGGAGGATAACAAACACATAGAGGGATTTGCACATGAGGATGTGATGCATACTTTAGATCATGCACATACACACATGAATACAATAGGTCTTGCCTCGAATGTTTTGAGTTGTGCTACATCGGGAAATGGCATCGATTCTCCCATCTGACTTTGCATCTTGCTGACTATGAGCTATATGCATTCGGTTCCTGTGATTGAAAATGACCCAATGTTTTGCGGAGCCACAACTTGGGTACATCACTTTTGGCATTTGCGGTGTATGGTTTCTGTCTATGTGGCTCAACATTTAGATACGCGTATGGCACATCCTAGTCTTGGCTTGCATAATGGTTCTTCCGAGCAAAGGCTCACTAGTCAATGTTTTAAGAAAGATTTATTTTAATTTTCTTTACCAGGGCCAGTGTTCGTGAAGTCCATGGATCACAAGTGATTGGCGCATCGATAATTTAAGAAACATGACAAGCTTCATTTTAATTTTTAAAAAAGGTAGCGTCATCGAGCTTAGCTCTTAGCTTAGTGGCCGTCATCAAGCTCTTGGAGCTCTCAAATCTTTGATCACCACATCACCAACATCACAAGAGAGCCAAGGTCAGTGGTGGCCAATAGCGTTAGAAGGAGAAGGTGAGGGAGGAAAAAAAACAAAATGCTTAGATTATAGGTTTTATTTTTCTACCTTTTCACATAGTTCCCTTTAGGCCCTAACTTGATGGCCGTTCACATTGTTGCCATCTAACCCTATGGCCATTCACATCGCTTGGGGATCCTCTACACCATTTTGGCCACTTCATTCACACCCGGAGCTATTGACCTACCTCTTATAATGTCACTTATGCTACGGTTTGCTCACTCGAGGTGTTTGTGAGGGATGATCACTATGGTGTTGTAGCCCGGGCCTCTTCGCACATGATTGCATTTTGTGAGTTGCGGTGGTTTTATTCTCACGTGGGATGTTTGTAAGGGCTGATCACTATGGTGTTTGCTTTCAATGCATTGTGGGGTTGGTTCACACGGCTTGGGTTCTTGGTGATTACTCACACCTCTTATAATCTCATTTACTCCAGGGTTTGCTCACATGAGGTGTTTGTGAGGGATGATAACTATGGTGTGGTGGGGCCTCTTCACACATGATTGCATTTCGTGAGTTGTGGGGGTTTTATTCTCACCTAGGATGTTTGTGAGGGCTGATCACTATAGTGTTTGCTTTTAATGCATTGTGGGATTGGTTTGCAGGGCTTGGGCTTTTCTTGGTGATTATTCACACACATTGTGTATTGTGTTTTGGGGAGTACACTTTGGGTTGTGTATTCATATGTGACCATGGTATTCATATACTTTGGGTGCTGTATTCATATGCCACTACTTTCACCCTTCATTTGATTGCCAAGGTGCGAGAGTTCACACCATCATCGTCATCATTGACATCACTATATTACCATAGAGATCCTTATCTTAGGAGTTTCCCCTCATGCATTGACTTCATGGCTCTCTGGTTGATATTTTGAGTTGCCATTTTGTGTCACAGTTCACATATCTTTCATAGATCTAGTTCACACATGCTTTTAGTGCTTCAAGGCATAGACCTCTATACCCTCATTTGTAGACTTCATGCTCATGCCACGGTTGGATGTTCGAGCTTGCGGGTTCATTACATAGGAAATCGTGTCTTCATCGATTCATTGCTCGATTACCTCGACACATATGGTTTGGCATTGTTTTAGCATGGGGACTAGTCTTCTTTGGTGACTTGTACGAATGTCCTACACTCTTGAGCCACCATGATTTGCTCCTGATGGTGTCAATTACACCGTGCGAATGCAGATGGTGATGATGTATTTTACACTCATACACATGATGATATATCGCATGTACACGCATATGATGATATCGATGTATCACACACACATGATGATAGTGATATACGTGCACATGATGTTGATGATAGTGATAGTGATAGTGACAGTGATAGTGTTAGAGATAGTGTGTGAGCTTTGGGCATGATCTCAAGGGCCTATAGGGATGGCATCTAGCATTACGTGTGTTAATATATCTAGGCCTACCTGCCTTCCTAGGGATCATAGCTTGGCATTAGATGATCTCACGGGTCAACATTTGATTATTGATGCATCCATTAACACACACGAGGTTAGCGATACCTTGCATGGGGAGTCATGGGATACACATGAGCGTAGGATTGCATTTCTTGTGCTAGATATATCAAGATATTCTTCTGGGGCTTTCGCGTGTGGAGGCATTCACGATACTACTTGTAGTTCTCATAGTTTACCTGGCAATGTTTATGTGGGTATAGTGCATATATTTGAGCACTCAGTCATTAATCCATGAGGGCAGTGTTGACTTTACTGAGGTAAGAATTCATAGGAGATATATGATTATGTATATGGATATACAGAGTTTTACATTTCCTTAGATCCAGTGTATTGATGGAGATAGACCCTACCTACGAGGATTGCTTCTGAGTGACGACCTTGGACAAACAATCTAGGATTAGTGACTTCTAGATGATGACTCCACTTATCTCTTATGCGCGGATATGTTGTCGGTCTTTAGTGATGATGACGGTTATGATGATCTTGATGATTATATTTTTACCTTGGAGGATAACAAACACATAGAGGGATTTGCACATGAGGATGTGATGCATACTTTAGATCATGCACATACACACATGGATACAATAGGTCTTGCCTCGAATGTTTTGAGTTGTGCTACATCGGGAAATGGCATCGATTCTCCCATCTGACTTTGCATGATGCTGACTATGAGCTATATGCATTCGGTTCCTGTGATTGAAAACGACCCAATGTTTTGCGGAGCCACAACATTTACCGCTTGGGTACATCACTTTTGGCATTTGCGGTGTATGGTTTCTGTCTATGTGGCTCGACATTTAGATACGCGTATGGCACATCCTAGTCTTGGCTTGCATAATGGTTCTTCCGAGCAAAGGCTCACTAGTCAATGTTTTAAGAAAGATTTATTTTAATTTTCTTTACCAGGGCCAGTGTTCGTGAAGTCCATGGATCACAAGTGATTGGCGCATCGATAATTTAAGAAACATGACAAGCTTCATTTTAATTTTTAAAAAAGGTAGCGTCATCGAGCTTAGCTCTTAGCTTAGTGGCCGTCATCAAGCTCTTGGAGCTCTCAACTCTTTGATCACCAACATCACAAGAGAGCCAAGGTCAGTGGTGGCCAATAGCGTTAGAAGGAGAAGGTGAGGAAGGAAAAAAAACAAAATGCTTAGATTATAGGTTTTATTTTTCTACCTTTTCACATAGTTCCCTTTAGGCCCTAACTTGATGGCCGTTCACATTGTTGCCATCTAACCCTATGGCCATTCACATCGCTTGGGGATCCTCTACACCATTTTGGCCACTTCATTCACACCCGAGCTATTGACCTACCTCTTATAATGTCCTCTTATGCGCGGATATGTTGTTGGTCTTTAGTGATGATGACGTTTATGATGATCCTGATGATTATATTTTTACCTTGGAGGATAACAAACGCATAGAGGGATTTGCACATGAGGATGTGATGCATACTTTAGATCATGCACATACACACATGGATACAATAGGTCTTGCCTCGAATGTTTTGAGTTGTGCTACATCGGGAAATGGCATCGATTCTCCCATCTGACTTTGCATGATGCTGACTATGAGCTATATGAATTCGGTTCCTGTGATTGAAAACGACCCAATGTTTTGCGGAGCCACAACATTTACCGCTTGGGTACATCACTTTTGGCATTTGCGGTGTATGGTTTCTGTCTATGTGGCTCGACATTTAGATACGCGTATGGCACATCCTAGTCTTGGCTTGCATAATGGTTCTTCCGAGCAAAGGCTCACTAGTCAATGTTTTAAGAAAGATTTATTTTAATTTTCTTTACCAGGGCCAGTGTTCGTGAAGTCCATGGATCACAAGTGATTGGCGCATCGATAATTTAAGAAACATGACAAGCTTCATTTTAATTTTTAAAAAAGGTAGCATCATGGAGCTTAGCTCTTCGCTTAGTGGCCGTCATCAAGCTCTTGGAGCTCTCAACTCTTTGATCACCACATCACCAACATCACAAGAGAGCCAAGGTCACTGGTGGCCAATAGCGTTAGAAGGAGAAGGTGAGGGAGGAAAAAAAACAAAATGCTTAGATTATAGGTTTTATTTTTCTACCTTTTCACATAGTTCCCTTTAGGCCCTAACTTGATGGCCGTTCACATTGTTGCCATCTAACCCTATGGCCATTCACATCGCTTGGGGATCCTCTACACCATTTTGGCCACTTCATTCACACCCGAGCTATTGACCTACCTCTTATAATGTCACTTATGCTACGGTTTGCTCACTCGAGGTGTTTGTGAGGGATGATCACTATGGTGTTGTAGCCCGGGCCTCTTCACACATGATTGCATTTTGTGAGTTGCGGTGGTTTTATTCTCACGTGGGATGTTTGTAAGGGCTGATCACTATGGTGTTTGCTTTCAATGCATTGTGGGGTTGGTTCACACGGCTTGGGTTCTTGGTGATTACTCACACCTCTTATAATCTCATTTACTCCAGGGTTTGCTCACATGAGGTGTTTGTGAGGGATGATAACTATGGTGTGGTGGGGCCTCTTCACACATGATTGCATTTCGTGAGTTGTGGGGGTTTTATTCTCACCTAGGATGTTTGTGAGGGCTGATCACTATAGTGTTTGCTTTTAATGCATTGTGGGATTGGTTTGCAGGGCTTGGGCTTTTCTTGGTGATTATTCACACACATTGTGTATTGTGTTTTGGGGAGTACACTTTGGGTTGTGTATTCATATGTGACCATGGTATTCATATACTTTGGGTGCTGTATTCATATGCCACTACTTTCACCCTTCATTTGATTGCCAAGGTGCGAGAGTTCACACCATCATCGTCATCATTGACATCACTATATTACCATAGAGATCCTTATCTTAGGAGTTTCCCCTCATGCATTGACTTCATGGCTCTCTGGTTGATATTTTGAGTTGCCATTTTGTGTCACAGTTCACATATCTTTCATAGATCTAGTTCACACATGCTTTTAGTGCTTCAAGGCATAGACCTCTATACTGAAAAGATGCAGGGGGGAAGAGAGCTTGAGCTCTTGCAAGCACACACACACACTCACAAAACCCTAATAGAGAACACACAAGGTGAGAGGCTGAAAATCTTCTTCTTCTCTACTCAACACTCAACACACCATATACAAGATAAGAGTACACACAATATGAAAGGTACTCAACCAATACATACACGGGTTCTCTATAATGTGAACCCGACTAAATGAGCTGGCGCTATAACTATGCCAGTCTCTAGAGTGGCTGTCACACAGCCTGTCATCCCACTGGCCGCATATCACCCAAGATCTCACCAACCATGCCAGTGGTGTAAGTGTGGGGCCTATCCCCCAGGCGGGTCATCAGTGGCCACCGCCTCACTAGAGCTCGATATCTCAACACTCCCCCTCGAGCTCAACTCCATCTCATGTACACCAAGCGAAGCTCTGAATCTGCGGAGCTTCTCTGTACCCAATGCTTTGGTGAAGATGTCAGCTACCTGATCCTCTGTGCTGACATAAACAAGGTCAAGGTCTCCTGCCAAGACCTTCTCTCTGACGAAGTGGTAGTGGACCTCTATGTGCTTCGTACGAGCATGAAAGACTGGGTTCCTGGCCAACTGTATACTGCTAATGTTGTCACAGAAAATGACAACTTGTCTATCCACTGATAGACCCAAATCTCCAAGTAGCTTTCTCAACCAAGCTACCTCACATGCTGCCATAGCAGCTCCTCTGTACTCGGCCTCTGTACTCGATAGAGCAACCGTAGGCTGCTTCTTGCTGCTCCAAGTCACAGCAGCACTCCCCAAAGAAAACATGAATCCACTGGTAGATCTTCTATCTGAGATACTACCAGCCCAATCAGCATCTGTGTACCCATGTACACATATCTCTGTCCCAGTCTCATAGAATAGTCCACAATGCAAAGTAGACCTCACATACCTCAGTATGCGTCTCACTGCATCCAAATGCGGTTTCCGTGGAACCTGCATAAACTGACTCACCAACCCAACAGCATAGCTCAAATCTGGTCTAGTGATCGTCATGTAGATCAAACTTCCTACTATGCTCCTGTACATAGTAGGATCCTCCAAGATCTCTCCTGAATCTGCACTCAACTTGCCATTCTGATCCAATGGCACAGAAATAGGCTTACAGCCTGTCATACCATACTTGGACAACATGTCCAAGCCATACTGTCTCTGCGGTAATCCAATACCATGTGGTGACCTAATCACCTCAATGCCCAAGAAATATCTGAGCTCCTCCAGATCCTTCATCTCAAACTTTTGTCTAAGCAAGATCTTTACATCAAAGATCTCTGCATCATGGTCCCCCGTAATGATCAAGTCATCTACATAGATGACAACAAGCACAACTCCTCTATCACCATGTCTCACATACAATGAGAAATCTGCATTGGCTACATGAAAGCCAATAGTGACAAGATATTCAGAAATCTTGTCAGACCATGCTCTTGGTGCTTGCTTTAAGCCATACAAGGCTTTCTTCAACCTGCAAACATGCTCAGGGTGACCCACATCCTCATATCCAGGTGGCTGCAACATATACACCTCTTCTTGCAAATCCCCATGCAAGAATGCATTCTTTACATCCATCTGATGTAAAGACCATTGCTTTGACGCAGCCACTGCTATCACAACTCTCACCGTTGCCATCTTGGCAACTGGGCTGAAAGTTTCCTCATAATCAATCCCATATGTCTGCGCATATCCTTTGGCTACCAATCTAGCCTTGTACCTGTTTATGCTCCCATCACTGTTATGTTTAACTTTGTACACCCACTTGCATCCAATGGCTTTCTTGCCTTCAGGCAATTGCACTAAATCCCAAGTTTCATTTCCATATAGTGCATCCATCTCCTCATCCATGGCTTTCTCCCAACACACATTTCCAACAGCCTCATCAATGCATGTGGGCTCAACAACCTGCACAACCTTTGCCATATATACATAGTGATGTGCCACATAACCATCATATGTAAATCTCTGCACAGGGTTCTTCACTCTCCCTGATCTTCGCAGCTTTTCATTCATGGCTTCCATAGCCTTCTTTACACCAGGTGTTCTCATAGCTGAGATCCCAAGCTCCTCATCAAGGCTCATATCCGAGCCACTAGACTCTCCATCAACATGAGAATGCCCTGCAGAAATGTCAGGCATACCAAGGGGCTCAACCACTTTCTCTTTTCCTTTACGTGATGTAGTAATCACATTTGCAGGACTGGTATTATGACGCAACCTGCCACTCCATGGTCTATCAACAGACCCACTAGATGAGGACTCTCCTGGTCCACTCAAAGACTGTGATTGCTGACCTGCATTCTGTGCAACCACACTTCCACTCACATCAGCCCCAACAGCTTCTTTTTCAGCAACATACCAGCTGCTCATCTCATCGAAGACAACATCCTTGCTTACCCTTAACTCACGTGTAGCAGGGTTATAACACCTGTATCCCTTTTGCTCAAGGGAGTATCCAATAAACACACATTTTTCAGCTTTCGGATCCAGCTTAGTTCTCAGCTCATCTGGCACATGCACATATGCAATGCATCCAAAGACTTTCAGATGAGACAAATCTGGTTTTCTGCCAGTAAACCTCTCCTCTGGAGTTACATCATGTATGGCTGCAGTTGGAGTCCTGTTCATGATGTATACTGCTGTAGAAACAGCCTCAGCCCAATAGCAATGCGGCATATTTTTCTCTTCCATCAATGCTCGCGCAATCTCTGCAATGTGCCTGTTTTTCCGCTCAGCAACTCCATTTTGCTGCGGAGTGTATCTGCATGTGAACTGTCTCCGAATACCATTCTTCTTCAAGAATTCAGAGAACTCATTGGAGAAGTACTCTCCCCCTCCATCTGACCTTAGGCACTTGACATATTTCCCTGTTTGCTTTTCAACCAAAACTCTGAAATTCTGAAAGTGAGTGAACACCTCACTCTTCTCTTTCATGAAATATACCCACACTTTCCTTGTGTGGTCATCAATGAAAGTGACATAGTACCTGCAGCCTCCCATAGACACGGTCTTCGTAGGACCCCATACATCTGAATGCACAACATCTAGTGCATTTCTGCTCACATATCTGTTACGTGGAAACACATGCTTTGTTTGCTTCCCAAATTGGCATGCTTCACATACTTTCTGCATACCTTCCACTTTAAATTTTGGCAGCCCTGTCACAATTCCTTTTGTCTGCATAGACTTCAATCTCTGCACATTCACATGACCAATCCTTTTATGCCATATGTCTGTGTCTGCAACAACTCCTGAACCATTTGCAAACATTGCAGCACTCATTTCAGGCATGTCTACATCCAACGTAAACATTCTGCCCACTCTGTTGCCTTTTGCAACCAACCTGCACTTGTCTTTAAAATCTTCAACATAACATCCATCAGGGTTAAACCGAACCTGCAAACCCTGCTCAATCATCTGGCCAACTGAAACCAGATTCTTTGTTATGTTCGGTACATGAAGTACATCTGCAAGGTACTTCACTTTGCCATCCTGCATAGACAATGGCACATCTCCAACGTGGGCAATTGGATGAGCAGTGTCATCCCCTGTTTCCACAAAACCTGGTCTTTCCGGGTTTTTCATTTCCTTGAACCACTCCCCATGACTCGTCATGTGGTTCGAAGCGCCTGAATCCACATACCATACATTATCTTTTTGTGCTGCATCAACATTTTCAGACATGGCATTCACAACATGTTGCATAACAAACAACCTTTCATTATCCTCATTATTTCTGCTTGAGGATGCATAGTTGTTTTGCTGCACTTTCCCATTTTGCATGTCAGCTTGCTTTTTATAACATTCTGCCTGCACATGTCCAGGCTTACCACAATAATAGCATTCACGTGCATCATTGTATTGCCTTTGCCAATTTCCACGGCCTCTTTGGCTCCCCCTGCCTCTGAATTTGCCTCTTCCACCTGTGTGTTGTTGTTGTTGATTCTAGGACTGTTGTTGTTGTTGCTGCTGCTGCTGGCCATAATTCTGATTACCTGTTCGGCCACCTCCTTGACCGCGTCCACGGCCTCCTCTACCTCGTCCTCTTCCTGAACTCGTGTAGAAGGCCTGTTGCTCTGAACTGTTTTTACTTTGTGAAGACTGTTGGTCTTCACCCAAGCTCTTCTCTTCGATAATCAGCATAGACACCAAATCCGTAAAGTTGGGAATGTTTTCCCGAGTCTGAATGGACGTCTTAAACGCCTTGTATTGTGGCCCGAGACCACGTAGACAGACTTCCACCTTGTCATCATCATCTACTGACACACCAATAGATGCAAGGGATTCCACAATACCCTTTATCTTCAATGCATAGTCATTCACAGACATGCTCTTTTTCTCCACAGTATGAAGCTCATTCTTCAACTGTATCTTGCGTGCCTTGGTATTTGTTTCATAGAGCTTTACCAAGGTGTCCCACGCCTCCTTGGGAGACTTGGCATCCTGAATATGCCCAATCATGGTGTCCTGTATACTAATGGATAGCCAATACATTACTTTCCTGGCTCCTTGGTTCCAGTCTTTGTACTCTTTCACATCTGCAGCAGTTGGATTTATATCCGGTATCTCCGGTGCCTCTTCATGCTCACCTTCTATGTAGTCCCAATAACCTTTTCCCATCAGGAAATTCGTTAACCTGAACCTCCAAGCATGGAAGTTATTCTTGTCCAGCTTCTCAGCCACGATCTGTGTTATGCCATCATTAGACATCTTGCCAAACACACAATTTTACCAGAAACTGCACTCTGGTTTTTCTGCACAACCTGCAGTATTTTCTGCACAGCGGTACTGGAGTACTCAAATGTCACAATCAGTGACTTCAATGTGCATACATACACCCAATGGCAACTGTAGACCTCTTTGCAGCACCCACAGTGTCTGCACAGTCAATCTGTCTTCCTGCAGTTCTTAAAACAGAGTTCTGCAGAGAATCGATGACTTACCCGCAGTGCTCGAAATCGCCTGCTTTCTGAAAAACGGAGGTCCAGACGCGCTCGAAACGCGTTTTCGGTCCGAAAACCTCAGTCCAAAGGACGTCCAAAGGACTGTATAGTTGCCCTGTAGCTTTACTCCCGCGAAGAAAGCTCCTCAATCAGAGATCGTTTGCCGGTGCCTCCCGTAGAGCTCCCGACAAGGGTGTAGTCACCAACACAATAGGGAAGAGTAGTTGAAGCTCTTACCCTCGTACCGCTTCCTGTGGTTCTCTTGCTTGCAGCTCAGCCCTTAGCACGAACCAGGCTCTGATACCATGAAAAGATGCAGGGGGGAAGAGAGCTTGAGCTCTTGCAAGCACACACACACACTCACAAAACCCTAATAGAGAACACACAAGGTGAGAGGCTGAAAATCTTCTTCTTCTCTACTCAACACTCAACACACCATATACAAGATAAGAGTACACACAATATGAAAGGTACTCAACCAATACATACACGGGTTCTCTATAATGTGAACCCGACTAAATGAGCTGGCGCTATAACTATGCCAGTCTCTAGAGTGGCTGTCACACAGCCTGTCATCCCACTGGCCGCATATCACCCAAGATCTCACCAACCATGCCAGTGGTGTAAGTGTGGGGCCTATCCCCCAGGCGGGTCATCAGTGGCCACCGCCTCACTAGAGCTCGATATCTCAACATATACCCTCATTTGTAGACTTCATGCTCATGCCACGGTTGGATGTTCGAGCTTGCGGGTTCGTTACATAGGAAATCGTGTCTTCATCGATTCATTGCTCGATTACCTCGACACATATGGTCTGGCATTGTTTTAGCATGGGGACTAGTCTTCTTTGGTGACTTGTACGAATGTCCTACACTCTTGAGCCACCATGATTTGCTCCTGATGGTGTCAATTACACCGTGCAAATGCAGATGGTGATGATGTATTTTACACTCATACACATGATGATATATCGCATGTACACGCATATGATGATATCGATGTATCACACACACATGATGATAGTGATATACGTGCACATGATGTTGATGATAGTGATAGTGATAGTGATAGTGATAGTGTTAGAGATAGTGTGTGAGCTTTGGGCATGATCTCAAGGGCCTATAGGGATGGCATCTAGCATTACGTGTGTTAATATATCTAGGCCTACCTGCCTTCCTAGGGATCATAGCTTGGCATTAGATGATCTCACGGGTCAACATTTGATTATTGATGCATCCATTAACACACACGAGGTTAGCGATACCTTGCATGGGGAGTCATGGGATACACGTGAGCGTAGGATTGCATTTCTTGTGCTAGATATATCAAGATATTCTTCTGGGGCTTTCGCGTGTGGAGGCATTCACGATACTACTTGTAGTTCTCATAGTTTACCTGGCAATGTTTATGTGGGTATAGTGCATATATTTGAGCACTCAGTCATTAATCCATGAGGGCAGTGTTGACTTTACTGAGGTAAGAATTCATAGGAGATATATGATTATGTATATGGATATAGAGAGTTTTACATTTCCTTAGATCCAGTGTATTGATGGAGATAGACCCTACCTACGAGGATTGCTTCTGATGAGTGACGACCTTGGACAAACAATCTAGGATTAGTGACTTCTAGATGATGACTCCACTTATCTCTTATGCGCGGATATGTTGTCGGTCTTTAGTGATGATGACGGTTATGATGATCCTGATGATTATATTTTTACCTTGGAGGATAACAAACACATAGAGGGATTTGCACATGAGGATGTGATGCATACTTTAGATCATGCACATACACACATGGATACAATAGGTCTTGCCTTGAATGTTTTGAGTTGTGCTACATCGGGAAATGGCATCGATTCTCCCATCTGACTTTGCATGATGCTGACTATGAGCTATATGCATTCGGTTCCTGTGATTGAAAACGACCCAATGTTTTGCGGAGCCACAACATTTACCGCTTGGGTACATCACTTTTGGCATTTGCGGTGTATGGTTTCTGTCTATGTGGCTCGACATTTAGATACACGTATGGCACATCCTAGTCTTGGCTTGCATAATGGTTCTTCCGAGCAAAGGCTCACTAGTCAATGTTTTAAGAAAGATTTATTTTAATTTTCTTTACCAGGGCCAGTGTTCGTGAAGTCCATGGATCACAAGTGATTGGCGCATCGATAATTTAAGAAACATGACAAGCTTCATTTTAATTTTTAAAAAAGGTAGCGTCATCGAGCTTAGCTCTTAGCTTAGTGGCCGTCATCAAGCTCTTGGAGCTCTCAACTCTTTGATCACCACATCACCAACATCACAAGAGAGCCAAGGTCACTGGTGGCCAATAGCGTTAGAAGGAGAAGGCGAGGGAGGAAAAAAAACAAAATGCTTAGATTATAGGTTTTATTTTTCTACCTTTTCACATAGTTCCCTTTAGGCCCTAACTTGATGGCCGTTCACATTGTTGCCATCTAACCCTATGGCCATTCACATCGCTTGGGGATCCTCTACACCATTTTGGCCACTTCATTCACACCCGAGCTATTGACCTACCTCTTATAATGTCCTCTTATACGCGGATATGTTGTCGGTCTTTAGTGATGATGACGTTTATGATGATCCTGATGATTATATTTTTACCTTGGAGGATAACAAACACATAGAGGGATTTGCACATGAGGATGTGATGCATACTTTAGATCATGCACATACACACATGGATACAATAGGTCTTGCCTCGAATGTTTTGAGTTGTGCTACATCGGGAAATGGCATCGATTCTCCCATCTGACTTTGCATGATGCTGACTATGAGCTATATGAATTCGGTTCCTGTGATTGAAAACGACCCAATGTTTTGCGGAGCCACAACATTTACCGCTTGGGTACATCACTTTTGGCATTTGCGGTGTATGGTTTCTGTCTATGTGGCTCGACATTTAGATACGCGTATGGCACATCCTAGTCTTGGCTTGCATAATGGTTCTTCCGAGCAAAGGCTCACTAGTCAATGTTTTAAGAAAGATTTATTTTAATTTTCTTTACCAGGGCCAGTGTTCGTGAAGTCCATGGATCACAAGTGATTGGCGCATCGATAATTTAAGAAACATGACAAGCTTCATTTTAATTTTTAAAAAAGGTAGCATCATGGAGCTTAGCTCTTAGCTTAGTGGCCGTCATCAAGCTCTTGGAGCTCTCAACTCTTTGATCACCACATCACCAACATCACAAGAGAGCCAAGGTTAGTGGGGTGGCCAATAGCGTTAGAAGGAGAAGGTGAGGGAGGAAAAAAAACAAAATGCTTAGATTATAGGTTTTATTTTTCTACCTTTTCACATAGTTCCCTTTAGGCCCTAACTTGATGGCCGTTCACATTGTTGCCATCTAACCCTATGGCCATTCACATCGCTTGGGGATCCTCTACACCATTTTGGCCACTTCATTCACACCCGAGCTATTGACCTACCTCTTATAATGTCACTTATGCTACGGTTTGCTCACTCGAGGTGTTTGTGAGGGATGATCACTATGGTGTTGTAGCCCGGGCCTCTTCACACATGATTGCATTTTGTGAGTTGCGGTGGTTTTATTCTCACGTGGGATGTTTGTAAGGGCTGATCACTATGGTGTTTGCTTTCAATGCATTGTGGGGTTGGTTCACACGGCTTGGGTTCTTGGTGATTACTCACACCTCTTATAATCTCATTTACTCCAGGGTTTGCTCACATGAGGTGTTTGTGAGGGATGATAACTATGGTGTGGTGGGGCCTCTTCACACATGATTGCATTTCGTGAGTTGTGGGGGTTTTATTCTCACCTAGGATGTTTGTGAGGGCTGATCACTATAGTGTTTGCTTTTAATGCATTGTGGGATTGGTTTGCAGGGCTTGGGCTTTTCTTGGTGATTATTCACACACATTGTGTATTGTGTTTTGGGGAGTACACTTTGGGTTGTGTATTCATATGTGACCATGGTATTCATATACTTTGGGTGCTGTATTCATATGCCACTACTTTCACCCTTCATTTGATTGCCAAGGTGCGAGAGTTCACACCATCATCGTCATCATTGACATCACTATATTACCATAGAGATCCTTATCTTAGGAGTTTCCCCTCATGCATTGACTTCATGGCTCTCTGGTTGATATTTTGAGTTGCCATTTTGTGTCACAGTTCACATATCTTTCATAGATCTAGTTCACACATGCTTTTAGTGCTTCAAGGCATAGACCTCTATACCCTCATTTGTAGACTTCATGCTCATGCCACGGTTGGATGTTCGAGCTTGCGGGTTCGTTACATAGGAAATCGTGTCTTCATCGATTCATTGCTCGGTTACCTCGACACATATGGTTTGGCATTGTTTTAGCATGGGGACTAGTCTTCTTTGGTGACTTGTACGAATGTCCTACACTCTTGAGCCACCATGATTTGCTCCTGATGGTGTCAATTACACCGTGCGAATGCAGATGGTGCTGATGTATTTTACACTCATACACATGATGATGTATCGCATGTACACGCATATGATGATATCGATGTATCACACACACATGATGATAGTGATATACGTGCACATGATGTTGATGATAGTGATAGTGATAGTGACAGTGATAGTGTTAGAGATAGTGTGTGAGCTTGGGGCATGATCTCAAGGGCCTATAGGGATGGCATCTAGCATTACGTGTGTTAATATATCTAGGCCTACCTGCCTTCCTAGGGATCATAGCTTGGCATTAGATGATCTCACGGGTCAACATTTGATTATTGATGCATCCATTAACACACACGAGGTTAGCGATACCTTGCATGGGGAGTCATGGGATACACGTGAGCGTAGGATTGCATTTCTTGTGCTAGATATATCAAGATATTCTTCTGGGGCTTTCGCGTGTGGAGGCATTCACGATACTACTTGTAGTTCTCATAGTTTACCTGGCAATGTTTATGTGGGTATAGTGCATATATTTGAGCACTCAGTCATTAATCCATGAGGGCAGTGTTGACTTTACTGAGGTAAGAATTCATAGGAGATATATGATTATGTATATGGATATAGAGAGTTTTACATTTCCTTAGATCTAGTGTATTGATGGAGATAGACCCTTCCTACGAGGATTGCTTCTGAGTGACGACCTTGGACAAACAATCTAGGATTAGTGACTTCTAGATGATGACTCCAGTTATCTCTTATGCGCGGATATGTTGTCGGTCTTTAGTGATGATGACGTTTATGATGATCCTGATGATTATATTTTTACCTTGGAGGATAACAAACACATAGAGGGATTTGCACATGAGGATGTGATGCATACTTTAGATCATGCACATACACACATGGATACAATAGGCCTTGCCTCGAATGTTTTGAGTTGTGCTACATCGGGAAATGGCATCGATTCTCCCATCTGACTTTGCATGATGCTGACTATGAGCTACATGCATTCGGTTCCTGTGATTGAAAACGACCCAATGTTTTGCGGAGCCACAACATTTACCGCTTGGGTACATCACTTTTGGCATTTGCGGTGTATGGTTTCTGTCTATGTGGCTCGACATTTAGATACGCGTATGGCACATCCTAGTCTTGGCTTGCATAATGGTTCTTCCGAGCAAAGGCTCACTAGTCAATGTTTTAAGAAAGATTTATTTTAATTTTCTTTACCAGGGCCAGTGTTCGTGAAGTCCATGGATCACAAGTGATTGGCGCATCGATAATTTAAGAAACATGACAAGCTTCATTTTAATTTTTAAAAAAGGTAGCGTCATCGAGCTTAGCTCTTAGCTTAGTGGCCGTCATCAAGCTCTTGGAGCTCTCAACTCTTTGATCACCACATCACCAACATCACAAGAGAGCCAAGGTCAGTGGTGGCCAATAGCGTTAGAAGGAGAAGGTGAGGGAGGAAAAAAAACAAAATGCTTAGATTATAGGTTTTATTTTTCTACCTTTTCACATAGTTCCCTTTAGGCCCTAACTTGATGGCCGTTCACATTGTTGCCATCTAACCCTATGGCCATTCACATCGCTTGGGGATCCTCTACACCATTTTGGCCACTTCATTCACACCCGAGCTATTGACCTACCTCTTATAATGTCACTTTATGCTACGGTTTGCTCACTCGAGGTGTTTGTGAGGGATGATCACTATGGTGTTGTAGCCCGGGCCTCTTCACACATGATTGCATTTTGTGAGTTGCGGTGGTTTTATTCTCACGTGGGATGTTTGTAAGGGCTGATCACTATGGTGTTTGCTTTCAATGCATTGTGGGGTTGGTTCACACGGCTTGGATTCTTGGTGATTACTCACACCTCTTATAATCTCATTTACTCCAGGGTTTGCTCACATGAGGTGTTTGTGAGGGATGATAACTATCGTGTGGTGGGGCCTCTTCACACATGATTGCATTTCGTGAGTTGTGGGGGTTTTATTCTCACCTAGGATGTTTGTGAGGGCTGATCACTATAGTGTTTGCTTTTAATGCATTGTGGGATTGGTTTGCAGGGCTTGGGCTTTTCTTGGTGATTATTCACACACATTGTGTATTGTGTTTTGGGGAGTACACTTTGGGTTGTGTATTCATATGTGACCATGGTATTCATATACTTTGGGTGCTGTATTCATATGCCACTACTTTCACCCTTCATTTGATTGCCAAGGTGCGAGAGTTCACACCATCATCGTCATCATTGACATCACTATATTACCATAGAGATCCTTATCTTAGGAGTTTCCCCTCATGCATTGACTTCATGGCTCTCTGGTTGATATTTTGAGTTGCCATTTTGTGTCACAGTTCACATATCTTTCATAGATCTAGTTCACACATGCTTTTAGTGCTTCAAGGCATAGACCTCTATACCCTCATTTGTAGACTTCATGCTCATGCCACGGTTGGATGTTCGAGCTTGCGGGTTCGTTACATAGGAAATCGTGTCTTCATTGATTCATTGCTCGGTTACCTCGACACATATGGTTTGGCATTGTTTTAGCATGGGGACTAGTCTTCTTTGGTGACTTGTACGAATGTCCTACACTCTTGAGCCACCATGATTTGCTCCTGATGGTGTCAATTACACCGTGCGAATGCAGATGGTGATGATGTATTTTACACTCATACACATGATGATGTATCGCATGTACACGCATATGATGATATCGATGTATCACACACACATGATGATAGTGATATACGTGCACATGATGTTGATGATAGTGATAGTGATAGTGACAGTGATAGTGTTAGAGATAGTGTGTGAGCTTGGGGCATGATCTCAAGGGCCTATAGGGATGGCATCTAGCATTACGTGTGTTAATATATCTAGGCCTACCTGCCTTCCTAGGGATCATAGCTTGGCATTAGATGATCTCACGGGTCAACATTTGATTATTGATGCATCCATTAACACACACGAGGTTAGCGATACCTTGCATGGGGAGTCATGGGATACACGTGAGCGTAGGATTGCATTTCTTGTGCTAGATATATCAAGATATTCTTCTGGGGCTTTCGCGTGTGGAGGCATTCACGATACTACTTGTAGTTCTCATAGTTTACCTGGCAATGTTTATGTGGGTATAGTGCATATATTTGAGCACTCAGTCATTAATCCATGAGGGCAGGGTTGACTTTACTGAGGTAAGAATTCATAGGAGATATATGATTATGTATATGGATATAGAGAGTTTTACATTTCCTTAGATCCAGTGTATTGATGGAGATAGACCCTCCCTACGAGGATTTCTTCTGAGTGACGACCTTGGACAAACAATCTAGGATTAGTGACTTCTAGATGATGACTCCACTTATCTCTTATGCGCGGATATGTTGTCGGTCTTTAGTGATGATGACGTTTATGATGATCCTGATGATTATATTTTTACCTTGGAGGATAAGAAACACATAGAGGGATTTGCACATGAGGATGTGATGCATACTTTAGATCATGCACATACACACATGGATACAATAGGCCTTGCCTCGAATGTTTTGAGTTGTGCTACATCGGGAAATGGCATCGATTCTCCCATCTGACTTTGCATGATGCTGACTATGAGCTATATGCATTCGGTTCCTGTGATTGAAAACGACCCAATGTTTTGCGGAGCCACAACATTTACCGCTTGGGTACATCACTTTTGGCATTTGCGGTGTATGGTTTCTGTCTATGTGGCTCGACATTTAGATACGCGTATGGCACATCCTAGTCTTGGCTTGCATAATGGTTCTTCCGAGCAAAGGCTCACTAGTCAATGTTTTAAGAAAGATTTATTTTAATTTTCTTTACCAGGGCCAGTGTTCGTGAAGTCCATGGATCACAAGTGATTGGCGCATCGATAATTTAAGAAACATGACAAGCTTCATTTTAATTTTTAAAAAAGGTAGCGTCATCGAGCTTAGCTCTTAGCTTAGTGGCCGTCATCAAGCTCTTGGAGCTCTCAACTCTTTGATCACCACATCACCAACATCACAAGAGAGCCAAGGTCACTGGTGGCCAATAGCGTTAGAAGGAGAAGGTGAGGGAGGAAAAAAAACAAAATGCTTAGATTATAGGTTTTATTTTTCTACCTTTTCACATAGTTCCCTTTAGGCCCTAACTTGATGGCCGTTCACATTGTTGCCATCTAACCCTATGGCCATTCACATCGCTTGGGGATCCTCTACACCATTTTGGCCACTTCATTCACACCCGAGCTATTGACCTACCTCTTATAATGTCACTTTATGCTACGGTTTGCTCACTCGAGGTGTTTGTGAGGGATGATCACTATGGTGTTGTAGCCCGGGCCTCTTCACACATGATTGCATTTTGTGAGTTGCGGTGGTTTTATTCTCACGTGGGATGTTTGTAAGGGCTGATCACTATGGTGTTTGCTTTCAATGCATTGTGGGGTTGGTTCACACGGCTTGGGTTCTTGGTGATTACTCACACCTCTTATAATCTCATTTACTCCAGGGTTTGCTCACATGAGGTGTTTGTGAGGGATGATAACTATGGTGTGGTGGGGCCTCTTCACACATGATTGCATTTCGTGAGTTGTGGGGGTTTTATTCTCACCTAGGATGCTTGTGAGGGCTGATCACTATAGTGTTTGCTTTTAATGCATTTGTGGGATTGGTTTGCAGGGCTTGGGCTTTTCTTGGTGATTATTCACACACATTGTGTATTGTGTTTTGGGGAGTACACTTTGGGTTGTGTATTCATATGTGACCATGGTATTCATATACTTTGGGTGCTATATTCATATGCCACTACTTTCACCCTTCATTTGATTGCCAAGGTGCGAGAGTTCACACCATCATCGTCATCATTGACATCACTATATTACCATAGAGATCCTTATCTTAGGAGTTTCCCCTCATGCATTGACTTCATGGCTCTCTGGTTGATATTTTGAGTTGCCATTTTGTGTCACAGTTCACATATCTTTCATAGATCTAGTTCACACATGCTTTTAGTGCTTCAAGGCATAGACCTCTATACCCTCATTTGTAGACTTCATGCTCATGCCACGGTTGGATGTTCGAGCTTGCGGGTTCGTTACATAGGAAATCGTGTCTTCATCGATTCATTGCTCGGTTACCTCGACACATATGGTTTGGCATTGTTTTAGCATGGGGACTAGTCTTCTTTGGTGACTTGTACGAATGTCCTACACTCTTGAGCCACCATGATTTGCTCCTGATGGTGTCAATTACACCGTGCGAATGCAGATGGTGATGATGTATTTTACACTCATACACATGATGATATATCGCATGTACACGCATATGATGATATCGATGTATCACACACACATGATGATAGTGATATACGTGCACATGATGTTGATGATAGTGATAGTGATAGTGATAGTGATAGTGATAGTGTTAGAGATAGTGTGTGAGCTTTGGGCATGATCTCAAGGGCCTATAGGGATGGCATCTAGCATTACGTGTGTTAATATATCTAGGCCTACCTGCCTTCCTAGGGATCATAGCTTGGCATTAGATGATCTCACGGGTCAACATTTGATTATTGATGCATCCATTAACACACACGAGGTTAGCGATACCTTGCATGGGGAGTCATGGGATACACGTGAGCGTAGGATTGCATTTCTTGTGCTAGATATATCAAGATATTCTTCTGGGGCTTTCGCGTGTGGAGGCATTCACGATACTACTTGTAGTTCTCATAGTTTACCTGGCAATGTTTATGTGGGTATAGTGCATATATTTGAGCACTCAGTCATTAATCCATGAGGGCAGTGTTGACTTTACTGAGGTAAGAATTCATAGGAGATATATAATTATGTATATGGATATAGAGAGTTTTACATTTCCTTAGATCCAGTGTATTGATGGACATAGACCCTACCTACGAGGATTGCTTCTGAGTGACGACCTTGGACAAACAATCTAGGATTAGTGACTTCTAGATGATGACTCCACTTATCTCTTATGCGCGGATATGTTGTCGGTCTTTAGTGATGATGACGTTTATGATGATCCTGATGATTATATTTTTACCTTGGAGGATAACAAACACATAGAGGGATTTGCACATGAGGATGTGATGCATACTTTAGATCATGCACATACACACATGGATACAATAGGCCTTGCCTCAAATGTTTTGAGTTGTGCTACATCGGGAAATGGCATCGATTCTCCCATCTGACTTTGCATGATGCTGACTATGAGCTATATGCATTCGGTTCCTGTGATTGAAAACGACCCAATGTTTTGCGGAGCCACAACATTTACCGCTTGGGTACATCACTTTTGGCATTTGCGGTGTATGGTTTCTGTCTATGTGGCTCGACATTTAGATACGCGTATGGCACATCCTAGTCTTGGCTTGCATAATGGTTCTTCCGAGAAAAGGCTCACTAGTCAATGTTTTAAGAAAGATTTATTTTAATTTTCTTTACCAGGGCCAGTGTTCGTGAAGTCCATGGATCACAAGTGATTGGCGCATCGATAATTTAAGAAACATGACAAGCTTCATTTTAATTTTTAAAAAAGGTAGCGTCATCGAGCTTAGCTCTTAGCTTAGTGGCCGTCATCGAGCTCTTGGAGCTCTCAACTCTTTGATCACCACATCACCAACATCACAAGAGAGCCAAGGTCAGTCAGTGGTGGCCAATAGCGTTAGAAGGAGAAGGTGAGGGAGGAAAAAAAACAAAATGCTTAGATTATAGGTTTTATTTTTCTACCTTTTCACATAGTTCCCTTTAGGCCCTAACTTGATGGCCGTTCACATTGTTGCCATCTAACCCTATGGCCATTCACATCGCTTGGGGATCCTCTACACCATTTTGGCCACTTCATTCACACCCGAGCTATTGACCTACCTCTTATAATGTCACTTATGCTACGGTTTGCTCACTCGAGGTGTTTGTGAGGGATGATCACTATGGTGTTGTAGCCCGGGCCTCTTCACACATGATTGCATTTTGTGAGTTGCGGTGGTTTTATTCTCACGTGGGATGTTTGTAAGGGCTGATCACTATGGTGTTTGCTTTCAATGCATTGTGGGGTTGGTTCACACGGCTTGGGTTCTTGGTGATTACTCACACCTCTTATAATCTCATTTACTCCAGGGTTTGCTCACATGAGGTGTTTGTGAGGGATGATAACTATGGTGTGGTGGGGCCTCTTCACACATGATTGCATTTCGTGAGTTGTGGGGGTTTTATTCTCACCTAGGATGTTTGTGAGGGCTGATCACTATAGTGTTTGCTTTTAATGCATTGTGGGATTGGTTTGCAGGGCTTGGGCTTTTCTTGGTGATTATTCACACACATTGTGTATTGTGTTTTGGGGAGTGCACTTTGGGTTGTGTATTCATATGTGACCATGGTATTCATATACTTTGGGTGCTGTATTCATATGCCACTACTTTCACCCTTCATTTGATTGCCAAGGTGCGAGAGTTCACACCATCATCGTCATCATTGACATCACTATATTACCATAGAGATCCTTATCTTAGGAGTTTCCCCTCATGCATTGACTTCATGGCTCTCTGGTTGATATTTTGAGTTGCCATTTTGTGTCACAGTTCACATATCTTTCATAGATCTAGTTCACACATGCTTTTAGTGCTTCAAGGCATAGACCTCTATACCCTCATTTGTAGACTTCATGCTCATGCCACGGTTGGATGTTCGAGCTTGCGGGTTCGTTACATAGGAAATCGTGTCTTCATCGATTCATTGCTCGGTTACCTCGACACATATGGTTTGGCATTGTTTTAGCATGGGGACTAGTCTTCTTTGGTGACTTGTACGAATGTCCTACACTCTTGAGCCACCATGATTTGCTCCTGATGGTGTCAATTACACCGTGCGAATGCAGATGGTGATGATGTATTTTACACTCATACACATGATGATATATCGCATGTACACGCATATGATGATATCGATGTATCACACACACATGATGATAGTGATATACGTGCACATGATGTTGATGATAGTGATAGTGATAGTGACAGTGATAGTGTTAGAGATAGTGTGTGAGCTTGGGGCATGATCTCAAGGGCCTATAGGGATGGCATCTAGCATTACGTGTGTTAATATATCTAGGCCTACCTGCCTTCCTAGGGATCATAGCTTGGCATTAGATGATCTCACGGGTCAACATTTGATTATTGATGCATCCATTAACACACACGAGGTTAGCGATACCTTGCATGGGGAGTCATGGGATACACGTGAGCGTAGGATTGCATTTCTTGTGCTAGATATATCAAGATATTCTTCTGGGGCTTTCGCGTGTGGAGGCATTCACGATACTACTTGTAGTTCTCATAGTTTACCTGGCAATGTTTATGTGGGTATAGTGCATATATTTGAGCACTCAGTCATTAATCCATGAGGGCAGTGTTGACTTTACTGAGGTAAGAATTCATAGGAGATATATGATTATGTATATGGATATAGAGAGTTTTACATTTCCTTAGATCCAGTGTATTGATGGAGATAGACCCTACCTACGAGGATTGCTTCTGAGTGACGACCTTGGACAAACAATCTAGGATTAGTGACTTCTAGATGATGACTCCACTTATCTCTTATGCGCGGATATGTTGTCGATCTTTAGTGATGATGACGTTTATGATGATCCTGATGATTATATTTTTACCTTGGAGGATAACAAACACATAGAGGGATTTGCACATGAGGATGTGATGCATACTTTAGATCATGCACATACACACATGGATACAATAGGCCTTGCCTCGAATGTTTTGAGTTGTGCTACATCGGGAAATGGCATCGATTCTCCCATCTGACTTTGCATGATGCTGACTATGAGCTATATGCATTCGGTTCCTGTGAGTGAAAACGACCCAATGTTTTGCGGAGCCACAACATTTACCGCTTGAGAGGGGTTGAGAAGAGAGAATCATTGAGAAATTATAGAAAGATCAAAATTCAATATACTTACCTTATAATTTGCTTGATTCTTTATTCACGGTAGAGGCCCCCAACCAATCAATTGGTTTAGTATGTTGATGGAGCCACCAATGGGGATTGAAGAAAGAGAGAAGTATCAAAAACTAGTGAATTATTAAAGAATTCACAGCTCTTGGCTTAGGTAGAGTAGAGTAACAATGCATAAGACACTCTATATTTTGGCTTAGGTGGAGTAGAGTAACAAGGCATAAGACACTATGTATTTTGGCTTAGGTGGAGTAGAGTAACAAGGCATAAGACACTATGTATTTTGGCTTAGCTGGAGTAGAGTAACAAGGCATAAGACACTATGTCTTTTTCAACAAGGGGAGGCTTCTATTTATAGGAAAATTTGAGCTCCTAACCAAACAAACCGATTCTAGAATTTTCCAAGTCAGTTTGGTCACTTTTTGACCATTTTTAGGTCAATTAAGCTAACTTTTTGGAACTAGACTTGAATGAGGAGAGAGGAGAGATAAAATATCTCAATTTTTATGAGTTTAAAATTTATTCAAGCATGTGAAATATGCACCTCCTTTAAAGAATTCCCCTTCCTTACATATGTGTCATAATGGAATCATTTTAATATTGCTCATAGTTTTTTACTAATAAGCCTTGTACATTTTCAACTCTTCATCTTATGTGAGCATTTAAGGGACTCCCCTTCCTTACATATGTGTCATAATAAAATCATTATTCCCAAAATATCTCATATTTTTAATATTGCTCATAGTTTTTTATTAATAAACCTTGTACATTTTCAACTCTTCATCTTATGTGAAATATGCACCTCCTTTAAAGAACTCTCCTTCCTTACATATGTGTCATAATGGAATCATTTTAATATTGCTCATAGTTTTTTACTAATAAACCTTGTACATTTTCAACTCTTCATCTTATGTGAGCATTTAAGGGACTCCTCATTATTCCCAAAATATCTCATATTTTTAATATAGCTCATAGTTTTTTATTAATAAACCTTGTACATTTTCAACTCTTCATCTTATGTGAAATATGCACCTCCTTTAAAGAACTCTCCTTCCTTACATATGTGTCATAATGGAATCATTTTAATATTGCTCATAGTTTTTTACTAATAAACCTTGTACATTTTCAACTCTTCATCTTATGTGAGCATTTAAGGGACTCCCCTTCCTTACATATGTGTCATAATAAAATCATTATTCCCAAAATATCTCATATTTTTAATATAGTTTTTTTACTAATAAACCTTGTACATTTTCAACTCTTCACCTCATGTGAGCATTTACTCATTTTTGGGTATTTTCTTTTTACAATTTGGATTTATCTCCTCCCTACACATGGATTGATGCTATTGGCCCATAGGAACCTTAATTGGACCAAAGTCTAAAGATTTATGAAAATCTAGACCCTTAGGCTAAGGTTCTTTATACCTATTTCCAATTAATTCCAATTGCACATTGGAAAATTCTTTTTAAATTTCTGTTTCAGGGGAACTCATCTGAATTATAAGAGATATTTTTCTATCCAGAAATATTCAAAATCTGAATATTCTCTCTTTAGAATATTTTCTCTCTCTAGGTTAAAACAGTCACAAACAAGATCTCTTATATTTCAGAAAAGGAATTGATTACAGGGGAATATACTGGACATCAAAAAGGGGTTGGGGGAGGAATCTTACATTCTACCCCACTTAAAAAACGCGAGATGTCCTCATCTCGCAACTTGGAATAATTTCGCAAGATGCACGAATATGAGACTTAGAGAAAAATTTTAATCACGATTAACCACCAAGAAAAGTCTTAAGCAAGATTCAAAATAAGAACAAGATTTAAACTTTATTCATTCTCGAAACTTATACAGTAAAGATAGAGAAACTCTTTACACTTCCATAAGCCCGTCCATCATATGGTCACAAAAGCAGTCCTCACAAGCTGCACAAGTATAGGGTAACTCATCTATGGGAATGATTCTGCTGGTTATTGCCGCACCTATCTCAGTGGTATGAGGTGATCTAACAAAAGGACCTCTGAGAGGCAAGCCAAAAACGGGGTAAAGGCATATCTTCTCATGAGGAAGAAAACATGCCAGTAAGAAGACCCGCTCAGAAAACCCAAGATGCCTTGATCTCATGACGCAGTAGTATCGGGGACCCAAACCCAAAGCTTCAATAACCATGGCCAAGCGGACATTGTTACAAAAGTGCTGCTGACCCCAGGGTGTTACCCTAGTTATGTTTTGATAGGTCCGCCATTTGGTCTGCGCTACAGAAGTTCCTAGGTGAGGAAAAAGTGAGCGCTCATACTGTTCTATAAAGTCTTTCTTCACAGACTCTCTTGCGTCTTGAAGGTGAGAAATCATCAGGGATAAAACTAATTCCTGTTGCCAAGCCATGAAGGAGATTAAGAAAGAAAGGAGATTGATGGGAGTAAGATTACTGTGAGCGACAAGTAAAAGTTACGACTTATATAAAGGAAGGAGCTAGCGTAACCTAGAAGCCAACGGTAACTTGCCACTGAAGTTTTTCCGTCTTTCCATGATTTGAGTTTGACACATTTTTTTATAGAAGGCATTAAGAATTTTGAGATGAGGAGATAAAAGAAACTTGTAGGCTAAGTCACCTACTTTCATTGAATTCAGATATAAGGTCACAATATCTGGGGGATAACTTCTTATACTCCCCAAGAGATAAAGAACTTCTTTTGGGCCGTACTCGAATGAAAACCAAAACCTTGGTATCCAAAACACCGATTCTCACTTCTGAACTCATTGTTCTAAATCCTTAAAACAGGTGAGACTCCTGAGAAGTATTCTAGGAAAAAGGGTCTTCCTTTTTTTAAACAGAAACTTTCTTTTATTTTAGAGAGGAAATAATTATAAGATCAGAAAGGGAGATTCTTACTCCTGTATACCTCGAAGGCTGGGGAGGAATCTTACATTCTACCCCACTTAAAAAGTGCGAGATGTCCTCATCTCGCAAGGTAGAGGACAGCTCTTATTCTTAAGATCCAATTTTATTCTGGGGTTCCTTATATTCTGGTCAACCCAATAGAACACTGGGATAAATATCCCTTATATAGAACTCATCATTAAATAACAATTCATTCAGATCATGACATTCATATCTTTAACATGATAATGGTCCATTAGACCGAAAAGTTTCCTTCGGAACATTCCTCCACGGAAATTTCAGTCAAGCAAGTTCTCAATTTGACATCCCTTAACTTGATCTACCGGTCAAGTATTAATAGTAGCAATCTAACAGCACAACCCACTAACCTCATAGTGATTTGCTGAATTCATTATCATCATTCTAGTTATGGATATCATCACAGGGACTCGTCCCATTCCCCCTCATTGTGGTTTCATTATATTTCAACTAATTTTTAAAAATCAACATTTTTTTTCAATCAGCATTTTCAATCAGAATCCAAATCAATTCATCAATTCTCAAACAGAATTAAAAATCATATCAATCACATTCGAAATCATCATCTGGATAGCATTAACGCTTATAATTTCAAGTCTTAGATTTACTCGTATATACTGTCAGTAAAGAGCTACAGTATACTCTCGGTATATACGCGTAGTCACGGCCCTTGGGATTATAAGGTAAATACTATCATGTCTAGGCCTCAAGCAAGTCAGGGATTCTATATAATTGCGGTACTTCCATCTGAAGAACCGATTACCAAATTATGAATTTCAGTTTGAATATCAAATTGTATGAATTATATCACACAATTATAACCTTTTGGTGTTTTTTGATAATTTTTTGACATATTTGTCTTCTCAGTTGATCTTTATTAACCAAATGCTCTGATACCAACTGTAAGATCCCTGTTCCCACCGAGCAACGGATTCGGGGTACTGGCAGCGGAAGTAGCGCTTCTCGCGCGGGACAGGGGTTCCACACTCGGGGCCTCGCCCACGGATATCCGGATAAGAGACTAATCCGTCGGTTGTTCCAAAACCGAACCCGGAAAAACTTTCTTAACCGGAAGCACGGGCGATTCCACCAGGATAACTTTTTACTCTAACGTAGTCAAGATCATTTCTGATCGAGATGATCCAATTACATCTATAAGATACTTAGTCAGTTCAAGGAAGAAACTTGCACTTGGATCATTGGGATCAACGCTTTTTTCCCCATTCAAGAGGCACAGCCGTTGATTCCTATCCATAGAACAGTTACTGTCCGGGATTTTTTTTTTTCTATCGTAAAAACAAAAGTTTGAGTCTCGATTTACGGATCCATCAGTCCAGCCTAACCCCATCCAGTCCCATGGGTTAGCCAACTGCCCAACCACTGTAGTGATGGGATCCAATTAAAAATTTGGTTAGGTTTTGTCCCGGGTACCAAGGAAAAGAGTTCCAAGGCCCCCTAGCCGGATGTTCATGCAAAATAAAACTAGTCACACCACTCACACACCCAATATGAAATTGCCTTTTCACAGATTCAACCAGTTTAAAACAATCCTTTAATAAAACCATGGTATCACTGAGCACCATCTTCCAATTTATCCAGTTGATTCTTAATTTTTCCATCATTCCTTCATCAGAGTATCTATGGCATCATTGGCAACTAGGACGCTCACCACCTGTCCACTCAGGGGCCGTTTCTTAGTTCCTAGCCCTTAATACTCGGCAATATAATCACTTATCAAGATGGACTCTCGTTGAAGATCAGCAAGATCAACCAACGGATCCATATAAGGAGCCATGGACTCATCCATTGAAGACCAGCAAGGTCAATCAACCAGATCCATGCTCGATTTCAGAAAACAACTCCAACTCTGTTCCAATATCTTCCTCGACGCACGCGTGGGTATCCTAGGCGACCCAGAGCCCGAGCACCGTATGGTCAGCACCCTCTAGGATCCTTCGCAGGTGACCTAGCGCTTCACTCATAGGCCGCTTCCTTGGCCCCTCATCCACCGTACCGGAAGCTCACCATTTTAATCGCACCGAGGCTGGTCAAGACCTCGGCCGACCTTGCTACGCGAGACGTCCTTCATTGACTCTCCGTCAGCAGTTGCAACATTATCAGTTAGGTCTCACGACCTTAATCACAAGATAGTCACAATGCTCTCCCAGCAATCTTGACATAAAACAGTCATTTACAAACAGCATTTACAAACAGTTTACAATACAATTTCTATTTTTACTTTCATTTTTCCACATTATCCCTCATCAATCCACATTACTTATTCCATATTCCATTTATATGTATACTCATCCCCTCACATCATTTTCCATCTCAACACTTCATATTCCTTCACATCACATATCGTATATTCACATTCATACATATATTCACATCTCCACATCCACATCCACATTCACATCCACACATCCACATCTACATCCATACATCTATTTTCACATCCACATCTACATGCACATTCATGCATCCACATCCATACATCCACATCTACATGCACATTCACATCCATACATCTACATCTATATGCATACATTCTCATCTACATGCATACATCCACATTTCTATGCATACATCCACATCCACATCCACATTCACATTCTCCTCATACATCTACATCTACATGCATACATCCACCTCCACATTCACATCCACATCTATACATCTACATCTACATGCATACATCCATCTCCACATCCACATCCACATCTACATCTACATGCATACATCCACCTCTACATCCACATCCATATCTATACATCTACGTCTACATGCATACATCCACATCCACATCTATACATCTACATCTACATGCCTACATCTACATCTCCATTCACATCCACATCTATACATCTACATCTACATGCCTACATCTACATCTCCATTCACATCCACATCTATACATCTACATCTACATGCATCCATCCACATCTCTATTTACATCCTCATCTATACATCTACTTCTACATGCATACATCCACATCTCCATGCATACATCCACCTCCACATTCACACTCACATCCATACATCTACATCTACATGCAAACATCCATATCTCCATGCATAATAATATTCTTTTAATTAATCTAGGATGATAGTTCCTAGAATATGGTAGGAAGTCCTCTTTTTATGCTTTGAATGAAATTATTTTATGCGTAATTTCTATAAAAATTTTGCCATAGCTCCGCTACTATGACTGATAAATCTCAATTTTTTTCTAAGGAATAAGGCTCATTATTAAAGAAATAATTAGAATGGTCTCTAATTGGATCATCAATCCATAATGGTCTCTAATTGGATCATTAAGAAAATAATTAGAATGGTCTCTAATTGGATCATCAATCCATAATGGATCGAATCATCAATATGCATAAACTAAAAGCATAGCAAAAAGCCATTAATTTGGCCTCAAGCATAGCTTAATCTTGGATTAAGGAAAAGCTTTATGAAAAGCTTCATTTGGATTGAGAATGGGTCATGAGTATGACCATTTCTTGAGTGAGAGAGAGAAATTACATAAAATCCATTAGAATTTAAACATAAATAGAAATTAACTTCTATAGCATTTATTAAATTATGTAACTCTTCAATACTATTCACCAATTAACTTCAATAGCATTTAAAAAACCATACCAATTAAACTTCTCAAGCTTGAGAGGGGTTGAGAAGAGAGAATCATTGAGAAATTATAGAAAGATCAAAATTCAATATACTTACCTTATAATTTGCTTGATTCTTTATTCACGGTAGAGGCCCCCAACCAATCAATTGGTTTAGTATGTTGATGGAGCCACCAATGGGGATTGAAGAAAGAGAGAAGTATCAAAAACTAGTGAATTATTAAAGAATTCACAGCTCTTGGCTTAGGTAGAGTAGAGTAACAATGCATAAGACACTCTATATTTTGGCTTAGGTGGAGTAGAGTAACAAGGCATAAGACACTATGTATTTTGGCTTAGGTGGAGTAGAGTAACAAGGCATAAGACACTATGTATTTTGGCTTAGCTGGAGTAGAGTAACAAGGCATAAGACACTATGTCTTTTTCAACAAGGGGAGGCTTCTATTTATAGGAAAATTTGAGCTCCTAACCAAACAAACCGATTCTAGAATTTTCCAAGTCAGTTTGGTCACTTTTTGACCATTTTTAGGTCAGTTAAGCTAACTTTTTGGAACTAGACTTGAATGAGGAGAGAGGAGAGATAAAATATCTCAATTTTTATGAGTTTAAAATTTATTCAAGCATGTGAAATATGCACCTCCTTTAAAGAATTCCCCTTCCTTACATATGTGTCATAATGGAATCATTTTAATATTGCTCATAGTTTTTTACTAATAAGCCTTGTACATTTTCAACTCTTCATCTTATGTGAGCATTTAAGGGACTCCCCTTCCTTACATATGTGTCATAATAAAATCATTATTCCCAAAATATCTCATATTTTTAATATTGCTCATAGTTTTTTATTAATAAACCTTGTACATTTTCAACTCTTCATCTTATGTGAAATATGCACCTCCTTTAAAGAACTCTCCTTCCTTACATATGTGTCATAATGGAATCATTTTAATATTGCTCATAGTTTTTTACTAATAAACCTTGTACATTTTCAACTCTTCATCTTATGTGAGCATTTAAGGGACTCCCCTTCCTTACATATGTGTCATAATAAAATCATTATTCCCAAAATATCTCATATTTTTAATATAGCTCATAGTTTTTTATTAATAAACCTTGTACATTTTCAACTCTTCATCTTATGTGAAATATGCACCTCCTTTAAAGAACTCTCCTTCCTTACATATGTGTCATAATGGAATCATTTTAATATTGCTCATAGTTTTTTACTAATAAACCTTGTACATTTTCAACTCTTCATCTTATGTGAGCATTTAAGGGACTCCCCTTCCTTACATATGTGTCATAATAAAATCATTATTCCCAAAATATCTCATATTTTTAATATAGTTTTTTTACTAATAAACCTTGTACATTTTCAACTCTTCACCTCATGTGAGCATTTACTCATTTTTGGGTATTTTCTTTTTACAATTTGGATTTATCTCCTCCCTACACATGGATTGATGTTATTGGCCCATAGAAACCTTAACTGGACCATAGTCTAAAGATTTATGAAAATCTAGACCCTTAGGCTAAGGTTCTTTATACGTATTTCCAATTAATTCCAATTGCACATTGGAAAATTCTTTTTAAATTTCTGTTTCAGGGAAACTCATCTGAATTATAAGAGATATTTTTCTATCCAGAAATATTCAAAATCTGAATATTCTCTCTCTAGAATATTTTCTCTCTCTAGGTTAAAACAGTCACAAACAAGATCTCTTATATTTCAGAAAAGGAATTGATTACAGGGGAATATACTGGACATCAAAAAGGGGTTGGGGGAGGAATCTTACAATAGTGATAGTGATAGTGACAGTGATAGTGTTAGAGATAGTGTGTGAGCTTGGGGCATGATCTCAAGGGCCTATAGGGATGGCATCTAGCATTACGTGTGTTAATATATCTAGGCCTACCTGCCTTCCTAGGGATCATAGCTTGGCATTAGATGATCTCACGGGTCAACATTTGATTATTGATGCATCCATTAACACACACGAGGTTAGCGATACCTTGCATGGGGAGTCATGGGATACACGTGAGCGTAGGATTGCATTTCTTGTGCTAGATATATCAAGATATTCTTCTGGGGCTTTCGCGTGTGGAGGCATTCACGATACTACTTGTAGTTCTCATAGTTTACCTGGCAATGTTTATGTGGGTATAGTGCATATATTTGAGCACTCAGTCATTAATCCATGAGGGCAGTGTTGACTTTATTGAGGTAAGAATTCATAGGAGATATATGATTATGTATATGGATATAGAGAGTTTTACATTTCCTTAGATCCAGTGTATTGATGGAGATAGACCCTACCTACGAGGATTGCTTCTGAGTGACGACCTTGGACAAACAATCTAGGATTAGTGACTTCTAGATGATGACTCCACTTATCTCTTATGCGCGGATATGTTGTCGGTCTTTAGTGATGATGACGTTTATGATGATCCTGATGATTATATTTTTACCTTGGAGGATAACAAACACATAGAGGGATTTGCACATGAGGATGTGATGCATACTTTAGATCATGCACATACACACATGGATACAATAGGCCTTGCCTCGAATGTTTTGAGTTGTGCTACATCGGGAAATGGCATCGATTCTCCCATCTGACTTTGCATGATGCTGACTATGAGCTATATGCATTCGGTTCCTGTGAGTGAAAACGACCCAATGTTTTGCGGAGCCACAACATTTACCGCTTGGGTACATCACTTTTGGCATTTGCGGTGTATGGTTTCTGTCTATGTGGCTCGACATTTAGATACGCGTATGGCACATCCTAGTCTTGGCTTGCATAATGGTTCTTCCGAGCAAAGGCTCACTAGTCAATGTTTTAAGAAAGATTTATTTTAATTTTCTTTACCAGGGCCAGTGTTCGTGAAGTCCATGGATCACAAGTGATTGGCGCATCGATAATTTAAGAAACATGACAAGCTTCATTTTAATTTTTAAAAAAGGTAGCGTCATCGAGCTTAGCTCTTAGCTTAGTGGCCGTCATCAAGCTCTTGGAGCTCTCAACTCTTTGATCACCACATCACCAACATCACAAGAGAGCCAAGGTCACTGGTGGCCAATAGCGTTAGAAGGAGAAGGTGAGGGAGGAAAAAAAACAAAATGCTTAGATTATAGGTTTTATTTTTCTACCTTTTCACATAGTTCCCTTTAGGCCCTAACTTGATGGCCGTTCACATTGTTGCCATCTAACCCTATGGCCATTCACATCGCTTGGGGATCCTCTACACCATTTTGGCCACTTCATTCACACCCGAGCTATTGACCTACCTCTTATAATGTCACTTTATGCTACGGTTTGCTCACTCGAGGTGTTTGTGAGGGATGATCACTATGGTGTTGTAGCCCGGGCCTCTTCACACATGATTGCATTTTGTGAGTTGCGGTGGTTTTATTCTCACGTGGGATGTTTGTAAGGGCTGATCACTATGGTGTTTGCTTTCAATGCATTGTGGGGTTGGTTCACACGGCTTGGGTTCTTGGTGATTACTCACACCTCTTATAATCTCATTTACTCCAGGGTTTGCTCACATGAGGTGTTTGTGAGGGATGATAACTATGGTGTGGTGGGGCCTCTTCACACATGATTGCATTTCGTGAGTTGTGGGGGTTTTATTCTCACCTAGGATGCTTGTGAGGGCTGATCACTATAGTGTTTGCTTTTAATGCATTGTGGGATTGGTTTGCAGGGCTTGGGCTTTTCTTGGTGATTATTCACACACATTGTGTATTGTGTTTTGGGGAGTACACTTTGGGTTGTGTATTCATATGTGACCATGGTATTCATATACTTTGGGTGCTGTATTCATATGCCACTACTTTCACCCTTCATTTGATTGCCAAGGTGCGAGAGTTCACACCATCATCGTCATCATTGACATCACTATATTACCATAGAGATCCTTATCTTAGGAGTTTCCCCTCATGCATTGACTTCATGGCTCTCTGGTTGATATTTTGAGTTGCCATTTTGTGTCACAGTTCACATATCTTTCATAGATCTAGTTCACACATGCTTTTAGTGCTTCAAGGCATAGACCTCTATACCCTCATTTGTAGACTTCATGCTCATGCCACGGTTGGATGTTCGAGCTTGCGGGTTCGTTACATAGGAAATCGTGTCTTCATCGATTCATTGCTCGGTTACCTCGACACATATGGTTTGGCATTGTTTTAGCATGGGGACTAGTCTTCTTTGGTGACTTGTACGAATGTCCTACACTCTTGAGCCACCATGATTTGCTCCTGATGGTGTCAATTACACCGTGCGAATGCAGATGGTGATGATGTATTTTACACTCATACACATGATGATATATCGCATGTACACGCATATGATGATATCGATGTATCACACACACATGATGATAGTGATATACGTGCACATGATGTTGATGATAGTGATAGTGATAGTGACAGTGATAGTGTTAGAGATAGTGTGTGAGCTTTGGGCATGATCTCAAGGGCCTATAGGGATGGCATCTAGCATTACGTGTGTTAATATATCTAGACCTACCTGCCTTCCTAGGGATCATAGCTTGGCATTAGATGATCTCACGGGTCAACATTTGATTATTGATGCATCCATTAACACACACGAGGTTAGCGATACCTTGCATGGGGAGTCATGGGATACACGTGAGCGTAGGATTGCATTTCTTGTTTTAGATATATCAAGATATTCTTCTGGGGCTTTCGCGTGTGGAGGCATTCACGATACTACTTGTAGTTCTCATAGTTTACCTGGCAATGTTTATGTGGGTATAGTGCATATATTTGAGCACTCAGTCATTAATCCATGAGGGCAGTGTTGACTTTACTGAGGTAAGAATTCATAGGAGATATATGATTATGTATATGGATATAGAGAGTTTTACATTTCCTTAGATCCAGTGTATTGATGGAGATAGACCCTACCTACGAGGATTGCTTCTGAGTGACGACCTTGGACAAACAATCTAGGATTAGTGACTTCTAGATGATGACTCCACTTATCTCTTATGCGGATATGTTGTCGGTCTTTAGTGATGATGACGTTTATGATGATCCTGATGATTATATTTTTACCTTGGAGGATAACAAACACATAGAGGGATTTGCACATGAGGATGTGATGCATACTTTAGATCATGCACATACACACATGGATACAATAGGCCTTGTCTCGAATGTTTTGAGTTGTGCTACATTGGGAAATGGCATCGATTCTCCCCTCTGACTTTGCATGATGCTGACTATGAGCTATATGCATTCGGTTCCTGTGATTGAAAACGACCCAATGTTTTGCGGAGCCACAACATTTACCGCTTGGGTACATCACTTTTGGCATTTGCGGTGTATGGTTTCTGTCTATGTGGCTCGACATTTAGATACGCGTATGGCACATCCTAGTCTTGGCTTGCATAATGGTTCTTCCGAGCAAAGGCTCACTAGTCAATGTTTTAAGAAAGATTTATTTTAATTTTCTTTACCAGGGCCAGTGTTCGTGAAGTCCATGGATCACAAGTGATTGGCGCATCAATAATTTAAGAAACATGACAAGCTTCATTTTAATTTTTAAAAAAGGTAGCGTCATCGAGCTTAGCTCTTAGCTTAGTGGCCGTCATCCATCTCTTGGAGCTCTCAACTCTTTGATCACCACATCACCAACATCACAAGAGAGCCAAGGTCAGTGGTGGCCAATAGCGTTAGAAGGAGAAGGTGAGGGAGGAAAAAAAACAAAATGCTTAGATTATAGGTTTTATTTTTCTACCTTTTCACATAGTTCCCTTTAGGCCCTAACTTGATGGCCGTTCACATTGTTGCCATCTAACCCTATGGCCATTCACATCGCTTGGGGATCCTCTACACCATTTTGGCCACTTCATTCACACCCGAGCTATTGACCTACCTCTTATAATGTCACTTTATGCTACGGTTTGCTCACTCGAGGTGTTTGTGAGGGATGATCACTATGGTGTTGTAGCCCGGGCCTCTTCACACATGATTGCATTTTGTGAGTTGCGGTGGTTTTATTCTCACGTGGGATGTTTGTAAGGGCTGATCACTATGGTGTTTGCTTTCAATGCATTGTGGGGTTGGTTCACACGGCTTGGGTTCTTGGTGATTACTCACACCTCTTATAATCTCATTTACTCCAGGGTTTGCTCACACGAGGTGTTTGTGAGGGATGATAACTATGGTGTGGTGGGGCCTCTTCACACATGATTGCATTTCGTGAGTTGTGGGGGTTTTATTCTCACCTAGGATGCTTGTGAGGGGTGATCACTATAGTGTTTGCTTTTAATGCATTTGTGGGATTGGTTTGCAGGGCTTGGGCTTTTCTTGGTGATTATTCACACACATTGTGTATTGTGTTTTGGGGAGTACACTTTGGGTTGTGTATTCATATGTGACCATGGTATTCATATACTTTGGGTGCTGTATTCATATGCCACTACTTTCACCCTTCATTTGATTGCCAAGGTGCGAGAGTTCACACCATCATCGTCATCATTGACATCACTATATTACCATAGAGATCCTTATCTTAGGAGTTTCCCCTCATGCATTGACTTCATGGCTCTCTGGTTGATATTTTGAGTTGCCATTTTGTGTCACAGTTCACATATCTTTCATAGATCTAGTTCACACATGCTTTTAGTGCTTCAAGGCATAGACCTCTATACCCTCATTTGTAGACTTCATGCTCATGCCACGGTTGGATGTTCGAGCTTGCGGGTTCGTTACATAGGAAATCGTGTCTTCATCGATTCATTGCTCGGTTACCTCGACACATATGGTTTGGCATTGTTTTAGCATGGGGACTAGTCTTCTTTGGTGACTTGTACGAATGTCCTACACTCTTGAGCCACCATGATTTGCTCCTGATGGTGTCAATTACACCGTGCGAATGCAGATGGTGATGATGTATTTTACACTCATACACATGATGATATATCGCATGTACACGCATATGATGATATCGATGTATCACACACACATGATGATAGTGATATACGTGCACATGATGTTGATGATAGTGATAGTGATAGTGACAGTGATAGTGTTAGAGATAGTGTGTGAGCTTTGGGCATGATCTCAAGGGCCTATAGGGATGGCATCTAGCATTACGTGTGTTAATATATCTAGACCTACCTGCCTTCCTAGGGATCATAGCTTGGCATTAGATGATCTCACGGGTCAACATTTGATTATTGATGCATCCATTAACACACACGAGGTTAGCGATACCTTGCATGGGGAGTCATGGGATACACGTGAGCGTAGGATTGCATTTCTTGTTTTAGATATATCAAGATATTCTTCTGGGGCTTTCGCGTGTGGAGGCATTCACGATACTACTTGTAGTTCTCATAGTTTACCTGGCAATGTTTATGTGGGTATAGTGCATATATTTGAGCACTCAGTCATTAATCCATGAGGGCAGTGTTGACTTTACTGAGGTAAGAATTCATAGGAGATATATGATTATGTATATGGATATAGAGAGTTTTACATTTCCTTAGATCCAGTGTATTGATGGAGATAGACCCTACCTACGAGGATTGCTTCTGAGTGACGACCTTGGACAAACAATCTAGGATTAGTGACTTCTAGATGATGACTCCACTTATCTCTTATGCGGATATGTTGTCGGTCTTTAGTGATGATGACGTTTATGATGATCCTGATGATTATATTTTTACCTTGGAGGATAACAAACACATAGAGGGATTTGCACATGAGGATGTGATGCATACTTTAGATCATGCACATACACACATGGATACAATAGGCCTTGTCTCGAATGTTTTGAGTTGTGCTACATTGGGAAATGGCATCGATTCTCCCCTCTGACTTTGCATGATGCTGACTATGAGCTATATGCATTCGGTTCCTGTGATTGAAAACGACCCAATGTTTTGCGGAGCCACAACATTTACCGCTTGGGTACATCACTTTTGGCATTTGCGGTGTATGGTTTCTGTCTATGTGGCTCGACATTTAGATACGCGTATGGCACATCCTAGTCTTGGCTTGCATAATGGTTCTTCCGAGCAAAGGCTCACTAGTCAATGTTTTAAGAAAGATTTATTTTAATTTTCTTTACCAGGGCCAGTGTTCGTGAAGTCCATGGATCACAAGTGATTGGCGCATCAATAATTTAAGAAACATGACAAGCTTCATTTTAATTTTTAAAAAAGGTAGCGTCATCGAGCTTAGCTCTTAGCTTAGTGGCCGTCATCCATCTCTTGGAGCTCTCAACTCTTTGATCACCACATCACCAACATCACAAGAGAGCCAAGGTCAGTGGTGGCCAATAGCGTTAGAAGGAGAAGGTGAGGGAGGAAAAAAAACAAAATGCTTAGATTATAGGTTCTATTTTTCTACCTTTTCACATAGTTCCCTTTAGGCCCTAACTTGATGGCCGTTCACATTGTTGCCATCTAACCCTATGGCCATTCACATTGCTTGGGGATCCTCTACACCATTTTGGCCACTTCATTCACACCCGAGCTATTGACCTACCTCTTATAATGTCACTTTATGCTACGGTTTGCTCACTCGAGGTGTTTGTGAGGGATGATCACTATGGTGTTGTAGCCCGGGCCTCTTCACACATGATTGCATTTTGTGAGTTGCGGTGGTTTTATTCTCACGTGGGATGTTTGTAAGGGCTGATCACTATGGTGTTTGCTTTCAATGCATTGTGGGGTTGGTTCACACGGCTTGGGTTCTTGGTGATTACTCACACCTCTTATAATCTCATTTACTCCAGGGTTTGCTCACACGAGGTGTTTGTGAGGGATGATAACTATGGTGTGGTGGGGCCTCTTCACACATGATTGCATTTCGTGAGTTGTGGGGGTTTTATTCTCACCTAGGATGCTTGTGAGGGGTGATCACTATAGTGTTTGCTTTTAATGCATTTGTGGGATTGGTTTGCAGGGCTTGGGCTTTTCTTGGTGATTATTCACACACATTGTGTATTGTGTTTTGGGGAGTACACTTTGGGTTGTGTATTCATATGTGACCATGGTATTCATATACTTTGGGTGTTGTATTCATATGCCACTACTTTCACCCTTCATTTGATTGCCAAGGTGCGAGAGTTCACACCATCATCGTCATCATTGACATCACTATATTACCATAGAGATCCTTATCTTAGGAGTTTCCCCTCATGCATTGACTTCATGGCTCTCTGGTTGATATTTTGAGTTGCCATTTTGTGTCACAGTTCACATATCTTTCATAGATCTAGTTCACACATGCTTTTAGTGCTTCAAGGCATAGACCTCTATACCCTCATTTGTAGACTTCATGCTCATGCCACGGTTGGATGTTCGAGCTTGCGGGTTCGTTACATAGGAAATCGTGTCTTCATCGATTCATTGCTCGGTTACCTCGACACATATGGTTTGGCATTGTTTTAGCATGGGGACTAGTCTTCTTTGGTGACTTGTACGAATGTCCTACACTCTTGAGCCACCATGATTTGCTCCTGATGGTGTCAATTACACCGTGCGAATGCAGATGGTGATGATGTATTTTACACTCATACACATGATGATATATCGCATGTACACGCATATGATGATATCGATGTATCACACACACATGATGATAGTGATATACGTGCACATGATGTTGATGATAGTGATAGTGATAGTGACAGTGATAGTGTTAGAGATAGTGTGTGAGCTTTGGGCATGATCTCAAGGGCCTATAGGGATGGCATCTAGCATTACGTGTGTTAATATATCTAGGCCTACCTGCCTTCCTAGGGATCATAGCTTGGCATTAGATGGTCTCACGGGTCAACATTTGATTATTGATGCATCCATTAACACACACGAGGTTAGCGATACCTTGCATGGGGAGTCATGGGATACACGTGAGCGTAGGATTGCATTTCTTGTGCTAGATATATCAAGATATTCTTCTGAGGCTTTCGCGTGTGGAGGCATTCACGATACTACTTGTAGTTCTCATAGTTTACCTGGCAATGTTTATGTGGGAATAGTGCATATATTTGAGCAATCAGTCATTAATCCATGAGGGCAGTGTTGACTTTACTGAGGTAAGAATTCATAGGAGATATATGATTATGTATATGGATATAGAGAGTTTTACATTTCCTTAGATCCAGTGTATTGATGGACATAGACCCTACCTACGAGGATTGCTTCTGAGTGACGACCTTGGACAAACAATCTAGGATTAGTGACTTCTAGATGATGACTCCACTTATCTCTTATGCGCGGATATGTTGTCGGTCTTTAGTGATGATGACGTTTATGATGATCCTGATGATTATATTTTTACCTTGGAGGATAACAAACACATAGAGGGATTTGCACATGAGGATGTGATGCATACTTTAGATCATGCACATACACACATGGATACAATAGGCCTTGCCTCGAATGTTTTGAGTTGTGCTACATCGGGAAATGGCATCGATTCTCCCATCTGACTTTGCGTGCTGACTATGAGCTATATGCATTCGGTTCCTGTGATTGAAAACGACCCAATGTTTTGCGGAGCCACAACATTTACCGCTTGGGTACATCACTTTTGGCATTTGCGGTGTATGGTTTCTGTCTATGTGGCTCGACATTTAGATACGCGTATGGCACATCCTAGTCTTGGCTTGCATAATGGTTCTTCCGAGCAAAGGCTCACTAGTCAATGTTTTAAGAAAGATTTATTTTAATTTTCTTTACCAGGGCCAGTGTTCGTGAAGTCCATGGATCACAAGTGATTGGCGCATCGATAATTTAAGAAACATGACAAGCTTCATTTTAATTTTTAAAAAAGGTAGCGTCATCGAGCTTAGCTCTTAGCTTAGTGGCCGTCATCAAGCTCTTGGAGCTCTCAACTCTTTGATCACCACATCACCAACATCACAAGAGAGCCAAGGTCAGTGGTGGCCAATAGCGTTAGAAGGAGAAGGTGAGGGAGGAAAAAAAACAAAATGCTTAGATTATAGGTTTTATTTTTCTACCTTTTCACATAGTTCCCTTTAGGCCCTAACTTGATGGCCGTTCACATTGTTGCCATCTAACCCTATGGCCATTCACATCGCTTGGGGATCCTCTACACCATTTTGGCCACTTCATTCACACCCGAGCTATTGACCTACCTCTTATAATGTCACTTTATGCTACGGTTTGCTCACTTGAGGTGTTTGTGAGGGATGATCACTATGGTGTTGTAGCCCGGGCCTCTTCGCACATGATTGCATTTTGTGAGTTGCGGTGGTTTTATTCTCACGTGGAATGTTTGTAAGGGCTGATCACTATGGTGTTTGCTTTCAATGCATTGTGGGGTTGGTTCACACGGCTTGGGTTCTTGGTGATTACTCACACCTCTTATAATCTCATTTACTCCAGGGTTTGCTCACATGAGGTGTTTGTGAGGGATGATAACTATGGTGTGGTGGGGCCTCTTCACACATGATTGCATTTCGTGAGTTGTGGGGGTTTTATTCTCACCTAGGATGCTTGTGAGGGCTGATCACTATAGTGTTTGCTTTTAATGCATTGTGGGATTGGTTTGCAGGGCTTGGGCTTCTCTTGGTGATTATTCACACACATTGTGTATTGTGTTTTGGGGAGTACACTTTGGGTTGTGTATTCATATGTGACCATGGTATTCATATACTTTGGGTGCTGTATTCATATGCCACTACTTTCACCCTTCATTTGATTGCCAAGGTGCGAGAGTTCACACCATCATCGTCATCATTGACATCACTATATTACCATAGAGATCCTTATCTTAGGAGTTTCCCCTCATGCATTGACTTCATGGCTCTCTGGTTGATATTTTGAGTTGCCATTTTGTGTCACAGTTCACATATCTTTCATAGATCTAGTTCACACATGCTTTTAGTGCTTCAAGGCATAGACCTCTATACCCTCATTTGTAGACTTCATGCTCATGCCACGGTTGGATGTTCGAGCTTGCGGGTTCGTTACATAGGAAATCGTGTCTTCATCGATTCATTGCTCGGTTACCTCGACACATATGGTTTGGCATTGTTTTAGCATGGGGACTAGTCTTCTTTGGTGACTTGTACGAATGTCCTACACTCTTGAGCCACCATGATTTGCTCCTGATGGTGTCAATTACACCGTGCGAATGCAGATGGTGATGATGTATTTTACACTCATACACATGATGATATATCGCATGTACACGCATATGATGATATCGATGTATCACACACACATGATGATAGTGATATACGTGCACATGATGTTGATGATAGTGATAGTGATAGTGACAATGATAGTGTTAGAGATAGTGTGTGAGCTTTGGGCATGATCTCAAGGGCCTATAGGGATGGCATCTAGCATTACGTGTGTTAATATATCTAGGCCTACCTGCCTTCCTAGGGATCATAGCTTGGCATTAGATGATCTCACGGGTCAACATTTGATTATTGATGCATCCATTAACACACACGAGGTTAGCGATACCTTGCATGGGGAGTCATGGGATACACGTGAGCGTAGGATTGCATTTCTTGTGCTAGATATATCAAGATATTCTTCTGGGGCTTTCGCGTGTGGAGGCATTCACGATACTACTTGTAGTTCTCATAGTTTACCTGGCAATGTTTATGTGGGTATAGTGCATATATTTGAGCACTCAGTCATTAATCCATGAGGGCAGTGTTGACTTTACTGAGGTAAGAATTCATAGGAGATATATGATTATGTATATGGATATAGAGAGTTTTACATTTCCTTAGATCCAGTGTATTGATGGAGATAGACCCTACCTACGAGGATTGCTTCTGAGTGACGACCTTGGACAAACAATCTAGGATTAGTGACTTCTAGATGATGACTCCACTTATCTCTTATGCGCGGATATGTTGTCGGTCTTTAGTGATGATGACGTTTATGATGATCCTGATGATTATATTTTTACCTTGGAGGATAACAAACACATAGAGGGATTTGCACATGAGGATGTGATGCATACTTTAGATCATGCACATACACACATGGATACAATAGGTCTTGCCTCGAATGTTTTGAGTTGTGCTACATCGGGAAATGGCATCGATTCTCCCATCTGACTTTGCATGATGCTGACTATGAGCTATATGCATTCGGTTCCTGTGATTGAAAACGACCCAATGTTTTGCAGAGCCACAACATTTAGCGCTTGGGTACATCACTTTTGGCATTTGCGGTGTATGGTTTCTGTCTATGTGGCTCGACATTTAGATACGCGTATGGCACATCCTAGTCTTGGCTTGCATAATGGTTCTTCCGAGCAAAGGCTCACTAGTCAATGTTTTAAGAAAGATTTATTTTAATTTTCTTTACCAGGGCCAGTGTTCGTGAAGTCCATGGATCACAAGTGATTGGCGCATCGATAATTTAAGAAACATGACAAGCTTCATTTTAATTTTTAAAAAAGGTAGCGTCATCGAGCTTAGCTCTTAGCTTAGTGGCCGTCATCAAGCTCTTGGAGCTCTCAACTCTTTCATCACCACATCACCAACATCACAAGAGAGCCAAGGTCAGTGGTGGCCAATAGCGTTAGAAGGAGAAGGTGAGGGAGGAAAAAAAACAAAATGCTTAGATTATAGGTTTTATTTTTCTACCTTTTCACATAGTTCCCTTTAGGCCCTAACTTGATGGCCGTTCACATTGTTGCCATCTAACCCTATGGCCATTCACATCGCTTGGGGATCCTCTACACCATTTTGGCCACTTCATTCACACCCGAGCTATTGACCTACCTCTTATAATGTCACTTTATGCTACGGTTTGCTCACTCGAGGTGTTTGTGAGGGATGATCACTATGGTGTTGTAGCCCGGGCCTCTTCACACATGATTGCATTTTGTGAGTTGCGGTGGTTTTATTCTCACGTGGGATGTTTGTAAGGGCTGATCACTATGGTGTTTGCTTTCAATGCATTGTGGGGTTGGTTCACACGGCTTGGGTTCTTGGTGATTACTCACACCTCTTATAATCTCATTTACTCCAGGGTTTGCTCACATGAGGTGTTTGTGAGGGATGATAACTATGGTGTGGTGGGGCCTCTTCACACATGATTGCATTTCGTGAGTTGTGGGGGTTTTATTCTCACCTAGGATGCTTGTGAAGGCTGATCACTATAGTGTTTGCTTTTAATGCATTGTGGGATTGGTTTGCAGGGCTTGGGCTTTTCTTGGTGATTATTCACACACATTGTGTATTGTGTTTTGGGGAGTACACTTTGGGTTGTGTATTCATATGTGACCATGGTATTCATATACTTTGGGTGCTGTATTCATATGCCACTACTTTCACCCTTCATTTGATTGCCAAGGTGCGAGAGTTCACACCATCATCGTCATCATTGACATCACTATATTACCATAGAGATCCTTATCTTAGGAGTTTCCCCTCATGCATTGACTTCATGGCTCTCTGGTTGATATTTTGAGTTGCCATTTTGTGTCACAGTTCACATATCTTTCATAGATCTAGTTCACACATGCTTTTAGTGCTTCAAGGCATAGACCTCTATACCCTCATTTGTAGACTTCATGCTCATGCCACGGTTGGATGTTCGAGCTTGCGGGTTCGTTACATAGGAAATCGTGTCTTCATCGATTCATTGCTCGGTTACCTCGACACATATGGTTTGGCATTGTTTTAGCATGGGGACTAGTCTTCTTTGGTGACTTGTACGAATGTCCTGCACTCTTGAGCCACCATGATTTGCTCCTGATGGTGTCAATTACACCGTGCGAATGCAGATGGTGATGATGTATTTTACACTCATACACATGATGATATATCGCATGTACACGCATATGATGATATCGATGTATCACACACACATGATGATAGTGATATACGTGCACATGATGTTGATGATAGTGATAGTGATAGTGACAGTGATAGTGTTAGAGATAGTGTGTGAGCTTCGGGCATGATCTCAAGGGCCTATAGGGATGGCATCTAGCATTACGTGTGTTAATATATCTAGGCCTACCTGCCTTCCTAGGGATCATAGCTTGGCATTAGATGATCTCACGGGTCAACATTTGATTATTGATGCATCCATTAACACACACGAGGTTAGCGATACCTTGCATGGGGAGTCATGGGATACACGTGAGCGTAGGATTGCATTTCTTGTGCTAGATATATCAAGATATTCTTCTGGGGCTTTCGCGTGTGGAGGCATTCACGATACTACTTGTAGTTCTCATAGTTTACCTGGCAATGTTTATGTGGGTATAGTGCATATATTTGAGCACTCAGTCATTAATCCATGAGGGCAGTGTTGACTTTACTGAGGTAAGAATTCATAGGAGATACATGATTATGTATATGGATATAGAGAGTTTTACATTTCCTTAGATCCAGTGTATTGATGGAGATAGACCCTACCTACGAGGATTGCTTCTGAGTGACGACCTTGGACAAACAATCTAGGATTAGTGACTTCTAGATGATGACTCCACTTATCTCTTATGCGCGGATATGTTGTCGGTCTTTAGTGATGATGACGTTTATGATGATCCTGATGATTATATTTTTACCTGGAGGATAACAAACACATAGAGGGATTTGCACATGAGGATGTGATGCATACTTTAGATCATGCACATACACACATGGATACAATAGGCCTTGCCTCGAATGTTTTGAGTTGTGCTACATCGGGAAATGGCATCGATTCTCCCATCTGACTTTGCATGATGCTGACTATGAGCTATATGCATTCGGTTCCTGTGATTGAAAACGACCCAATGTTTTGCGGAGCCACAACATTTACCGCTTGGGTACATCACTTTTGGCATTTGCGGTGTATGGTTTCTGTCTATGTGGCTCGACATTTAGATACGCGTATGGCACATCCTAGTCTTGGCTTGCATAATGGTTCTTCCGAGCAAAGGCTCACTAGTCAATGTTTTAAGAAAGATTTATTTTAATTTTCTTTACCAGGGCCAGTGTTCGTGAAGTCCATGGATCACAAGTGATTGGCGCATCGATAATTTAAGAAACATGACAAGCTTCATTTTAATTTTTAAAAAAGGTAGCGTCATCGAGCTTAGCTCTTAGCTTAGTGGCCGTCATCAAGCTCTTGGAGCTCTCAACTCTTTGATCACCACATCACCAACATCACAAGAGAGCCAAGGTCAGTGGTGGCCAATAGCGTTAGAAGGAGAAGGTGAGGGAGGAAAAAAAACAAAATGCTTAGATTATAGGTTTTATTTTTCTACCTTTTCACATAGTTCCCTTTAGGCCCTAACTTGATGGCCGTTCACATTGTTGAAATCTAACCCTATGGCCATTCACATCGCTTGGGGATCCTCTACACCATTTTGGCCACTTCATTCACACCCGAGCTATTGACCTACCTCTTATAATGTCACTTTATGCTACGGTTTGCTCACTCGAGGTGTTTGTGAGGGATGATCAGTATGGTGTTGTAGCCCGGGCCTCTTCACACATGATTGCATTTTGTGAGTTGCGGTGGTTTTATTCTCACGTGGGATGTTTGTAAGGGCTGATCACTATGGTGTTTGCTTTCAATGCATTGTGGGGTTGGTTCACACGGCTTGGGTTCTTGGTGATTACTCACACCTCTTATAATCTCATTTACTCCAGGGTTTGCTCACATGAGGTGTTTGTGAGGGATGATAACTATGGTGTGGTGGGGCCTCTTCACACATGATTGCATTTCGTGAGTTGTGGGGGTTTTATTCTCACCTAGGATGCTTGTGAGGGCTGATCACTATAGTGTTTGCTTTTAATGCATTGTGGGATTGGTTTGCAGGGCTTGGGCTTTTCTTGGTGATTATTCACACACATTGTGTATTGTGTTTTGGGGAGTACACTTTGGGTTGTGTATTCATATGTGACCATGGTATTCATATACTTTGGGTGCTGTATTCATATGCCACTACTTTCACCCTTCATTTGATTGCCAAGGTGCGAGAGTTCACACCATCATCGTCATCATTGACATCACTATATTACCATAGAGATCCTTATCTTAGGAGTTTCCCCTCATGCATTGACTTCATGGCTCTCTGGTTGATATTTTGAGTTGCCATTTTGTGTCACAGTTCACATATCTTTCATAGATCTAGTTCACACATGCTTTTAGTGCTTCAAGGCATAGACCTCTATACCCTCATTTGTAGACTTCATGCTCATGCCACGGTTGGATGTTCGAGCTTGCGGGTTCGTTACATAGGAAACCGTGTCTTCATCGATTCATTGCTCGGTTACCTCGACACATATGGTTTGGCATTGTTTTAGCATGGGGACTAGTCTTCTTTGGTGACTTGTACGAATGTCCTACACTCTTGAGCCACCATGATTTGCTCCTGATGGTGTCAATTACACCGTGCGAATGCAGATGGTGATGATGTATTTTACACTCATACACATGATGATATATCGCATGTACACGCATATGATGATATCGATGTATCACACACACATGATGATAGTGATATACGTGCACATGATGTTGATGATAGTGATAGTGATAGTGATAGTGATAGTGTTAGAGATAGTGTGTGAGCTTCGGGCATGATCTCAAGGGCCTATAGGGATGGCATCTAGCATTACGTGTGTTAATATATCTAGGCCTACCTGCCTTCCTAGGGATCATAGCTTGGCATTAGATGATCTCACGGGTCAACATTTGATTATTGATGCATCCATTAACACACACGAGGTTAGCGATACCTTGCATGGGGAGTCATGGGATACACGTGAGCGTAGGATTGCATTTCTTGTGCTAGATATATCAAGATATTCTTCTGGGGCTTTCGCGTGTGGAGGCATTCACGATACTACTTGTAGTTCTCATAGTTTACCTGGCAATGTTTATGTGGGTATAGTGCATATATTTGAGCACTCAGTCATTAATCCATGAGGGCAGTGTTGACTTTACTGAGGTAAGAATTCATAGGAGATATATGATTATGTATATGGATATAGAGAGTTTTACATTTCCTTAGATCCAGTGTATTGATGGAGATAGACCCTACCTACGAGGATTGCTTCTGAGTGACGACCTTGGACAAACAATCTAGGATTAGTGACTTCTAGATGATGACTCCACTTATCTCTTATGCGCGGATATGTTGTCGGTCTTTAGTGATGATGACGTTTATGATGATCCTGATGATTATATTTTTACCTTGGAGGATAACAAACACATAGAGGGATTTGCACATGAGGATGTGATGCATACTTTAGATCATGCACATACACACATGGATACAATAGGCCTTGCCTCGAATGTTTTGAGTTGTGCTACATCGGGAAATGGCATCGATTCTCCCGTCTGACTTTGCATGATGCTGACTATGAGCTATATGCATTCGGTTCCTGTGATTGAAAACGACCCAATGTTTTGCGGAGCCACAACATTTACCGCTTGGGTACATCACTTTTGGCATTTGCGGTGTATGGTTTCTGTCTATGTGGCTCGACATTTAGATACGCGTATGGCACATCCTAGTCTTGGCTTGCATAATGGTTCTTCCGAGCAAAGGCTCACTAGTCAATGTTTTAAGAAAGATTTATTTTAATTTTCTTTACCAGGGCCAGTGTTCGTGAAGTCCATGGATCACAAGTGATTGGCGCATCGATAATTTAAGAAACATGACAAGCTTCATTTTAATTTTTAAAAAAGGTAGCGTCATCGAGCTTAGCTCTTAGCTTAGTGGCCGTCATCAAGCTCTTGGAGCTCTCAACTCTTTCATCACCACATCACCAACATCACAAGAGAGCCAAGGTCAGTGGTGGCCAATAGCGTTAGAAGGAGAAGGTGAGGGAGGAAAAAAAACAAAATGCTTAGATTATAGGTTTTATTTTTCTACCTTTTCACATAGTTCCCTTTAGGCCCTAACTTGATGGCTGTTCACATTGTTGCCATCTAACCCTATGGCCATTCACATCGCTTGGGGATCCTCTACACCATTTTGGCCACTTCATTCACACCCGAGCTATTGACCTACCTCTTATAATGTCACTTTATGCTACGGTTTGCTCACTCGTTGAGGTGTTTGTGAGGGATGATCACTATGGTGTTGTAGCCCGGGCCTCTTCACACATGATTGCATTTTGTGAGTTGCGGTGGTTTTATTCTCACGTGGGATGTTTGTAAGGGCTGATCACTATGGTGTTTGCTTTCAATGCATTGTGGGGTTGGTTCACACGGCTTGGGTTCTTGGTGATTACTCACACCTCTTATAATCTCATTTACTCCAGGGTTTGCTCACATGAGGTGTTTGTGAGGGATGATAACTATGGTGTGGTGGGGCCTCTTCACACATGATTGCATTTCGTGAGTTGTGGGGGTTTTATTCTCACCTAGGATGCTTGTGAGGGCTGATCACTATAGTGTTTGCTTTTAATGCATTGTGGGATTGGTTTGCAGGGCTTGGGCTTTTCTTGGTGATTATTCACACACATTGTGTATTGTGTTTTGGGGAGTACACTTTGGGTTGTGTATTCATATGTGACCATGGTATTCATATACTTTGGGTGCTGTATTCATATGCCACTACTTTCACCCTTCATTTGATTGCCAAGGTGCGAGAGTTCACACCATCATCGTCATCATTGACATCACTATATTACCATAGAGATCCTTATCTTAGGAGTTTCCCCTCATGCATTGACTTCATGGCTCTCTGGTTGATATTTTGAGTTGCCATTTTGTGTCACAGTTCACATATCTTTCATAGATCTAGTTCACACATGCTTTTAGTGCTTCAAGGCATAGACCTCTATACCCTCATTTGTAGACTTCATGCTCATGCCACGGTTGGATGTTCGAGCTTGCGGGTTCGTTACATAGGAAATCGTGTCTTCATCGATTCATTGCTCGGTTACCTCGACACATATGGTTTGGCATTGTTTTAGCATGGGGACTAGTCTTCTTTGGTGACTTGTACGAATGTCCTACACTCTTGAGCCACCATGATTTGCTCCTGATGGTGTCAATTACACCGTGCGAATGCAGATGGTGATGATGTATTTTACACTCATACACATGATGATATATCGCATGTACACGCATATGATGATATCGATGTATCACACACACATGATGATAGTGATATACGTGCACATGATGTTGATGATAGTGATAGTGATAGTGATAGTGATAGTGTTAGAGATAGTGTGTGAGCTTCGGGCATGATCTCAAGGGCCTATAGGGATGGCATCTAGCATTACGTGTGTTAATATATCTAGGCCTACCTGCCTTCCTAGGGATCATAGCTTGGCATTAGATGATCTCACGGGTCAACATTTGATTATTGATGCATCCATTAACACACACGAGGTTAGCGATACCTTGCATGGGGAGTCATGGGATACACGTGAGCGTAGGATTGCATTTCTTGTGCTAGATATATCAAGATATTCTTCTGGGGCTTTCGCGTGTGGAGGCATTCACGATACTACTTGTAGTTCTCATAGTTTACCTGGCAATGTTTATGTGGGTATAGTGCATATATTTGAGCACTCAGTCATTAATCCATGAGGGCAGTGTTGACTTTACTGAGGTAAGAATTCGTAGGAGATATATGATTATGTATATGGATATAGAGAGTTTTACATTTCCTTAGATCCAGTGTATTGATGGAGATAGACCCTACCTACGAGGATTGCTTCTGAGTGACGACCTTGGACAAACAATCTAGGATTAGTGACTTCTAGATGATGACTCCACTTATCTCTTATGCGCGGATATGTTGTCGGTCTTTAGTGATGATGACGTTTATGATGATCCTGATGATTATATTTTTACCTTGGAGGATAACAAACACATAGAGGGATTTGCACATGAGGATGTGATGCATACTTTAGATCATGCACATACACACATGGATACAATAGGTCTTGCCTCGAATGTTTTGAGTTGTGCTACATCGGGAAATGGCATCGATTCTCCCATCTGACTTTGCATGATGCTGACTATGAGCTATATGCATTCGGTTCCTGTGATTGAAAACGACCCAATGTTTTGCGGAGCCACAACATTTACCGCTTGGGTACATCACTTTTGGCATTTGCGGTGTATGGTTTCTGTCTATGTGGCTCGACATTTAGATACGCGTATGGCACATCCTAGTCTTGGCTTGCATAATGGTTCTTCCGAGCAAAGGCTCACTAGTCAATGTTTTAAGAAAGATTTATTTTAATTTTCTTTACCAGGGCCAGTGTTCGTGAAGTCCATGGATCACAAGTGATTGGCGCATCGATAATTTAAGAAACATGACAAGCTTCATTTTAATTTTTAAAAAAGGTAGCGTCATCGAGCTTAGCTCTTAGCTTAGTGGCCGTCATCAAGCTCTTGGAGCTCTCAACTCTTTCATCACCACATCACCAACATCACAAGAGAGCCAAGGTCAGTGGTGGCCAATAGCGTTAGAAGGAGAAGGTGAGGGAGGAAAAAAAACAAAATGCTTAGATTATAGGTTTTATTTTTCTACCTTTTCAAATAGTTCCCTTTAGGCCCTAACTTGATGGCCGTTCACATTGTTGCCATCTAACCCTATGGCCATTCACATCCCTTGGGGGGATCCTCTACACCATTTTGGCCACTTCATTCACACCCGAGCTATTGACCTACCTCTTATAATGTCACTTTATGCTACGGTTTGCTCACTCGAGGTGTTTGTGAGGGATGATCACTATGGTGTTGTAGCCCGGGCCTCTTCACACATGATTGCATTTTGTGAGTTGCGGTGGTTTTATTCTCACGTGGGATGTTTGTAAGGGCTGATCACTATGGTGTTTGCTTTCAATGCATTGTGGGGTTGGTTCACACGGCTTGGGTTCTTGGTGATTACTCACACCTTTTATAATCTCATTTACTCCAGGGTTTGCTCACATGAGGTGTTTGTGAGGGATGATAACTATGGTGTGGTGGGGCCTCTTCACACATGATTGCATTTCGTGAGTTGTGGGGGTTTTATTCTCACCTAGGATGCTTGTGAGGGCTGATCACTATAGTGTTTGCTTTTAATGCATTGTGGGATTGGTTTGCAGGGCTTGGGCTTTTCTTGGTGATTATTCACACACATTGTGTATTGTGTTTTGGGGAGTACACTTTGGGTTGTGTATTCATATGTGACCATGGTATTCATATACTTTGGGTGCTGTATTCATATGCCACTACTTTCACCCTTCATTTGATTGCCAAGGTGCGAGAGTTCACACCATCATCGTCATCATTGACATCACTATATTACCATAGAGATCCTTATCTTAGGAGTTTCCCCTCATGCATTGCCTTCATGGCTCTCTGGTTGATATTTTGAGTTGCCATTTTGTGTCACAGTTCACATATCTTTCATAGATCTAGTTCACACATGCTTTTAGTGCTTCAAGGCATAGACCTCTATACCCTCATTTGTAGACTTCATGCTCATGCCACGGTTGGATGTTCGAGCTTGCGGGTTCGTTACATAGGAAACCGTGTCTTCATCGATTCATTGCTCGGTTACCTCGACACATATGGTTTGGCATTGTTTTAGCATGGGGACTAGTCTTCTTTGGTGACTTGTACGAATGTCCTACACTCTTGAGCCACAATGATTTGCTCCTGATGGTGTCAATTACACCGTGCGAATGCAGATGGTGATGATGTATTTTACACTCATACACATGATGATATATCACATGTACACGCATATGATGATATCGATGTATCACACACACATGATGATAGTGATATACGTGCACATGATGTTGATGATAGTGATAGTGATAGTGATAGTGATAGTGTTAGAGATAGTGTGTGAGCTTCGGGCATGATCTCAAGGGCCTATAGGGATGGCATCTAGCATTACGTGTGTTAATATATCTAGGCCTACCTGCCTTCCTAGGGATCATAGCTTGGCATTAGATGATCTCACGGGTCAACATTTGATTATTGATGCATCCATTAACACACACGAGGTTAGCGATACCTTGCATGGGGAGTCATGGGATACACGTGAGCGTAGGATTGCATTTCTTGTGCTAGATATATCAAGATATTCTTCTGGGGCTTTCGCGTGTGGAGGCATTCACGATACTACTTGTAGTTCTCATAGTTTACCTGGCAATGTTTATGTGGGTATAGTGCATATATTTGAGCACTCAGTCATTAATCCATGAGGGCAGTGTTGACTTTACTGAGGTAAGAATTCATAGGAGATATATGATTATGTATATGGATATAGAGAGTTTTACATTTCCTTAGATCCAGTGTATTGATGGAGATAGACCCTACCTACGAGGATTGCTTCTGAGTGACGACCTTGGACAAACAATCTAGGATTAGTGACTTCTAGATGATGACTCCACTTATCTCTTATGCGCGGATATGTTGTCGGTCTTTAGTGATGATGACGTTTATGATGATCCTGATGATTATATTTTTACCTTGGAGGATAACAAACACATAGAGGGATTTGCACATGAGGATGTGATGCATACTTTAGATCATGCACATACACACATGGATACAATAGGCCTTGCCTCGAATGTTTTGAGTTGTGCTACATCGGGAAATGGCATCGATTCTCCCGTCTGACTTTGCATGATGCTGACTATGAGCTATATGCATTCGGTTCCTGTGATTGAAAACGACCCAATGTTTTGCGGAGCCACAACATTTACCGCTTGGGTACATCACTTTTGGCATTTGCGGTGTATGGTTTCTGTCTATGTGGCTCGACATTTAGATACGCGTATGGCACATCCTAGTCTTGGCTTGCATAATGGTTCTTCCGAGCAAAGGCTCACTAGTCAATGTTTTAAGAAAGATTTATTTTAATTTTCTTTACCAGGGCCAGTGTTCGTGAAGTCCATGGATCACAAGTGATTGGCGCATCGATAATTTAAGAAACATGACAAGCTTCATTTTAATTTTTAAAAAAGGTAGCGTCATCGAGCTTAGCTCTTAGCTTAGTGGCCGTCATCAAGCTCTTGGAGCTCTCAACTCTTTCATCACCACATCACCAACATCACAAGAGAGCCAAGGTCAGTGGTGGCCAATAGCGTTAGAAGGAGAAGGTGAGGGAGGAAAAAAAACAAAATGCTTAGATTATAGGTTTTATTTTTCTACCTTTTCACATAGTTCCCTTTAGGCCCTAACTTGATGGCTGTTCACATTGTTGCCATCTAACCCTATGGCCATTCACATCGCTTGGGGATCCTCTACACCATTTTGGCCACTTCATTCACACCCGAGCTATTGACCTACCTCTTATAATGTCACTTTATGCTACGGTTTGCTCACTCGTTGAGGTGTTTGTGAGGGATGATCACTATGGTGTTGTAGCCCGGGCCTCTTCACACATGATTGCATTTTGTGAGTTGCGGTGGTTTTATTCTCACGTGGGATGTTTGTAAGGGCTGATCACTATGGTGTTTGCTTTCAATGCATTGTGGGGTTGGTTCACACGGCTTGGGTTCTTGGTGATTACTCACACCTCTTATAATCTCATTTACTCCAGGGTTTGCTCACATGAGGTGTTTGTGAGGGATGATAACTATGGTGTGGTGGGGCCTCTTCACACATGATTGCATTTCGTGAGTTGTGGGGGTTTTATTCTCACCTAGGATGCTTGTGAGGGCTGATCACTATAGTGTTTGCTTTTAATGCATTGTGGGATTGGTTTGCAGGGCTTGGGCTTTTCTTGGTGATTATTCACACACATTGTGTATTGTGTTTTGGGGAGTACACTTTGGGTTGTGTATTCATATGTGACCATGGTATTCATATACTTTGGGTGCTGTATTCATATGCCACTACTTTCACCCTTCATTTGATTGCCAAGGTGCGAGAGTTCACACCATCATCGTCATCATTGACATCACTATATTACCATAGAGATCCTTATCTTAGGAGTTTCCCCTCATGCATTGACTTCATGGCTCTCTGGTTGATATTTTGAGTTGCCATTTTGTGTCACAGTTCACATATCTTTCATAGATCTAGTTCACACATGCTTTTAGTGCTTCAAGGCATAGACCTCTATACCCTCATTTGTAGACTTCATGCTCATGCCACGGTTGGATGTTCGAGCTTGCGGGTTCGTTACATAGGAAATCGTGTCTTCATCGATTCATTGCTCGGTTACCTCGACACATATGGTTTGGCATTGTTTTAGCATGGGGACTAGTCTTCTTTGGTGACTTGTACGAATGTCCTACACTCTTGAGCCACCATGATTTGCTCCTGATGGTGTCAATTACACCGTGCGAATGCAGATGGTGATGATGTATTTTACACTCATACACATGATGATATATCGCATGTACACGCATATGATGATATCGATGTATCACACACACATGATGATAGTGATATACGTGCACATGATGTTGATGATAGTGATAGTGATAGTGATAGTGATAGTGTTAGAGATAGTGTGTGAGCTTCGGGCATGATCTCAAGGGCCTATAGGGATGGCATCTAGCATTACGTGTGTTAATATATCTAGGCCTACCTGCCTTCCTAGGGATCATAGCTTGGCATTAGATGATCTCACGGGTCAACATTTGATTATTGATGCATCCATTAACACACACGAGGTTAGCGATACCTTGCATGGGGAGTCATGGGATACACGTGAGCGTAGGATTGCATTTCTTGTGCTAGATATATCAAGATATTCTTCTGGGGCTTTCGCGTGTGGAGGCATTCACGATACTACTTGTAGTTCTCATAGTTTACCTGGCAATGTTTATGTGGGTATAGTGCATATATTTGAGCACTCAGTCATTAATCCATGAGGGCAGTGTTGACTTTACTGAGGTAAGAATTCGTAGGAGATATATGATTATGTATATGGATATAGAGAGTTTTACATTTCCTTAGATCCAGTGTATTGATGGAGATAGACCCTACCTACGAGGATTGCTTCTGAGTGACGACCTTGGACAAACAATCTAGGATTAGTGACTTCTAGATGATGACTCCACTTATCTCTTATGCGCGGATATGTTGTCGGTCTTTAGTGATGATGACGTTTATGATGATCCTGATGATTATATTTTTACCTTGGAGGATAACAAACACATAGAGGGATTTGCACATGAGGATGTGATGCATACTTTAGATCATGCACATACACACATGGATACAATAGGTCTTGCCTCGAATGTTTTGAGTTGTGCTACATCGGGAAATGGCATCGATTCTCCCATCTGACTTTGCATGATGCTGACTATGAGCTATATGCATTCGGTTCCTGTGATTGAAAACGACCCAATGTTTTGCGGAGCCACAACATTTACCGCTTGGGTACATCACTTTTGGCATTTGCGGTGTATGGTTTCTGTCTATGTGGCTCGACATTTAGATACGCGTATGGCACATCCTAGTCTTGGCTTGCATAATGGTTCTTCCGAGCAAAGGCTCACTAGTCAATGTTTTAAGAAAGATTTATTTTAATTTTCTTTACCAGGGCCAGTGTTCGTGAAGTCCATGGATCACAAGTGATTGGCGCATCGATAATTTAAGAAACATGACAAGCTTCATTTTAATTTTTAAAAAAGGTAGCGTCATCGAGCTTAGCTCTTAGCTTAGTTGCCGTCATCAAGCTCTTGGGGCTCTCAACTCTTTCATCACCACATCACCAACATCACAAGAGAGCCAAGGTCAGTGGTGGCCAATAGCGTTAGAAGGAGAAGGTGAGGGAGGAAAAAAAACAAAATGCTTAGATTATAGGTTTTATTTTTCTACCTTTTCAAATAGTTCCCTTTAGGCCCTAACTTGATGGCCGTTCACATTGTTGCCATCTAACCCTATGGCCATTCACATCCCTTGGGGGGATCCTCTACACCATTTTGGCCACTTCATTCACACCCGAGCTATTGACCTACCTCTTATAATGTCACTTTATGCTACGGTTTGCTCACTCGAGGTGTTTGTGAGGGATGATCACTATGGTGTTGTAGCCCGGGCCTCTTCACACATGATTGCATTTTGTGAGTTGCGGTGGTTTTATTCTCACGTGGGATGTTTGTAAGGGCTGATCACTATGGTGTTTGCTTTCAATGCATTGTGGGGTTGGTTCACACGGCTTGGGTTCTTGGTGATTACTCACACCTTTTATAATCTCATTTACTCCAGGGTTTGCTCACATAATGTGTTTGTGAGGGATGATAACTATGGTGTGGTGGGGCCTCTTCACACATGATTGCATTTCGTGAGTTGTGGGGGTTTTATTCTCACCTAGGATGCTTGTGAGGGCTGATCACTATAGTGTTTGCTTTTAATGCATTGTGGGATTGGTTTGCAGGGCTTGGGCTTTTCTTGGTGATTATTCACACACATTGTGTATTGTGTTTTGGGGAGTACACTTTGGGTTGTGTATTCATATGTGACCATGGTATTCATATACTTTGGGTGCTGTATTCATATGCCACTACTTTCACCCTTCATTTGATTGCCAAGGTGCGAGAGTTCACACCATCATCGTCATCATTGACATCACTATATTACCATAGAGATCCTTATCTTAGGAGTTTCCCCTCATGCATTGACTTCATGGCTCTCTGGTTGATATTTTGAGTTGCCATTTTGTGTCACAGTTCACATATCTTTCATAGATCTAGTTCACACATGCTTTTAGTGCTTCAAGGCATAGACCTCTATACCCTCATTTGTAGACTTCATGCTCATGCCACGGTTGGATGTTCGAGCTTGCGGGTTCGTTACATAGGAAATCGTGTCTTCATCGATTCATTGCTCGGTTACCTCGACACATATGGTTTGGCATTGTTTTAGCATGGGGACTAGTCTTCTTTGGTGACTTGTACGAATGTCCTACACTCTTGAGCCACCATGATTTGCTCCTGATGGTGTCAATTACACCGTGCGAATGCAGATGGTGATGATGTATTTTACACTCATACACATGATGATATATCGCATGTACACGCATATGATGATATCGATGTATCACACACACATGATGATAGTGATATACGTGCACATGATGTTGATGATAGTGATAGTGATAGTGACAGTGATAGTGTTAGAGATAGTGTGTGAGCTTCGGGCATGATCTCAAGGGCCTATAGGGATGGCATCTAGCATTACGTGTGTTAATATATCTAGGCCTACCTGCCTTCCTAGGGATCATAGCTTGGCATTAGATGATCTCACGGGTCAACATTTGATTATTGATGCATCCATTAACACACACGAGGTTAGCGATACCTTGCATGGGGAGTCATGGGATACACGTGAGCGTAGGATTGCATTTCTTGTGCTAGATATATCAAGATATTCTTCTGGGGCTTTCGCGTGTGGAGGCATTCACGATACTACTTGTAGTTCTCATAGTTTACCTGGCAATGTTTATGTGGGTATAGTGCATATATTTGAGCACTCAGTCATTAATCCATGAGGGTAGTGTTGACTTTACTGAGGTAAGAATTCATAGGAGATATATGATTATGTATATGGATATAGAGAGTTTTACATTTCCTTAGATCCAGTGTATTGATGGAGATAGACCCTACCTACGAGGATTGCTTCTGAGTGACGACCTTGGACAAACAATCTAGGATTAGTGACTTCTAGATGATGACTCCACTTATCTCTTATGCGCGGATATGTTGTCGGTCTTTAGCGATGATGACGTTTATGATGATCCTGATGATTATATTTTTACCTTGGAGGATAACAAACACATAGAGGGATTTGCACATGAGGATGTGATGCATACTTTAGATCATGCACATACACACATGGATACAATAGGCCTTGCCTCGAATGTTTTGAGTTGTGCTACATCGGGAAATGGCATCGATTCTCCCGTCTGACTTTGCATGATGCTGACTATGAGCTATATGCATTCGGTTCCTGTGATTGAAAACGACCCAATGTTTTGCGGAGCCACAACATTTACCGCTTGGGTACATCACTTTTGGCATTTGCGGTGTATGGTTTCTGTCTATGTGGCTCGACATTTAGATACGCGTATGGCACATCCTAGTCTTGGCTTGCATAATGGTTCTTCCGAGCAAAGGCTCACTAGTCAATGTTTTAAGAAAGATTTATTTTAATTTTCTTTACCAGGGCCAGTGTTCGTGAAGTCCATGGATCACAAGTGATTGGCGCATCGATAATTTAAGAAACATGACAAGCTTCATTTTAATTTTTAAAAAAGGTAGCGTCATCGAGCTTAGCTCTTAGCTTAGTGGCCGTCATCAAGCTCTTGGAGCTCTCAACTCTTTCATCACCACATCACCAACATCACAAGAGAGCCAAGGTCAGTGGTGGCCAATAGCGTTAGAAGGAGAAGGTGAGGGAGGAAAAAAAACAAAATGCTTAGATTATAGGTTTTATTTTTCTACCTTTTCACATAGTTCCCTTTAGGCCCTAACTTGATGGCTGTTCACATTGTTGCCATCTAACCCTATGGCCATTCACATCGCTTGGGGATCCTCTACACCATTTTGGCCACTTCATTCACACCCGAGCTATTGACCTACCTCTTATAATGTCACTTTATGCTACGGTTTGCTCACTCGTTGAGGTGTTTGTGAGGGATGATCACTATGGTGTTGTAGCCCGGGCCTCTTCACACATGATTGCATTTTGTGAGTTGCGGTGGTTTTATTCTCACGTGGGATGTTTGTAAGGGCTGATCACTATGGTGTTTGCTTTCAATGCATTGTGGGGTTGGTTCACACGGCTTGGGTTCTTGGTGATTATTCACACCTCTTATAATCTCATTTACTCCAGGGTTTGCTCACATGAGGTGTTTGTGAGGGATGATAACTATGGTGTGGTGGGGCCTCTTCACACATGATTGCATTTCGTGAGTTGTGGGGGTTTTATTCTCACCTAGGATGCTTGTGAGGGCTGATCACTATAGTGTTTGCTTTTAATGCATTGTGGGATTGGTTTGCAGGGCTTGGGCTTTTCTTGGTGATTATTCACACACATTGTGTATTGTGTTTTGGGGAGTACACTTTGGGTTGTGTATTCATATGTGACCATGGTATTCATATACTTTGGGTGCTGTATTCATATGCCACTACTTTCACCCTTCATTTGATTGCCAAGGTGCGAGAGTTCACACCATCATCGTCATCATTGACATCACTATATTACCATAGAGATCCTTATCTTAGGAGTTTCCCCTCATGCATTGACTTCATGGCTCTCTGGTTGATATTTTGAGTTGCCATTTTGTGTCACAGTTCACATATCTTTCATAGATCTAGTTCACACATGCTTTTAGTGCTTCAAGGCATAGACCTCTATACCCTCATTTGTAGACTTCATGCTCATGCCACGGTTGGATGTTCGAGCTTGCGGGTTCGTTACATAGGAAATCGTGTCTTCATCGATTCATTGCTCGGTTACCTCGACACATATGGTTTGGCATTGTTTTAGAATGGGGACAAGTCTTCTTTGGTGACTTGTACGAATGTCCTACACTCTTGAGCCACCATGATTTGCTCCTGATGGTGTCAATTACACCGTGCGAATGCAGATGGTGATGATGTATTTTACACTCATACACATGATGATATATCGCATGTACACGCATATGATGATATCGATGTATCACACACACATGATGATAGTGATATACGTGCACATGATGTTGATGATAGTGATAGTGATAGTGACAGTGATAGTGTTAGAGATAGTGTGTGAGCTTTGGGCATGATCTCAAGGGCCTATAGGGATGGCATCTAGCATTACGTGTGTTAATATATCTAGGCCTACCTGCCTTCCTAGGGATCATAGCTTGGCATTAGATGATCTCACGGGTCAACATTTGATTATTGATGCATCCATTAACACACACGAGGTTAGCGATACCTTGCATGGGGAGTCATGGGATACACGTGAGCGTAGGATTGCATTTCTTGTGCTAGATATATCAAGATATTCTTCTGGGGCTTTCGCGTGTGGAGGCATTCACGATACTACTTGTAGTTCTCATAGTTTACCTGGCAATGTTTATGTGGGTATAGTGCATATATTTGAGCACTCAGTCATTAATCCATGAGGGCAGTGTTGACTTTACTGAGGTAAGAATTCATAGGAGATATATGATTATGTATATGGATATAGAGAGTTTTACATTTCCTTAGATCCAGTGTATTGATGGACATAGACCCTACCTACGAGGATTGCTTCTGAGTGACGACCTTGGACAAACAATCTAGGATTAGTGACTTCTAGATGATGACTCCACTTATCTCTTATGCGCGGATATGTTGTCGGTCTTTAGCGATGATGACGTTTATGATGATCCTGATGATTATATTTTTACCTTGGAGGATAACAAACACATAGAGGGATTTGCACATGAGGATGTGATGCATACTTTAGATCATGCACATACACACATGGATACAATAGGCCTTGCCTCGAATGTTTTGAGTTGTGCTACATCGGGAGATGGCATCGATTCTCCCATCTGACTTTGCATGATGCTGACTATGAGCTATATGCATTCGGTTCCTGTGATTGAAAACGACCCAATGTTTTGCGGAGCCACAACATTTACCGCTTGGGTACATCACTTTTGGCATTTGCGGTGTATGGTTTCTGTCTATGTGTCTCGACATTTAGATACGCGTATGGCACATCCTAGTCTTGGCTTGCATAATGGTTCTTCCGAGCAAAGGCTCACTAGTCAATGTTTTAAGAAAGATTTATTTTAATTTTCTTTACCAGGGCCAGTGTTCGTGAAGTCCATGGATCACAAGTGATTGGCGCATCGATAATTTAAGAAACATGACAAGCTTCATTTTAATTTTTAAAAAAGGTAGCGTCATCGAGCTTAGCTCTTAGCTTAGTGGCCGTCATCAAGCTCTTGGAGCTCTCAACTCTTTCATCACCACATCACCAACATCACAAGAGAGCCAAGGTCAGTGGTGGCCAATAGCGTTAGAAGGAGAAGGTGAGGGAGGAAAAAAAACAAAATGCTTAGATTATAGGTTTTATTTTTCTACCTTTTCACATAGTTCCCTTTAGGCCCTAACTTGATGGCTGTTCACATTGTTGCCATCTAACCCTATGGCCATTCACATCGCTTGGGGATCCTCTACACCATTTTGGCCACTTCATTCACACCCGAGCTATTGACCTACCTCTTATAATGTCACTTTATGCTACGGTTTGCTCACTCGTTGAGGTGTTTGTGAGGGATGATCACTATGGTGTTGTAGCCCGGGCCTCTTCACACATGATTGCATTTTGTGAGTTGCGGTGGTTTTATTCTCACGTGGGATGTTTGTAAGGGCTGATCACTATGGTGTTTGCTTTCAATGCATTGTGGGGTTGGTTCACACGGCTTGGGTTCTTGGTGATTATTCACACCTCTTATAATCTCATTTACTCCAGGGTTTGCTCACATGAGGTGTTTGTGAGGGATGATAACTATGGTGTGGTGGGGCCTCTTCACACATGATTGCATTTCGTGAGTTGTGGGGGTTTTATTCTCACCTAGGATGCTTGTGAGGGCTGATCACTATAGTGTTTGCTTTTAATGCATTGTGGGATTGGTTTGCAGGGCTTGGGCTTTTCTTGGTGATTATTCACACACATTGTGTATTGTGTTTTGGGGAGTACACTTTGGGTTGTGTATTCATATGTGACCATGGTATTCATATACTTTGGGTGCTGTATTCATATGCCACTACTTTCACCCTTCATTTGATTGCCAAGGTGCGAGAGTTCACACCATCATCGTCATCATTGACATCACTATATTACCATAGAGATCCTTATCTTAGGAGTTTCCCCTCATGCATTGACTTCATGGCTCTCTGGTTGATATTTTGAGTTGCCATTTTGTGTCACAGTTCACATATCTTTCATAGATCTAGTTCACACATGCTTTTAGTGCTTCAAGGCATAGACCTCTATACCCTCATTTGTAGACTTCATGCTCATGCCACGGTTGGATGTTCGAGCTTGCGGGTTCGTTACATAGGAAATCGTGTCTTCATCGATTCATTGCTCGGTTACCTCGACACATATGGTTTGGCATTGTTTTAGCATGGGGACTAGTCTTCTTTGGTGACTTGTACGAATGTCCTACACTCTTGAGCCACCATGATTTGCTCCTGATGGTGTCAATTACACCATGCGAATGCAGATGGTGATGATGTATTTTACACTCATACACATGATGATATATCGCATGTACACGCATATGATGATATCGATGTATCACACACACATGATGATAGTGATATACGTGCACATGATGTTGATGATAGTGATAGTGATAGTGACAGTGATGTTTTAGCATGGGGACTAGTCTTCTTTGGTGACTTGTACGAATGTCCTACACTCTTGAGCCACCATGATTTGCTCCTGATGGTGTCAATTACACCATGCGAATGCAGATGGTGATGATGTATTTTACACTCATACACATGATGATATATCGCATGTACACGCATATGATGATATCGATGTATCACACACACATGATGATAGTGATATACGTGCACATGATGTTGATGATAGTGATAGTGATAGTGACAGTGATAGTGTTAGAGATAGTGTGTGAGCTTCGGGCATGATCTCAAGGGCCTATAGGGATGGCATCTAGCATTACGTGTGTTAATATATCTAGGCCTACCTGCCTTCCTAGGGATCATAGCTTGGCATTAGATGATCTCACGGGTCAACATTTGATTATTGATGCATCCATTAACACACACGAGGTTAGCGATACCTTGCATGGGGAGTCATGGGATACACGTGAGCGTAGGATTGCATTTCTTGTGCTAGATATATCAAGATATTCTTCTGGGGCTTTCGCGTGTGGAGGCATTCACGATACTACTTGTAGTTCTCATAGTTTACCTGGCAATGTTTATGTGGGTATAGTGCATATATTTGAGCACTCAGTCATTAATCCATGAGGGCAGTGTTGACTTTACTGAGGTAAGAATTCATAGGAGATATATGATTATGTATATGGATATAGAGAGTTTTACATTTCCTTAGATCCAGTGTATTGATGGAGATAGACCCTACCTACGAGGATTGCTTCTGAGTGACGACCTTGGACAAACAATCTAGGATTAGTGACTTCTAGATGATGACTCCACTTATCTCTTATGCGCGGATATGTTGTCGGTCTTTAGTGATGATGACGTTTATGATGATCCTGATGATTATATTTTTACCTTGGAGGATAACAAACACATAGAGGGATTTGCACATGAGGATGTGATGCATACTTTAGATCATGCACATACACACATGGATATAATAGGCCTTGCCTCGAATGTTTTGAGTTGTGCTACATCGGGAAATGGCATCGATTCTCCCGTCTGACTTTGCATGATGCTGACTATGAGCTATATGCATTCGGTTCCTGTGATTGAAAACGACCCAATGTTTTGCGGAGCCACAACATTTACCGCTTGGGTACATCACTTTTGGCATTTGCGGTGTATGGTTTCTGTCTATGTGGCTCGACATTTAGATACGTGTATGGCACATCCTAGTCTTGGCTTGCATAATGGTTCTTCCGAGCAAAGGCTCACTAGTCAATGTTTTAAGAAAGATTTATTTTAATTTTCTTTACCAGGGCCAGTGTTCGTGAAGTCCATGGATCACAAGTGATTGGCGCATCGATAATTTAAGAAACATGACAAGCTTCATTTTAATTTTTAAAAAAGGTAGCGTCATCGAGCTTAGCTCTTAGCTTAGTGGCCGTCATCAAGCTCTTGGAGCTCTCAACTCTTTGATCACCACATCACCAACATCACAAGAGAGCCAAGGTCAGTGGTGGCCAATAGCGTTAGAAGGAGAAGGTGAGGGAGGAAAAAAAACAAAATGCTTAGATTATAGGTTTTATTTTTCTACCTTTTCACATAGTTCCCTTTAGGCCCTAACTTGATGGCCGTTCACATTGTTGCCATCTAACCCTATGGCCATTCACATCGCTTGGGGATCCTCTACACCATTTTGGCCACTTCATTCACACCCGAGCTATTGACCTACCTCTTATAATGTCACTTTATGCTACGGTTTGCTCACTCGAGGTGTTTGTGAGGGATGATCACTATGGTGTTGTAGCCCGGGCCTCTTCACACATGATTGCATTTTGTGAGTTGCGGTGGTTTTATTCTCACGTGGGATGTTTGTAAGGGCTGATCACTATGGTGTTTGCTTTCAATGCATTGTGGGGTTGGTTCACACGGCTTGGGTTCTTGGTGATTACTCACACCTCTTATAATCTCATTTACTCCAGGGTTTGCTCACATGAGGTGTTTGTGAGGGATGATAACTATGGTGTGGTGGGGCCTCTTCACACATGATTGCATTTCGTGAGTTGTGGGGGTTTTATTCTCACCTAGGATGCTTGTGAGGGCTGATCACTATAGTGTTTGCTTTTAATGCATTGTGGGATTGGTTTGCAGGGCTTGGGCTTTTCTTGGTGATTATTCACACACATTGTGTATTGTGTTTTGGGGAGTACACTTTGGGTTGTGTATTCATATGTGACCATGGTATTCATATACTTTGGGTGCTGTATTCATATGCCACTACTTTCACCCTTCATTTGATTGCCAAGGTGCGAGAGTTCACACCATCATCGTCATCATTGACATCACTATATTACCATAGAGATCCTTATCTTAGGAGTTTCCCCTCATGCATTGACTTCATGGCTCTCTGGTTGATATTTTGAGTTGCCATTTTGTGTCACAGTTCACATATCTTTCATAGATCTAGTTCACACATGCTTTTAGTGCTTCAAGGCATAGACCTCTATACCCTCATTTGTAGACTTCATGCTCATGCCACGGTTGGATGTTCGAGCTTGCGGGTTCGTTACATAGGAAATCGTGTCTTCATCGATTCATTACTCGGTTACCTCGACACATATGGTTTGGCATTGTTTTAGCATGGGGACTAGTCTTCTTTGGTGACTTGTACGAATGTCCTACACTCTTGAGCCACCATGATTTGCTCCTGATGGTGTCAATTACACCGTGCGAATGCAGATGGTGATGATGTATTTTACACTCATACACATGATGATATATCGCATGTACACGCATATGATGATATCGATGTATCACACACACATGATGATAGTGATATACGTGCACATGATGTTGATGATAGTGATAGTGATAGTGACAGTGATAGTGTTAGAGATAGTGTGTGAGCTTTGGGCATGATCTCAAGGGCCTATAGGGATGGCATCTAGCATTACGTGTGTTAATATATCTAGGCCTACCTGCCTTCCTAGGGATCATAGCTTGGCATTAGATGATCTCACGGGTCAACATTTGATTATTGATGCATCCATTAACACACACGAGGTTAGCGATACCTTGCATGGGGAGTCATGGGATACACGTGAGCGTAGGATTGCATTTCTTGTGCTAGATATATCAAGATATTCTTCTGGGGCTTTCGCGTGTGGAGGCATTCACGATACTACTTGTAGTTCTCATAGTTTACCTGGCAATGTTTATGTGGGTATAGTGCATATATTTGAGCACTCAGTCATTAATCCATGAGGGCAGTGTTGACTTTACTGAGGTAAGAATTCATAGGAGATATATGATTATGTATATGGATATAGAGAGTTTTACATTTCCTTAGATCCAGTGTATTGATGGACATAGACCCTACCTACGAGGATTGCTTCTGAGTGACGACCTTGGACAAACAATCTAGGATTAGTGACTTCTAGATGATGACTCCACTTATCTCTTATGCGCGGATATGTTGTTGGTCTTTAGTGATGATGACGTTTATGATGATCCTGATGATTATATTTTTACCTTGGAGGATAACAAACACATAGAGGGATTTGCACATGAGGATGTGATGCATACTTTAGATCATGCACATACACACATGGATACAATAGGCCTTGCCTCGAATGTTTTGAGTTGTGCTACATCGGGAAATGGCATCGATTCTCCCATCTGACTTTGCATGATGCTGACTATGAGCTATATGCATTCGGTTCCTGTGATTGAAAACGACCCAATGTTTTGCGGAGCCACAACATTTACCGCTTGGGTACATCACTTTTGGCATTTGCGGTGTATGGTTTCTGTCTATGTGGCTCGACATTTAGATACGCGTATGGCACATCCTAGTCTTGGCTTGCATAATGGTTCTTCCGAGCAAAGGCTCACTAGTCAATGTTTTAAGAAAGATTTATTTTAATTTTCTTTACCAGGGCCAGTGTTCGTGAAGTCCATGGATCACAAGTGATTGGCGCATCGATAATTTAAGAAACATGACAAGCTTCATTTTAATTTTTAAAAAAGGTAGCGTCATCGAGCTTAGCTCTTAGCTTAGTGGCCGTCGTCAAGCTCTTGGAGCTCTCAACTCTTTGATCACCACATCACCAACATCACAAGAGAGCCAAGGTCAGTGGTGGCCAATAGCGTTAGAAGGAGAAGGTGAGGGAGGAAAAAAAACAAAATGCTTAGATTATAGGTTTTATTTTTCTACCTTTTCACATAGTTCCCTTTAGGCCCTAACTTGATGGCCGTTCACATTGTTGCCATCTAACCCTATGGCCATTCACATCGCTTGGGGATCCTCTACACCATTTTGGCCACTTCATTCACACCCGAGCTATTGACCTACCTCTTATAATGTCACTTTATGCTACGGTTTGCTCACTCGAGGTGTTTGTGAGGGATGATCACTATGGTGTTGTAGCCCGGGCCTCTTCACACATGATTGCATTTTGTGAGTTGCGGTGGTTTTATTCTCACGTGGGATGTTTGTAAGGGCTGATCACTATGGTGTTTGCTTTCAATGCATTGTGGGGTTGGTTCACACGGCTTGGGTTCTTGGTGATTACTCACACCTCTTATAATCTCATTTACTCCAGGGTTTGCTCACATGAGGTGTTTGTGAGGGATGATAACTATGGTGTGGTGGGGCCTCTTCACACATGATTGCATTTCGTGAGTTGTGGGGGTTTTATTCTCACCTAGGATGCTTGTGAGGGCTGATCACTATAGTGTTTGCTTTTAATGCATTGTGGGATTGGTTTGTAGGGCTTGGGCTTTTCTTGGTGATTATTCACACACATTGTGTATTGTGTTTTGGGGAGTACACTTTGGGTTGTGTATTCATATGTGACCATGGTATTCATATACTTTGGGTGCTGTATTCATATGCCACTACTTTCACCCTTCATTTGATTGCCAAGGTGCGAGAGTTCACACCATCATCGTCATCATTGACATCACTATATTACCATAGAGATCCTTATCTTAGGAGTTTCCCCTCATGCATTGACTTCATGGCTCTCTGGTTGATATTTTGAGTTGCCATTTTGTGTCACAGTTCACATATCTTTCATAGATCTAGTTCACACATGCTTTTAGTGCTTCAAGGCATAGACCTCTATACCCTCATTTGTAGACTTCATGCTCATGCCACGGTTGGATGTTCGAGCTTGCGGGTTCGTTACGTAGGAAATCGTGTCTTCATCGATTCATTGCTCGGTTACCTCGACACATATGGTTTGGCATTGTTTTAGCATGGGGACTAGTCTTCTTTGGTGACTTGTACGAATGTCCTACACTCTTGAGCCACCATGATTTGCTCCTGATGGTGTCAATTACACCGTGCGAATGCAGATGGTGATGATGTATTTTACACTCATACACATGACGATATATCGCATGTACACGCATATGATGATATCGATGTATCACACACACATGATGATAGTGATATACGTGCACATGATGTTGATGATAGTGATAGTGATAGTGACAATGATAGTGTTAGAGATAGTGTGTGAGCTTTGGGCATGATCTCAAGGGCCTATAGGGATGGCATCTAGCATTACGTGTGTTAATATATCTAGGCCTACCTGCCTTCCTAGGGATCATAGCTTGGCATTAGATGATCTCACGGGTCAACATTTGATTATTGATGCATCCATTAACACACACGAGGTTAGCGATACCTTGCATGGGGAGTCATGGGATACACGTGAGCGTAGGATTGCATTTCTTGTGCTAGATATATCAAGATATTCTTCTGGGGCTTTCGCGTGTGGAGGCATTCACGATACTACTTGTAGTTCTCATAGTTTACCTGGCAATGTTTATGTGGGTATAGTGCATATATTTGAGCACTCAGTCATTAATCCATGAGGGCAGTGTTGACTTTACTGAGGTAAGAATTCATTGGAGATATATGATTATGTATATGGATATAGAGAGTTTTACATTTCCTTAGATCCAGTGTATTGATGGAGATAGACCCTACCTACGAGGATTGCTTCTGAGTGACGACCTTGGACAAACAATCTAGGATTAGTGACTTCTAGATGATGACTCCACTTAATCTCTTATGCGCGGATATGTTGTCGGTCTTTAGTGATGATGACGTTTATGATGATCCTGATGATTATATTTTTACCTTGGAGGATAACAAACACATAGAGGGATTTGCACATGAGGATGTGATGCATACTTTAGATCATGCACATACACACATGGATACAATAGGTCTTGCCTCGAATGTTTTGAGTTGTGCTACATCGGGAAATGGCATCGATTCTCCCATCTGACTTTGCATGATGCTGACTATGAGCTATATGCATTCGGTTCCTGTGATTGAAGACCCAATGTTTTGCGGAGCCACAACATTTACCGCTTGGGTACATCACTTTTGGCATTTGCGGTGTATGGTTTCTGTCTATGTGGATCGACATTTAGATACGCGTATGGCACATCCTAGTCTTGGCTTGCATAATGGTTCTTCCGAGCAAAGGCTCACTAGTCAATGTTTTAAGAAAGATTTATTTTAATTTTCTTTACCAGGGCCAGTGTTCGTGAAGTCCATGGATCACAAGTGATTGGCGCATCGATAATTTAAGAAACATGACAAGCTTCATTTTAATTTTTAAAAAAGGTAGCGTCATCGAGCTTAGCTCTTAGCTTAGTGGCCGTCGTCAAGCTCTTGGAGCTCTCAACTCTTTGATCACCACATCACCAACATCACAAGAGAGCCAAGGTCAGTGGTGGCCAATAGCGTTAGAAGGAGAAGGTGAGGGAGGAAAAAAAACAAAATGCTTAGATTATAGGTTTTATTTTTCTACCTTTTCACATAGTTCCCTTTAGGCCCTAACTTGATGGCCGTTCACATTGTTGCCATCTAACCCTATGGCCATTCACATCGCTTGGGGATCCTCTGCACCATTTTGGCCACTTCATTCACACCCGAGCTATTGACCTACCTCTTATAATGTCACTTTATGCTACGGTTTGCTCACTCGAGGTGTTTGTGAGGGATGATCACTATGGTGTTGTAGCCCGGGCCTCTTCACACATGATTGCATTTTGTGAGTTGCGGTGGTTTTATTCTCACGTGGGATGTTTGTAAGGGCTGATCACTATGGTGTTTGCTTTCAATGCATTGTGGGGTTGGTTCACACGGCTTGGGTTCTTGGTGATTACTCACACCTCTTATAATCTCATTTACTCCAGGGTTTGCTCACATGAGGTGTTTGTGAGGGATGATAACTATGGTGTGGTAGGGCCTCTTCACACATGATTGCATTTCGTGAGTTGTGGGGGTTTTATTCTCACCTAGGATGCTTGTGAGGGCTGATCACTATAGTGTTTGCTTTTAATGCATTGTGGGATTGGTTTGCAGGGCTTGGGCTTTTCTTGGTGATTATTCACACACATTGTGTATTGTGTTTTGGGGAGTACACTTTGGGTTGTGTATTCATATGTGACCATGGTATTCATATACTTTGGGTGCTGTATTCATATGCCACTACTTTCACCCTTCATTTGATTGCCAAGGTGCGAGAGTTCACACCATCATCGTCATCGTTGACATCACTATATTACCATAGAGATCCTTATCTTAGGAGTTTCCCCTCATGCATTGACTTCATGGCTCTCTGGTTGATATTTTGAGTTGCCATTTTGTGTCACAGTTCACATATCTTTCATAGATCTAGTTCACACATGCTTTTAGTGCTTCAAGGCATAGACCTCTATACCCTCATTTGTAGACTTCATGCTCATGCCACGGTTGGATGTTCGAGCTTGCGGGTTCGTTACGTAGGAAATCGTGTCTTCATCGATTCATTGCTCGGTTACCTCGACACATATGGTTTGGCATTGTTTTAGCATGGGGACTAGTCTTCTTTGGTGACTTGTACGAATGTCCTACACTCTTGAGCCACCATGATTTGCTCCTGATGGTGTCAATTACACCGTGCGAATGCAGATGGTGATGATGTATTTTACACTCATACACATGATGATATATCGCATGTACACGCATATGATGATATCGATGTATCACACACACATGATGATAGTGATATACGTGCACATGATATTGATGATAGTGATAGTGATAGTGACAGTGATAGTGTTAGAGATTGTAAGATTCCTCCCCAGCCTTCGAGGTATACAGGAGTAAGAATCTCCCTTTCTGATCTTATAATTATTCCCTCTCTAAAATAAAAGAAAGTTCTGTTTAACAAAGGAAGACCCTTTTTCTAGAATACTTCTCAAGAGTCCCACCTGTTTTAAGGATTCAGAACAATGAGTTCAGAAGTGAGAATCGATGTTTTGGATATCAAGGTTTTGGTCTTCATTCGAGTACGGCCCAAAAGAAGTTCTTTATCTCTTGGGGAGTATATGAAGTTATCCCCCAGATATTGTGAGCCTTATATCTGAATTCAATGAATGTAGGTGACTTAGCCTACAAGCTTCTTTTATCTCCTCATCTCAAAGTTCTTAATGCCTTCTATAGAAAATTGTGCCAAACCCAAATCATGGAAAGACGGTAAAACTTCAGTGGCAAGCTACCGTTGGCTTCTAAGTTACGCTAGCTCCTTCCTTTATATAAGTCGTAACTTTTACTTGTCGCTCACAGTAATCTTACTCCCATCGATCTCCTTTCTTCCTAATCTCCTTCATGGCTTGGCAACAAGAATTAGTTTTATCCATAATGATTCCTCACCTTCAAGACGCAAGTGAGTCTGTGAAGAAGGATTTTATAGAACAGTATGAGCGCTCACTTTTCCCTCACTTGGGAACTTCTGTAGCGCAGACAAAATGGCGGACCTATCAAGACATAACTAGGGTAACACCCTGGGGTCAGCAGCACTTTCGTAACAATGTCCGCTTGGCCATGGTTATTGAAGCTTTGGGTTTGGGTCCCCGATACTACTGTGTCATGAGATCAAGGCATCTTGGGTTTTCTGAGCGGGTCTTCTTACTGGCATGTTTTCTTCCTCATGAGAAGATATGCCTTTACCCCGTTTTTGGCTTGCCTCTCAGAGGTCCTTTTGTTAGAACACCTCATACCACTGAGATAGGCGCAGCAATAACCAGCAGAATCATTCCCATAGATGAGTTACCCTATACTTGTGCAGCTTGTGAGGACTGCTTTTGTGACCATATGATGGACGGGCTTATGGAAGTGTAAAGAGTTTCTCTATCTTTACTGTATAAGTTCCGAGAATGAATAAAGTTTAAATCTTGTTCTTATTTTGAATCTTGCTCTCTTTAAGACTTTTCTTGGTGGTTAATCGTGATTAAAATTTTTCTCTAAGTCTCATATTCGTGCATCTTGCAAAATTATTCCAAGTTGCGAGATGAGGACATCTCGCGTTTTTTAAGTGGGGTAGAATGTAAGATTCCTCCCCCAACCCCTTTTTGATGTCTAGTATCTTCCCCTGTAATCAACCCTCTTCAGAAATATAAAGACCTTGTTTCTATCTGTTTTAGCCTAGAGAGAGAAAAATATTCTAGAGAGAGAATATTCAGATTTTGAATATTTTTGGATAGAAAAATATCTCTTATAATTCAGATGAGTTCCCCTGAAATAGAAATTCAAAAAGAATTTTCCAATGTGCAATTGGAATTAATTGGAAATAGGTATAAAGAACCTTAGTCTAAGGGTCTAGATTTTCAGAAATCTTTAGACTATGGTCCAATTAAGGTTCCTATGGGCCAATAGCATCAATCCATGTGTAGGGAAGAGATAAATCCAAATTTGTAAAAAAGAAGATACCCAAAAATGAGTAAATGCTCACATAAGGTGAAGAGTTGAAAATGTACAAGGTTTATTAGTAAAAAACTATGAGCAATATTAAAAATATGAGATATTTTGGGTATCCAAAAATGAGTAAATGCTCACATAAGATGAAGAGTTGAAAATGTACAAGGTTTATTAGTAAAAAACTATGAGCAATATTAAAATGATGCCATTATGACACATATGTAAGGAAGGGGAATTCTTTAAAGGAGGTGCATATTTCACATAAGATGAAGAGTTGAAAATGTACAAGGTTTATTAGTAAAAAACTATGAGCAATATTAAAATGATTCCATTATGACACATATGTAAGGAAGGGGAATTCTTTAAAGGAGGTGCATATTTCACATAAGATGAAGAGTTGAAAATGTACAAGGTTTATTAGTAAAAAAAAACTATGAGCAATATTAAAATGATTCCATTATGACACATATGTAAGGAAGGGGAGTTCTTTAAAGGAGGTGCATATTTCACATGCTTGAATGAGTTTTAAACTCATAAAAATTGAGATATTTCATCTCTCCTCTCTCCTCATTCAAGTCTAGTTCCAAAAAGTTAGCTTAACTGACCTAAAAATGGTCAAATATTGACCAAACTGATTTAGAAAATTCTAGAATCAGTTTGTTTGGTTAGGAGCTCAATTTTTCCTATAAATAGAAGCCTCCCCCTTGTTGAAAAATAGTTAGTGTTTATGCATCGTTACTCTACTCCACCTAAGCCAAGAACTGTGAATTCATTTAATAATTCACTAGTTTTTGGAGCTTCCCTCTTTCTTCAATCCCCATTAGTGGCTCCATCAACATACTTAACCAATTGATTGGTTGGGGGCCTCTACCGTGAACAAAGAATCAAGCAAGTTGTAAGGTAATTAGTGAATATTGATCTTTCTATAATTTCTCAATGTTTCTCTCTTCTCAACCCCTCTCAAGCTTGAGAAGTTTAATTGGTATGGCTTTTTTTTTAAATACTATTGAAGTTTGAATAGTAGTGAAGAGTTACATAAGTTAATAAATGCTATTGAAGTTAATTTTCATTTATGTTTAAATTCTAATGATTTTTATGTAAATTCTCTCTCTCACTCAAGAAATGGTCATACTCATGACCCGTTCTCAATCCAAATCAAGCTTTTCATAAAGCTTTTCCTTAACCCAAGATTAAGCTATGCTTGAGGCCAATTTAATGGCTTTTTTCTATGCTTTTAGTTTATGCATATTGATGATTCAATCCACTATAGATTAATGATCCAATTAGAGATCATTTTAATTATTTCCTTAATGATAAGCTTTATCCCTTAGAAAAAATTGAGATTTATCAGTCATAGCAGCGGAGCTATGGCAAAATTTTTATAAAAATTATGCATAAAATAATTTCATTCAAAGCATAAAAAGAGGACTTCCTACCATATTCTAGGAATTATCATCCTAGATTAATTGAAAGAATTTCATTATAATCATGGAGAAATTGAATTTTAATATCATGCATAAAGGATAAATTTTTTATATCAAAAGTGTTACTTTTATCATTTTTAATTTTCATGCATAAAAGTATGCATAAAGGAAAATTTTTTATATCAAAAGTGTTACTTTTATCATTTTTTAATTTTCATGCATAGAAGTATGCATAAAGGATAATTTTTTTATATTAAAAGTGTTACTTTTATCATTTTTAATTTTCATGCATAGAAGTATGCATAAAGAAAAAAATTTTATATCAAAAGTGTTACTTTTATCATTTTTAATTTTCATGCATAGAAGTATGTATAAAGGATAATTTTTTTTTATCAAAAGTGTTACTTTTATCATATTGGATTTCATGCATAGAGGTATGCATAAAAGTTGAATATTTTATTATAAAAGTGTTACTTTTAGCATAATTGAATTTCATGCATAGAGGTATGCATAAAAGATATGGGAAGTGATAAGATATGATAAGATGCATGTGGATGTGGATGTGGATGTATGAATGTGGATGTATGGATGTGAATGTGGATGTGGATGTGGATGTATGAATGTGGATGTATGGATGTGAATGTGGATGTGGATGTGGATGTATGAATGTGGATGTATGGATGTGAATGTGGATGTGGATGTGGATGTATGGATGTATGAATGTAGATGTATGGATGTGAATGAGGATGTAGATGTGGATGCATGGATGTAAATGTGGATGTGGATGTATGGATGTATGCATGTAGATGTGGATGCATGGATGTAAATGTGGATGTGGATGTATGGATGTATGCATGTAGATGTGGATGCATGAATGTGGATGTATGGATGTGAATGAGCATATAGATTTGGATGTATGGATGTGAATGTGCATGTAGATATGGATGTATATATGTGAATGGAAATGTGGATGTGGATGTATGTATGCATGTGGATGTGGATATGGATGTGTATGTATGAATGTGGATATGGGATGTGGATGTATAAATGAGGATGTGAAAATGGAAATAAGCATGTAGATGTGGATGCATGAATGTGGATGTATGGATGTGAATGAGGATATAGATGTGGATGTATGGATGTGAATGTGCATGTAGATATGGATGTATATATGTGAATGGGAATGTGGATGTGGATGTATGTATGCATGTGGATGTGGATATGGATGTGTATGTATGAATGTGGATATGGGATGTGGATGTATAAATGAGGATGTGAAAATGGAGATAAGCATGTAGATGTGGATGTATGGATGTGAAATTGGATGTGGATGTGGATGTATGAATGTGGATGTATGGATGTGAATGAGGATGTGGATGTGGATGCATGGATGTAAATGTGGATGTGTATGTATGGATGTAGGCATGTAGATGTGGATGCATGAATGTGGATGCATGGATGTGAATGTGGATGTGGATGTGGATGTATGAATGTGGATGTATGGATGTGAATGTGGATGTGGATGTGTATGTATGAATGTGGATATGGGATGTGGATGTATAAATGAGGATGTGAAAATGGAGATAAGCATGTAGATGTGGATGTATGGATGTGAATGTGGATGTGGATGTGGATGTATGAATGTGGATGTATGGATGTGAATGAGGATGTGGATGTGGTGCATGTATGTAAATGTGGATGTGTATGTATGGATGTAGGCATGTAGATGTGGATGCATGAATGTGGATGTATGGATGTGAATGAGGATATAGATGTGGATGTATGGATGTGAATGTGCATGTAGATATGGATGTATAGATGTGAATGAGAATGTGGATGTGGATGTGGATGTATGTATGTATGTATGTGGATGTGGATGTATGAATGAGGATGTGATAATGAATGTATGCATGTGGATGTGGATATGGATGTGTAAGTATGAATGCGGATATGGATGTGGATATGGATGTGTATGTATGAATGTGGATATGGGATGTGGATGTATAAATGAGGATGTGAAAATGGAGATAAGCATGTAGATATGGATGTATGGATGTGAATGTGGATGTGGATGTGGATGTATGGATGTGGATATGGATGTGAATATATGATATGTGATGTGAAGGAATCTGAAGTGAAGAGATGGAAAATGATATGATTGGATGAGTACACATATAAATGAAATGTGGAATAAGTAATGTGGATTGCATGAGGGATAATGTGGAAAAATGAGAGTTAATATAGAAATTGTATTTGTAAACCGTTTGTAAATGCTGTTTGTAAATGGCTGTTTTATGTCAAGAATGCTGGGAAAGCATTTTGACCGTCTTGTGATTAAGGTCGTGGAGACCTAACTGATAAAGTTGCAACTGCTGACGGAGAGTCAATGGAGGACGTCTCGCGTAGCAAGGTCGGCCGAGGTCTTGACCAGCCTCGGTTCGATTAAAATGGTGAGCTTCCGGTACGGTGGATGAGGGACCAAGGAAGCGGCCTATGAGTGAAGCGCTAGGTCACCTGCGAAGGATCCTAGAGGGTGCTGACCATACGGTGCTCGGGCTCTGGGTCGCCTAGGATACCCACGCGTGCGTCGAGGAAGATATTGGAACAAGGAGTAAGAGTTGTTTTCTGGAACCGGGCATGGATCTGGTTGACTGACCTTGCTGGTCCTCAACGGATGAGTCCATGGCTCTTTTATATGGATCTGTTGGTTGATCTTGCTGATCTTCAACGAGAGTCCATCTTGATAAGTGATTATATTGTTGAGTATTATGGGCTAGGAACTATTGAAACGGCCCCTGTGTGGACAGGTGGTGAGCGTTCTAGTTGCCAATGATGCCATAGATACTTTGATGAAGGAATGATGGGAAATTATGAATCAACTGGATAAATTGGGAGATTGTGATCAGTGGTACTATGGTTTCATTAAAGGATTGTTTTAAAGTTAGCTGATGCTAAGAAAAAGGCAATTTTCATATTGGGTGTGTAAGTGGTGTGGCTAGTTTTATGTTTGCATGAAATTCCGGCTAGGGGGCCTTGGAACTCTTTTCCTTGGTACCCGGGACAAAACCTAACCAAATTCCAAATTGGATCCCATCACTACAGTGGTTGGGCGGTTGGCTAACCCATGGGATCGGATGGGGTTAGGCTGGACTGATGGATCCGTAAACCGAGACTCAATTTCTGTTATTACGATAGATGAAGTAAGTCCCGGATAGTAATTGTTCTATGGATAGGAATCAACGGCTGTGCCTCTTGATGGGGAAAAAAGCGTTGATCCCAATGATCCAAGTGCAAGTTTCTTCCTTGATCCGACCGAGTATCTTTATAGGTGCAGTTGGATCAGCGTGATCAGTAATGATCTTGACTACGTTAGAGTAAAAAATTATCCTGGTGGAATCGCCCGTGCTTTCCGGGTAAGGGAAGTTTTTTCCGGGTTCGGTTTTGGAAAAACCGACGGATTAGTCTCTTGTCCGGATATCCGTGGACGAGGCCCCGAATGTGGGACCCCTGTCCCGTGCGAGAAGTGCTACTTCCGCTGCTAGTACCCGAATCCGTTGCTCGGTGGGAACAGGGGGATCTCACAGAGATAGTGTGTGAGCTTGGGGCATGATCTCAAGGGCCTATAGGGATGGCATCTAGCATTACGTGTGTTAATATATCTAGGCCTACCTGCCTTCCTAGGGATCATAGCTTGGCATTAGATGATCTCACGGGTCAACATTTGATTATTGATGCATCCATTAACACACACGAGGTTAGCGATACCTTGCATGGGGAGTCATGGGATACACGTGAGCGTAGGATTGCATTTCTTGTGCTAGATATATCAAGATATTCTTCTGGGGCTTTCGCGTGTGGAGGCATTCACGATACTACTTGTAGTTCTCATAGTTTACCTGGCAATGTTTATGTGGGTATAGTGCATATATTTGAGCACTCAGTCATTAATCCATGAGGGCAGTGTTGACTTTACTGAGGTAAGAATTCATAGGAGATATATGATTATGTATATGGATATAGAGAGTTTTACATTTCCTTAGATCCAGTGTATTGATGGAGATAGACCCTACCTACGAGGATTGCTTCTGAGTGACGACCTTGGACAAACAATCTAGGATTAGTGACTTCTAGATGATGACTCCACTTATCTCTTATGCGCGGATATGTTGTCGGTCTTTAGTGATGATGACGTTTATGATGATCTTGATGATTATATTTTTACCTGGAGGATAACAAACACATAGAGGGATTTGCACATGAGGATGTGATGCATACTTTAGATCATGCACATACACACATGGATACAATAGGCCTTGCCTCGAATGTTTTGAGTTGTGCTACATCGGGAAATGGCATCGATTCTCCCATCTGACCTTGCATGATGCTGACTATGAGCTATATGCATTCGGTTCCTGTGATTGAAAACGACCCAATGTTTTGCGGAGCCACAACATTTACCGCTTGGGTACATCACTTTTGGCATTTGCGGTGTATGGTTTCTGTCTATGTGGCTCGACATTTAGATACGCGTATGGCACATCCTAGTCTTGGCTTGCATAATGGTTCTTCCGAGCAAAGGCTCACTAGTCAATGTTTTAAGAAAGATTTATTTTAATTTTCTTTACCAGGGCCAGTGTTCGTGAAGTCCATGGATCACAAGTGATTGGCGCATCGATAATTTAAGAAACATGACAAGCTTCATTTTAATTTTTAAAAAAGGTAGCATCATCGAGCTTAGCTCTTAGCTTAGTGGCTGTCATCAAGCTCTTGGAGCTCTCAACTCTTTGATCACCACATCACCAACATCACAAGAGAGCCAAGGTCAGTGGTGGCCAATAGCGTTAGAAGGAGAAGGTGAGGGAGGAAAAAAAACAAAATGCTTAGATTATAGGTTTTATTTTTCTACCTTTTCACATAGTTCCCTTTAGGCCCTAACTTGATGGCCGTTCACATTGTTGCCATCTAACCCTATGGCCATTCACATCGCTTGGGGATCCTCTACACCATTTTGGCCACTTCATTCACACCCGAGCTATTGACCTACCTCTTATAATGTCACTTTATGCTACGGTTTGCTCACTCGAGGTGTTTGTGAGGGATGATCACTATGGTGTTGTAGCCCAGGCCTCTTCACACATGATTGCATTTTGTGAGTTGCGGTGGTTTTATTCTCACGTGGGATGTTTGTAAGGGCTGATCACTATGGTGTTTGCTTTCAATGCATTGTGGGGTTGGTTCACACGGCTTGGGTTCTTGGTGATTACTCACACCTCTTATAATCTCATTTACTCCAGGGTTTGCTCACATGAGGTGTTTGTGAGGGATGATAACTATGGTGTGGTGGGGCCTCTTCACACATGATTGCATTTCGTGAGTTGTGGGGGTTTTATTCTCACCTAGGATGCTTGTGAGGGCTGATCACTATAGTGTTTGCTTTTAATGCATTGTGGGATTGGTTTGCAGGGCTTGGGCTTTTCTTGGTGATTATTCACACACATTGTGTATTGTGTTTTGGGGAGTACACTTTGGGTTGTGTATTCATATGTGACCATGGTATTCATATACTTTGGGTGCTGTATTCATATGCCACTACTTTCACCCTTCATTTGATTGCCAAGGTGCGAGAGTTCACACCATCATCGTCATCATTGACATCACTATATTACCATAGAGATCCTTATCTTAGGAGTTTCCCCTCATGCATTGACTTCATGGCTCTCTGGTTGATATTTTGAGTTGCCATTTTGTGTCACAGTTCACATATCTTTCATAGATCTAGTTCACACATGCTTTTAGTGCTTCAAGGCATAGACCTCTATACCCTCATTTGTAGACTTCATGCTCATGCCACGGTTGGATGTTCGAGCTTGCGGGTTCGTTACGTAGGAAATCGTGTCTTCATCGATTCATTGCTCGGTTACCTCGACACATATGGTTTGGCATTGTTTTAGCATGGGGACTAGTCTTCTTTGGTGACTTGTACGAATGTCCTACACTCTTGAGCCACCATGATTTGCTCCTGATGGTGTCAATTACACCGTGCGAATGCAGATGGTGATGATGTATTTTACACTCATACACATGATGATATATCGCATGTACACGCATATGATGATATCGATGTATCACACACACATGATGATAGTGATATACGTGCACATGATGTTGATGATAGTGATAGTGATAGTGACAGTGATAGTGTTAGAGATAGTGTGTGAGCTTGGGGCATGATCGCAAGGGCCTATAGGGATGGCATCTAGCATTACGTGTGTTAATATATCTAGGCCTACCTGCCTTCCTAGGGATCATAGCTTGGCATTAGATGATCTCACGGGTCAACATTTGATTATTGATGCATCCATTAACACACACGAGGTTAGCGATACCTTGCATGGGGAGTCATGGGATACACGTGAGCGTAGGATTGCATTTCTTGTGCTAGATATATCAAGATATTCTTCTGGGGCTTTCGCGTGTGGAGGCATTCACGATACTACTTGTAGTTCTCATAGTTTACCTGGCAATGTTTATGTGGGTATAGTGCATATATTTGAGCACTCAGTCATTAATCCATGAGGGCAGTGTTGACTTTACTGAGGTAAGAGTTCATAGGAGATATATGATTATGTATATGGATATAGAGAGTTTTACATTTCCTTAGATCCAGTGTATTGATGGAGATAGAGCCTACCTACAAGGATTGCTTCTGAGTGACGACCTTGGACAAACAATCTAGGATTAGTGACTTCTAGATGATGACTCCACTTATCTCTTATGCGCGGATATGTTGTCGGTCTTTAGTGATGATGACGTTTATGATGATCCTGATGATTATATTTTTACCTTGGAGGATAACAAACACATAGAGGGATTTGCACATGAGGATGTGATGCATACTTTAGATCATGCACATACACACATGGATACAATAGGCCTTGCCTCGAATGTTTTGAGTTGTGCTACATCGGGAAATGGCATCGATTCTCCCATCTGACTTTGCATGATGCTGACTATGAGCTATATGCATTCGGTTCCTGTGATTGAAAACGACCCAATGTTTTGCGGAGCCACAACATTTACCGCTTGGGTACATCACTTTTGGCATTTGCGGTGTATGGTTTTTGTCTATGTGGCTCGACATTTAGATACGCGTATGGCACATCCTAGTCTTGGCTTGCATAATGGTTCTTCCGAGCAAAGGCTCACTAGTCAATGTTTTAAGAAAGATTAATTTTAATTTTCTTTACCAGGGCCAGTGTTCGTGAAGTCCATGGATCACAAGTGATTGGCGCATCGATAATTTAAGAAACATGACAAGCTTCATTTTAATTTTTAAAAAAGGTAGCGTCATCGAGCTTAGCTCTTAGCTTAGTGGCCGTCGTCAAGCTCTTGGAGCTCTCAACACTTTGATCACCACATCACCAACATCACAAGAGAGCCAAGGTCAGTGGTGGCCAATAGCGTTAGAAGGAGAAGGTGAGGGAGGAAAAAAAACAAAATGCTTAGATTATAGGTTTTATTTTTCTACCTTTTCACATAGTTCCCTTTAGGCCCTAACTTGATGGCCGTTCACATTGTTGCCATCTAACCCTATGGCCATTCACATCGCTTGGGGATCCTCTACACCATTTTGGCCACTTCATTCACACCCGAGCTATTGACCTACCTCTTATAATGTCACTTTATGCTACGGTTTGCTCACTCGAGGTGTTTGTGAGGGATGATCACTATGGTGTTGTAGCCCGGGCCTCTTCACACATGATTGCATTTTGTGAGTTGCGGTGGTTTTATTCTCACGTGGGATGTTTGTAAGGGCTGATCACTATGGTGTTTGCTTTCAATGCATTGTGGGGTTGGTTCACACGGCTTGGGTTCTTGGTGATTACTCACACCTCTTATAATCTCATTTACTCCAGGGTTTTCTCACATGAGGTGTTTGTGAGGGATGATAACTATGGTGTGGTGGGGCCTCTTCACACATGATTGCATTTCGTGAGTTGTGGGGGTTTTATTCTCACCTAGGATGCTTGTGAGGGCTGATCACTATAGTGTTTGCTTTTAATGCATTGTGGGATTGGTTTGTAGGGCTTGGGCTTTTCTTGGTGATTATTCACAAACATTGTGTATTGTGTTTTGGGGAGTACACTTTGGGTTGTGTATTCATATGTGACCATGGTATTCATATACTTTGGGTGCTGTATTCATATGCCACTACTTTCACCCTTCATTTGATTGCCAAGGTGCGAGAGTTCACACCATCATCGTCATCATTGACATCACTATATTACCATAGAGATCCTTATCTTAGGAGTTTCCCCTCATGCATTGACTTCATGGCTCTCTGGTTGATATTTTGAGTTGCCATTTTGTGTCACAGTTCACATATCTTTCATAGATCTAGTTCACACATGCTTTTAGTGCTTCAAGGCATAGACCTCTATACCCTCATTTGTAGACTTCATGCTCATGCCACGGTTGGATGTTCGAGCTTGCGGGTTCGTTACGTAGGAAATCGTGTCTTCATCGATTCATTGCTCGGTTACCTCGACACATATGGTTTGGCATTGTTTTAGCATGGGGACTAGTCTTCTTTGGTGACTTGTACGAATGTCCTACACTCTTGAGCCACCATGATTTGCTCCTGATGGTGTCAATTACACCGTGCGAATGCAGATGGTGATGATGTATTTTACACTCATACACATGACGATATATCGCATGTACACGCATATGATGATATCGATGTATCACACACACATGATGATAGTGATATACGTGCACATGATGTTGATGATAGTGATAGTGATAGTGACAATGATAGTGTTAGAGATAGTGTGTGAGCTTTGGGCATGATCTCAAGGGCCTATAGGGATGGCATCTAGCATTACGTGTGTTAATATATCTAGGCCTACCTGCCTTCCTAGGGATCATAGCTTGGCATTAGATGATCTCACGGGTCAACATTTGATTATTGATGCATCCATTAACACACACGAGGTTAGCGATACCTTGCATGGGGAGTCATGGGATACACGTGAGCGTAGGATTGCATTTCTTGTGCTAGATATATCAAGATATTCTTCTGGGGCTTTCGCGTGTGGAGGCATTCACGATACTACTTGTAGTTCTCATAGTTTACCTGGCAATGTTTATGTGGGTATAGTGCATATATTTGAGCACTCAGTCATTAATCCATGAGGGCAGTGTTGACTTTACTGAGGTAAGAATTCATTGGAGATATATGATTATGTATATGGATATAGAGAGTTTTACATTTCCTTAGATCCAGTGTATTGATGGAGATAGACCCTACCTACGAGGATTGCTTCTGAGTGACGACCTTGGACAAACAATCTAGGATTAGTGACTTCTAGATGATGACTCCACTTAATCTCTTATGCGCGGATATGTTGTCGGTCTTTAGTGATGATGACGTTTATGATGATCCTGATGATTATATTTTTACCTTGGAGGATAACAAACACATAGAGGGATTTGCACATGAGGATGTGATGCATACTTTAGATCATGCACATACACACATGGATACAATAGGTCTTGCCTCGAATGTTTTGAGTTGTGCTACATCGGGAAATGGCATCGATTCTCCCATCTGACTTTGCATGATGCTGACTATGAGCTATATACATTCGGTTCCTGTGATTGAAAACGACCCAATGTTTTGCGGAGCCACAACATTTACCGCTTGGGTACATCACTTTTGGCATTTGCGGTGTATGGTTTCTGTCTATGTGGCTCGACATTTAGATACGCGTATGGCACATCCTAGTCTTGGCTTGCATAATGGTTCTTCCGAGCAAAGGCTCACTAGTCAATGTTTTAAGAAAGATTTATTTTAATTTTCTTTACCAGGGCCAGTGTTCGTGAAGTCCATGGATCACAAGTGATTGGCGCATCGATAATTTAAGAAACATGACAAGCTTCATTTTAATTTTTAAAAAAGGTAGCGTCATCGAGCTTAGCTCTTAGCTTAGTGGCCGTCGTCAAGCTCTTGGAGCTCTCAACTCTTTGATCACCACATCACCAACATCACAAGAGAGCCAAGGTCAGTGGTGGCCAATAGCGTTAGAAGGAGAAGGTGAGGGAGGAAAAAAAACAAAATGCTTAGATTATAGGTTTTATTTTTCTACCTTTTCACATAGTTCCCTTTAGGCCCTAACTTGATGGCCGTTCACATTGTTGCCATCTAACCCTATGGCCATTCACATCGCTTGGGGATCCTCTGCACCATTTTGGCCACTTCATTCACACCCGAGCTATTGACCTACCTCTTATAATGTCACTTTATGCTACGGTTTGCTCACTCGAGGTGTTTGTGAGGGATGATCACTATGGTGTTGTAGCCCGGGCCTCCTCACACATGATTGCATTTTGTGAGTTGCGGTGGTTTTATTCTCACGTGGGATGTTTGTAAGGGCTGATCACTATGGTGTTTGCTTTCAATGCATTGTGGGGTTGGTTCACACGGCTTGGGTTCTTGGTGATTACTCACACCTCTTATAATCTCATTTACTCCAGGGTTTGCTCACATGAGGTGTTTGTGAGGGATGATAACTATGGTGTGGTGGGGCCTCTTCACACATGATTGCATTTCGTGAGTTGTGGGGGTTTTATTCTCACCTAGGATGCTTGTGAGGGCTGATCACTATAGTGTTTGCTTTTAATGCATTGTGGGATTGGTTTGCAGGGCTTGGGCTTTTCTTGGTGATTATTCACACACATTGTGTATTGTGTTTTGGGGAGTACACTTTGGGTTGTGTATTCATATGTGACCATGGTATTCATATACTTTGGGTGCTGTATTCATATTCCACTACTTTCACCCTTCATTTGATTGCCAAGGTGCGAGAGTTCACACCATCATCGTCATCGTTGACATCACTATATTACCATAGAGATCCTTATCTTAGGAGTTTCCCCTCATGCATTGACTTCATGGCTCTCTGGTTGATATTTTGAGTTGCCATTTTGTGTCACAGTTCACATATCTTTCATAGATCTAGTTCACACATGCTTTTAGTGCTTCAAGGCATAGACCTCTATACCCTCATTTGTAGACTTCATGCTTATGCCACGGTTGGATGTTCGAGCTTGCGGGTTCGTTACGTAGGAAATCGTGTCTTCATCGATTCATTGCTCGGTTACCTCGACACATATGGTTTGGCATTGTTTTAGCATGGGGACTAGTCTTCTTTGGTGACTTGTACGAATGTCCTACACTCTTGAGCCACCATGATTTGCTCCTGATGGTGTCAATTACACCGTGCGAATGCAGATGGTGATGATGTATTTTACACTCATACACATGATGATATATCGCATGTACACGCATATGATGATATCGATGTATCACACACACATGATGATAGTGATATACGTGCACATGATATTGATGATAGTGATAGTGATAGTGACAGTGATAGTGTTAGAGATAGTGTGTGAGCTTGGGGCATGATCTCAAGGGCCTATAGGGATGGCATCTAGCATTACGTGTGTTAATATATCTAGGCCTACCTGCCTTCCTAGGGATCATAGCTTGGCATTAGATGATCTCACGGGTCAACATTTGATTATTGATGCATCCATTAACACACACGAGGTTAGCGATACCTTGCATGGGGAGTCATGGGATACACGTGAGCGTAGGATTGCATTTCTTGTGCTAGATATATCAAGATATTCTTCTGGGGCTTTCGCGTGTGGAGGCATTCACGATACTACTTGTAGTTCTCATAGTTTACCTGGCAATGTTTATGTGGGTATAGTGCATATATTTGAGCACTCAGTCATTAATCCATGAGGGCAGTGTTGACTTTACTGAGGTAAGAATTCATAGGAGATATATGATTATGTATATGGATATAGAGAGTTTTACATTTCCTTAGATCCAGTGTATTGATGGAGATAGACCCTACCTACGAGGATTGCTTCTGAGTGACGACCTTGGACAAACAATCTAGGATTAGTGACTTCTAGATGATGACTCCACTTATCTCTTATGCGCGGATATGTTGTCGGTCTTTAGTGATGATGACGTTTATGATGATCTTGATGATTATATTTTTACCTGGAGGATAACAAACACATAGAGGGATTTGCACATGAGGATGTGATGCATACTTTAGATCATGCACATACACACATGGATACAATAGGCCTTGCCTCGAATGTTTTGAGTTGTGCTACATCGGGAAATGGCATGGATTCTCCCATCTGACCTTGCATGATGCTGACTATGAGCTATATGCATTCGGTTCCTGTGATTGAAAACGACCCAATGTTTTGCGGAGCCACAACATTTACCGCTTGGGTACATCACTTTTGGCATTTGCGGTGTATGGTTTCTGTCTATGTGGCTCGACATTTAGATACGCGTATGGCACATCCTAGTCTTGGCTTGCATAATGGTTCTTCCGAGCAAAGGCTCACTAGTCAATGTTTTAAGAAAGATTTATTTTAATTTTCTTTACCAGGGCCAGTGTTCGTGAAGTCCATGGATCACAAGTGATTGGCGCATCGATAATTTAAGAAACATGACAAGCTTCATTTTAATTTTTAAAAAAGGTAGCGTCATCGAGCTTAGCTCTTAGCTTAGTGGCCGTCGTCAAGCTCTTGGAGCTCTCAACTCTTTGATCACCACATCACCAACATCACAAGAGAGCCAAGGTCAGTGGTGGCCAATAGCGTTAGAAGGAGAAGGTGAGGGAGGAAAAAAAACAAAATGCTTAGATTATAGGTTTTATTTTTCTACCTTTTCACATAGTTCCCTTTAGGCCCTAACTTGATGGCCGTTCACATTGTTGCCATCTAACCCTATGGCCATTCACATCGCTTGGGGATCCTCTACACCATTTTGGCCACTTCATTCACACCCGAGCTATTGACCTACCTCTTATAATGTCACTTTATGCTACGGTTTGCTCACTCGAGGTGTTTGTGAGGGATGATCACTATGGTGTTGTAGCCCGGGCCTCTTCACACATGATTGCATTTTGTGAGTTGCGGTGGTTTTATTCTCACGTGGGATGTTTGTAAGGGCTGATCACTATGGTGTTTGCTTTCAATGCATTGTGGGGTTGGTTCACACGGCTTGGGTTCTTGGTGATTACTCACACCTCTTATAATCTCATTTACTCCAGGGTTTGCTCACATGAGGTGTTTGTGAGGGATGATAACTATGGTGTGGTGGGGCCTCTTCACACATGATTGCAGTTCGTGAGTTGTGGGGGTTTTATTCTCACCTAGGATGCTTGTGAGGGCTGATCACTATAGTGTTTGCTTTTAATGCATTGTGGGATTGGTTTGTAGGGCTTGGGCTTTTCTTGGTGATTATTCACACACATTGTGTATTGTGTTTTGGGGAGTACACTTTGGGTTGTGTATTCATATGTGACCATGGTATTCATATACTTTGGGTGCTGTATTCATATGCCACTACTTTCACCCTTCATTTGATTGCCAAGGTGCGAGAGTTCACACCATCATCGTCATCATTGACATCACTATATTACCATAGAGATTCTTATCTTAGGAGTTTCCCCTCATGCATTGACTTCATGGCTCTCTGGTTGATATTTTGAGTTTCCATTTTGTGTCACAGTTCACATATCTTTCATAGATCTAGTTCACACATGCTTTTAGTGCTTCAAGGCATAGACCTCTATACCCTCATTTGTAGACTTCATGCTCATGCCACGGTTGGATGTTCGAGCTTGCGGGTTCGTTACGTAGGAAATCGTGTCTTCATCGATTCATTGCTCGGTTACCTCGACACATATGGTTTGGCATTGTTTTAGCATGGGGACTAGTCTTCTTTGGTGACTTGTACGAATGTCCTACACTCTTGAGCCACCATGATTTGCTCCTGATGGTGTCAATTACACCGTGCGAATGCAGATGGTGATGATGTATTTTACACTCATACACATGATGATATATCGCATGTACACGCATATGATGATATCGATGTATCACACACACATGATGATAGTGATATACGTGCACATGATGTTGATGATAGTGATAGTGATAGTGACAGTGATAGTGTTAGAGATAGTGTGTGAGCTTGGGGCATGATCTCAAGGGCCTATAGGGATGGCATCTAGCATTACGTGTGTTAATATATCTAGGCCTACCTGCCTTCCTAGGGATCATAGCTTGGCATTAGATGATCTCACGGGTCAACATTTGATTATTGATGCATCCATTAACACACACGAGGTTAGCGATACCTTGCATGGGGAGTCATGGGATACACGTGAGCGTAGGATTGCATTTCTTGTGCTAGATATATCAAGATATTCTTCTGGGGCTTTCGCGTGTGGAGGCATTCACGATACTACTTGTAGTTCTCATAGTTTACCTGGCAATGTTTATGTGGGTATAGTGCATATATTTGAGCACTCAGTCATTAATCCATGAGGGCAGTGTTGACTTTACTGAGGTAAGAGTTCATAGGAGATATATGATTATGTATATGGATATAGAGAGTTTTACATTTCCTTAGATCCAGTGTATTGATGGAGATAGACCCTACCTACAAGGATTGCTTCTGAGTGACGACCTTGGACAAACAATCTAGGATTAGTGACTTCTAGATGATGACTCCACTTATCTCTTATGCGCGGATATGTTGTCGGTCTTTAGTGATGATGACGTTTATGATGATCCTGATGATTATATTTTTACCTTGGAGGATAACAAACACATAGAGGGATTTGCACATGAGGATGTGATGCATACTTTAGATCATGCACATACACACATGGATACAATAGGCCTTGCCTCGAATGTTTTGAGTTGTGCTACATCGGGAAATGGCATCGATTCTCCCGTCTCACTTTGCATGATGCTGACTATGAGCTATATGCATTCGGTTCCTGTGATTGAAAACGACCCAATGTTTTGCGGAGCCACAACATTTACCGCTTGGGTACATCACTTTTGGCATTTGCGGTGTATGGTTTCTGTCTATGTGGCTCTACATTTAGATACGCGTATGGCACATCCTAGTCTTGGCTTGCATAATGGTTCTTCCGAGCAAAGGCTCACTAGTCAATGTTTTAAGAAAGATTTATTTTAATTTTCTTTACCAGGGCCAGTGTTCGTGAAGTCCATGGATCACAAGTGATTGGCGCATCGATAATTTAAGAAACATGACAAGCTTCATTTTAATTTTTAAAAAAGGTAGCGTCATCGAGCTTAGCTCTTAGCTTAGTGGCCGTCGTCAAGCTCTTGGAGCTCTCAACTCTTTGATCACCACATCACCAACATCACAAGAGAGCCAAGGTCAGTGGTGGCCAATAGCGTTAGAAGGAGAAGGTGAGGGAGGAAAAAAAACAAAATGCTTAGATTATAGGTTTTATTTTTCTACCTTTTCACATAGTTCCCTTTAGGCCCTAACTTGATGGCCGTTCACATTGTTGCCATCTAACCCTATGGCCATTCACATCGCTTGGGGATCCTCTACACCATTTTGGCCACTTCATTCACACCCGAGCTATTGACCTACCTCTTATAATGTCACTTTATGCTACGGTTTGCTCACTCGAGGTGTTTGTGAGGGATGATCACTATGGTGTTGTAGCCCGGGCCTCTTCACACATGATTGCATTTTGTGAGTTGCGGTGGTTTTATTCTCACGTGGGATGTTTGTAAGGGCTGATCACTATGGTGTTTGCTTTCAATGCATTGTGGGGTTGGTTCACACGGCTTGGGTTCTTGGTGATTACTCACACCTCTTATAATCTCATTTACTCCAGGGTTTGCTCACATGAGGTGTTTGTGAGGGATGATAACTATGGTGTGGTGGGGCCTCTTCACACATGATTGCATTTCGTGAGTTGTGGGGGTTTTATTCTCACCTAGGATGCTTGTGAGGGCTGATCACTCTAGTGTTTGCTTTTAATGCATTGTGGGATTGGTTTGCAGGGCTTGGGCTTTTCTTGGTGATTATTCACACACATTGTGTATTGTGTTTTGGGGAGTACACTTTGGGTTGTGTATTCATATGTGACCATGGTATTCATATACTTTGGGTGCTGTATTCATATGCCACTACTTTCACCCTTCATTTGATTGCCAAGGTGCGAGAGTTCACACCATCATCATCATCATTGACATCACTATATTACCATAGAGATCCTTATCTTAGGAGTTTCCCCTCATGCATTGACTTCATGGCTCTCTGGTTGATATTTTGAGTTGCCATTTTGTGTCACAGTTCACATATCTTTCATAGATCTAGTTCACACATGCTTTTAGTGCTTCAAGGCATAGACCTCTATACCCTCATTTGTAGACTTCATGCTCATGCCACGGTTGGATGTTCGAGCTTGCGGGTTCGTTACGTAGGAAATCGTGTCTTCATCGATTCATTGCTCGGTTACCTCGACACATATGGTTTGGCATTGTTTTAGCATGGGGACTAGTCTTCTTTGGTGACTTGTACGAATGTCCTACACTCTTGAGCCACCATGATTTGCTCCTGATGGTGTCAATTACACCGTGCGAATGCAGATGGTGATGATGTATTTTACACTCATACACATGACGATATATCGCATGTACACGCATATGATGATATCGATGTATCACACACACATGATGATAGTGATATACGTGCACATGATGTTGATGATAGTGATAGTGATAGTGACAATGATAGTGTTAGAGATAGTGTGTGAGCTTTGGGCATGATCTCAAGGGCCTATAGGGATGGCATCTAGCATTACGTGTGTTAATATATCTAGGCCTACCTGCCTTCCTAGGGATCATAGCTTGGCATTAGATGATCTCACGGGTCAACATTTGATTATTGATGCATCCATTAACACACACGAGGTTAGCGATACCTTGCATGGGGAGTCATGGGATACACGTTGATGGCACGGAAGCGGTAGAGCTGTCTACGCCCTTATAGCATGCCACACTTCCACACACGCATGCAAACACACCAGAACACCAGACCAAGGAGCATGAACAAGACTCATATTTCAGAAAAGACCTTGACCTTTACAGAGTCGGATATCCCAAGATATCCCAGACACCAGCTACACCAAGCACCCGCTCGCAATCAGCCTGCTCCAGCTCCTGGTCGCTCCCAAAAAACCTTCGCTCCTTGCTTCTCTGCAGCAGCCCTTCTCGTTCTCTGCACTGCACCTCGGCTAAGGTCCACTCTCTGCTACACCTCCAGTACCCTGCCAGTTCCCCGAGCATAGAACCAGTCACCCTTCTGACCTTACCGCCAAGCCAATAACCAGCCCAAGCAAAAGAACCTGCTTGCATGCTACCAGCCCTTGCCGGCTTCACATCAACCCAACTCTCTCTCTGGTTCTCTTCCTTTGTGTACCAGCTGCCACACAAGGCTTCCTCCACTATTTGTTACTCCAGCCCGTCACCTTACAGTCAGTGCCTTCTACACTAGCTCCTCTGTGCTCCTGGCTGCACACGTCACCCAAACTCAAGGGTCTCCACACCTTAGCCTTCAACAAGTCCCCCTCTTTACTGTCTTCCGCTCTTTGCTGCAGCGCCCCCAGCACACTTCGCAAAAGCGGCTCCTTCACTCGTCTTCCAGCTGCACCAACCCACTGCGCTCATCAGCCCATAGGCGGCGTCCTCTCCCCGTCTGCTCCCAGCAGTCATCCGCGGCTGCTCCAGCTCCTACAAAACACCAGCACCCCAGCGCCTTCCCTTCTAGCATCACACCTGCCAGGCAATTCCTCAGGCGGACGGCTGCACATGCCACCCAAAACACCCAGCTCCTTCTGTCCACGCACTCTTCCCTTCGCTGCTCGCTTCTTTGCAGCTCCTCAGAGCCCCCAGCCCTTCCTGTGGCTGCAGCAAACCACCCACATCACACGGGCTCCTTCTGTCCACGCACTCTTCCCTTCGCTGCTCGCTTCTTTGCAGCTCCTCAGAGCCCCCAGCCCTTCCTGTGGTGAACACATGGCCGCCTCCACCTTCCGCTCTGCTGCACCTGCAGGTTCCCCCCCCCATCGTAAACAATTCGGCCGCTTCCTTTTACTGCACGCTGCGCCGACTTACACTCCCTTCGACTAGCTTCTGGACTATCGCGTTGGCAGCCATCTAATGCTCCACGCCTTCTTTTCCTTTTTGGCCAATTAATATTATATATACATATTATTTTGCCTAAGATGGCCACCCTCTCCCTTCACACCAATTCTCAAAGCCTTGGCCCCATCATCAATTACTCCCCCAATCTCCACACACCTCTCTCTCAAGGCAACATCGGCCCCTCTTGTCTTTAATGCCCATGCCTCCCACACCTTCAATTGCAACTTTTGTGCCCATTATATTTCTTGGACGCCCACACTTTCGATGCCAAGTAGCTGATACCGCCTTCAGCAAACTACGCTCCGAACGAGCCTGTGCTTCCAGAATTTCATCTTTTTCCTGCATATTCACTTCCATCAAAGCCAGAAGCCTGACTGCCGCATCCTCGATGCCCACATCGAGTCAATGGGTGCTCCCATGACTTCACCACAACACCAACAGCACTCATGTACACATGTACAAGTTGATTTTGAGGTTTCCACAAAACATCACACAACGTGAGCGTAGGATTGCATTTCTTGTGCTAGATATATCAAGATATTCTTCTGGGGCTTTCGCGTGTGGAGGCATTCACGATACTACTTGTAGTTCTCATAGTTTACCTGGCAATGTTTATGTGGGTATAGTGCATATATTTGAGCACTCAGTCATTAATCCATGAGGGCAGTGTTGACTTTACTGAGGTAAGAATTCATTGGAGATATATGATTATGTATATGGATATAGAGAGTTTTACATTTCCTTAGATCCAGTGTATTGATGGAGATAGACCCTACCTACGAGGATTGCTTCTGAGTGACGACCTTGGACAAACAATCTAGGATTAGTGACTTCTAGATGATGACTCCACTTAATCTCTTATGCGCGGATATGTTGTCGGTCTTTAGTGATGATGACGTTTATGATGATCCTGATGATTATATTTTTACCTTGGAGGATAACAAACACATAGAGGGATTTGCACATGAGGATGTGATGCATACTTTAGATCATGCACATACACACATGGATACAATAGGTCTTGCCTCGAATGTTTTGAGTTGTGCTACATCGGGAAATGGCATCGATTCTCCCATCTGACTTTGCATGATGCTGACTATGAGCTATATGCATTCGGTTCCTGTGATTGAAAACGACCCAATGTTTTGCGGAGCCACAACATTTACCGCTTGGGTACATCACTTTTGGCATTTGCGGTGTATGGTTTCTGTCTATGTGGATCGACATTTAGATACGCGTATGGCACATCCTAGTCTTGGCTTGCATAATGGTTCTTCCGAGCAAAGGCTCACTAGTCAATGTTTTAAGAAAGATTTATTTTAATTTTCTTTACCAGGGCCAGTGTTCGTGAAGTCCATGGATCACAAGTGATTGGCGCATCGATAATTTAAGAAACATGACAAGCTTCATTTTAATTTTTAAAAAAGGTAGCGTCATCGAGCTTAGCTCTTAGCTTAGTGGCCGTCGTCAAGCTCTTGGAGCTCTCAACTCTTTGATCACCACATCACCAACATCACAAGAGAGCCAAGGTCAGTGGTGGCCAATAGCGTTAGAAGGAGAAGGTGAGGGAGGAAAAAAAACAAAATGCTTAGATTATAGGTTTTATTTTTCTACCTTTTCACATAGTTCCCTTTAGGCCCTAACTTGATGGCCGTTCACATTGTTGCCATCTAACCCTATGGCCATTCACATCGCTTGGGGATCCTCTACACCATTTTGGCCACTTCATTCACACCCGAGCTATTGACCTACCTCTTATAATGTCACTTTATGCTACGGTGTGTTTGTGAGGGATGATCACTATGGTGTTGTAGCCCGGGCCTCTTCACACATGATTGCATTTTGTGAGTTGCGGTGGTTTTATTCTCACGTGGGATGTTTGTAAGGGCTGATCACTATGGTGTTTGCTTTCAATGCATTGTGGGGTTGGTTCACACAGCTTGGGTTCTTGGTGATTACTCACACCTCTTATAATCTCATTTACTCCAGGGTTTGCTCACATGAGGTGTTTGTGAGGGATGATAACTATGGTGTGGTGGGGCCTCTTCACACATGATTGCATTTCGTGAGTTGTGGGGGTTTTATTCTCACCTAGGATGCTTGTGAGGGCTGATGACTCTAGTGTTTGCTTTTAATGCATTGTGGGATTGGTTTGCAGGGCTTGGGCTTTTCTTGGTGATTATTCACACACATTGTGTATTGTGTTTTGGGGAGTACACTTTGGGTTGTGTATTCATATGTGACCATGGTATTCATATACTTTGGGTGCTGTATTCATATGCCACTACTTTCACCCTTCATTTGATTGCCAAGGTGCGAGAGTTCACACCATCATCGTCATCATTGACATCACTATATTACCATAGAGATCCTTATCTTAGGAGTTTCCCCTCATGCATTGACTTCATGGCTCTCTGGTTGATATTTTGAGTTGCCATTTTGTGTCACAGTTCACATATCTTTCATAGATCTAGTTCACACATGCTTTTAGTGCTTCAAGGCATAGACCTCTATACCCTCATTTGTAGACTTCATGCTCATGCCACGGTTGGATGTTCGAGCTTGCGGGTTCGTTACGTAGGAAATCGTGTCTTCATCGATTCATTACTCGGTTACCTCGACACATATGGTTTGGCATTGTTTTAGCATGGGGACTAGTCTTCTTTGGTGACTTGTACGAATGTCCTACACTCTTGAGCCACCATGATTTTCTCCTGATGGTGTCAATTACACCGTGCGAATGCAGATGGTGATGATGTATTTTACACTCATACACATGACGATATATCGCATGTACACGCATATGATGATATCGATGTATCACACACACATGATGATAGTGATATACGTGCACATGATGTTGATGATAGTGATAGTGATAGTGACAGTGATAGTGTTAGAGATAGTGTGTGAGCTTTGGGCATGATCTCAAGGGCCTATAGGGATGGCATCTAGCATTACGTGTGTTAATATATCTAGGCCTACCTGCCTTCCTAGGGATCATAGCTTGGCATTAGATGATCTCACGGGTCAACATTTGATTATTGATGCATCCATTAACACACACGAGGTTAGCGATACCTTGCATGGGGAGTCATGGGATACACGTGAGCGTAGGATTGCATTTCTTGTGCTAGATATATCAAGATATTCTTCTGGGGCTTTCGCGTGTGGAGGCATTCACGATACTACTTGTAGTTCTCATAGTTTACCTGGCAATGTTTAGCACTCAGTCATTAATCCATGAGGGCAGTGTTGACTTTACTGAGGTAAGAATTCATAGGAGATATATGATTATGTATATGGATATAGAGAGTTTTACATTTCCTTAGATCCAGTGTATTGATGGAGATAGACCCTACCTACGAGGATTGCTTCTGAGTGACGACCTTAGACAAACAATCTAGGATTAGTGACTTCTAGATGATGACTCCACTTAATCTCTTATGCGCGGATATGTTGTCGGTCTTTAGTGATGATGACGTTTATGATGATCCTGATGATTATATTTTTACCTTGGAGGATAACAAACACATAGAGGGATTTGCACATGAGGATGTGATGCATACTTTAGATTATGCACATACACACATGGATACAATAGGTCTTGCCTCGAATGTTTTGAGTTGTGCTACATCGGGAAATGGCATCGATTCTCCCATCTGACTTTGCATGATGCTGACTATGAGCTATATGCATTCGGTTCCTGTGATTGAAAACGACCCAATGTTTTGCGGAGCCACAACATTTACCGCTTGGGTACATCACTTTTGGCATTTGCGGTGTATGGTTTCTGTCTATGTGGCTCGACATTTAGATACGCGTATGGCACATCCTAGTCTTGGCTTGCATAATGGTTCTTCCGAGCAAAGGCTCACTAGTCAATGTTTTAAGAAAGATTTATTTTAATTTTCTTTACCAGGGCCAGTGTTCGTGAAGTCCATGGATCACAAGTGATTGGCGCATCGATAATTTAAGAAACATGACAAGCTTCATTTTAATTTTTAAAAAAGGTAGCGTCATTGAGCTTAGCTCTTAGCTTAGTGGCCGTCGTCAAGCTCTTGGAGCTCTCAACTCTTTGATCACCACATCACCAACATCACAAGAGAGCCAAGGTCAGTGGTGGCCAATAGCGTTAGAAGGAGAAGGTGAGGGAGGAAAAAAAACAAAATGCTTAGATTATAGGTTTTATTTTTCTACCTTTTCACATAGTTCCCTTTAGGCCCTAACTTGATGGCCGTTCACATTGTTGCCATCTAACCCTATGGCCATTCACATCGCTTGGGGATCCTCTACACCATTTTGGCCACTTCATTCACACCCGAGCTATTGACCTACCTCTTATAATGTCACTTTATGCTACGGTTTGCTCACTCGAGGTGTTTGTGAGGGATGATCACTATGGTGTTGTAGCGCGGGCCTCTTCACACATGATTGCATTTTGTGAGTTGCGGTGGTTTTATTCTCACGTGGGATGTTTGTAAGGGCTGATCACTATGGTGTTTGCTTTCAATGCATTGTGGGGTTGGTTCACACGGCTTGGGTTCTTGGTGATTACTCACACCTCTTATAATCTCATTTACTCTAGGGTTTGCTCACATGAGGTGTTTGTGAGGGATGATAACTATGGTGTGGTGGGGCCTCTTCACACATGATTGCATTTCGTGAGTTGTGGGGGTTTTATTCTCACCTAGGATGCTTGTGAGGGCTGATCACTCTAGTGTTTGCTTTTAATGCATTGTGGGATTGGTTTGCAGGGCTTGGGCTTTTCTTGGTGATTATTCACACACATTGTGTATTGTGTTTTGGGGAGTACACTTTGGGTTGTGTATTCATATGTGACCATGGTATTCATATACTTTGGGTGCTGTATTCATATGCCACTACTTTCACCCTTCATTTGATTGCCAAGGTGCGAGAGTTCACACCATCATCGTCATCAGTGACATCACTATATTACCATAGAGATCCTTATCTTAGGAGTTTCCCCTCATGCATTGACTTCATGGCTCTCAGAGGGTTGATATTTTGAGTTGCCATTTTGTGTCACAGTTCACATATCTTTCATAGATCTAGTTCACACATGCTTTTAGTGCTTCAAGGCATAGACCTCTATACCCTCATTTGTAGACTTCATGCTCATGCCACGGTTGGATGTTCGAGCTTGCGGGTTCGTTACGTAGGAAATCGTGTCTTCATCGATTCATTGCTCGGTTACCTCGACACGTATGGTTTGGCATTGTTTTAGCATGGGGACTAGTCTTCTTTGGTGACTTGTACGAATGTCCTACACTCTTGAGCCACCATGATTTGCTCCTGATGGTGTCAATTACACCGTGCGAATGCAGATGGTGATGATGTATTTTACACTCATACACATGACGATATATCGCATGTACACGCATATGATGATATCGATGTATCACACACACATGATGATAGTGATATACGTGCACATGATGTTGATGATAGTGATAGTGATAGTGACAGTGATAGTGTTAGAGATAGTGTGTGAGCTTTGGGCATGATCTCAAGGGCCTATAGGGATGGCATCTAGCATTACGTGTGTTAATATATCTAGGCCTACCTGCCTTCCTAGGGATCATAGCTTGGCATTAGATGATCTCACGGGTCAACATTTGATTATTGATGCATCCATTAACACACACGAGGTTAGCGATACCTTGCATGGGGAGTCATGGGATACACGTGAGCGTAGGATTGCATTTCTTGTGCTAGATATATCAAGATATTCTTCTGGGGCTTTCGCGTGTTGAGGCATTCACGATACTACTTGTAGTTCTCATAGTTTACCTGGCAATGTTTATGTGGGTATAGTGCATATATTTGAGCACTCAGTCATTAATCCATGAGGGCAGTGTTGACTTTACTGAGGTAAGAATTCATAGGAGATATATGATTATGTATATGGATATAGAGAGTTTTACATTTCCTTAGATCCAGTGTATTGATGGAGATAGACCCTACCTACGAGGATTGCTTCTGAGTGACGACCTTGGACAAACAATCTAGGATTAGTGACTTCTAGATGATGACTCCACTTAATCTCTTATGCGCGGATATGTTCTCGGTCTTTAGTGATGATGACGTTTATGATGATCCTGATGATTATATTTTTACCTTGGAGGATAACAAACACATAGAGGGATTTGCACATGAGGATGTGATGCATACTTTAGATTATGCACATACACACATGGATACAATAGGTCTTGCCTCGAATGTTTTGAGTTGTGCTACATCGGGAAATGGCATCGATTCTCCCATCTGACTTTGCATGATGCTGACTATGAGCTATATGCATTCGGTTCCTGTGATTGAAAACGACCCAATGTTTTGCGGAGCCACAACATTTACCGCTTGGGTACATCACTTTTGGCATTTGCGGTGTATGGTTTCTGTCTATGTGGCTCGACATTTAGATACGCGTATGGCACATCCTAGTCTTGGCTTGCATAATGGTTCTTCCGAGCAAAGGCTCACTAGTCAATGTTTTAAGAAAGATTTATTTTAATTTTCTTTACCAGGGCCAGTGTTCGTGAAGTCCATGGATCACAAGTGATTGGCGCATCGATAATTTAAGAAACATGACAAGCTTCATTTTAATTTTTAAAAAAGGTAGCGTCATCGAGCTTAGCTCTTAGCTTAGTGGCCGTCGTCAAGCTCTTGGAGCTCTCAACTCTTTGATCACCACATCACCAACATCACAAGAGAGCCAAGGTCAGTGGTGGCCAATAGCGTTAGAAGGAGAAGGTGAGGGAGGAAAAAAAACAAAATGCTTAGATTATAGGTTTTATTTTTCTACCTTTTCACATAGTTCCCTTTAGGTCCTAACTTGATGGCCGTTCACATTGTTGCCATCTAACCCTATGGCCATTCACATCGCTTGGGGATCCTCTACACCATTTTGGCCACTTCATTCACACCCGAGCTATTGACCTACCTCTTATAATGTCACTTTATGCTACGGTTTGCTCACTCGAGGTGTTTGTGAGGGATGATCACTATGGTGTTGTAGCCCGGGCCTCTTCACACATGATTGCATTTTGTGAGTTGCGGTGGTTTTATTCTCACGTGGGATGTTTGTAAGGGCTGATCACTATGGTGTTTGCTTTCAATGCATTGTGGGGTTGGTTCACACGGCTTGGGTTCTTGGTGATTACTCACACCTCTTATAATCTCATTTACTCCAGGGTTTGCTCACAGGAGGTGTTTGTGAGGGATGATAACTATGGTGTGGTGGGGCCTCTTCACACATGATTGCATTTCGTGAGTTGTGGGGGTTTTATTCTCACCTAGGATGCTTGTGAGGGCTGATCACTATAGTGTTTGCTTTTAATGCATTGTGGGATTGGTTTGCAGGGCTTGGGCTTTTCTTGGTGATTATTCACACACATTGTGTATTGTGTTTTGGGGAGTACACTTTGGGTTGTGTATTCATATGTGACCATGGTATTCATATACTTTGGGTGCTGTATTCATATGCCACTACTTTCACCCTTCATTTGATTGCCAAGGTGCGAGAGTTCACACCATCATCGTCATCATTGACATCACTATATTACCATAGAGATCCTTATCTTAGGAGTTTCCCCTCATGCATTGACTTCATGGCTCTCTGGTTGATATTTTGAGTTGCCATTTTGTGTCACAGTTCACATATCTTTCATAGATCTAGTTCACACATGCTTTTAGTGCTTCAAGGCATAGACCTCTATACCCTCATTTGTAGACTTCATGCTCATGCCACGGTTGGATGTTCGAGCTTGCGGGTTCGTTACGTAGGAAATCGTGTCTTCATCGATTCATTGCTCGGTTACCTCGACACGTATGGTTTGGCATTGTTTTAGCATGGGGACTAGTCTTCTTTGGTGACTTGTACGAATGTCCTACACTCTTGAGCCACCATGATTTGCTCCTGATGGTGTCAATTACACCGTGCGAATGCAGATGGTGATGATGTATTTTACACTCATACACATGACGATATATTGCATGTACACGCATATGATGATATCGATGTATCACACACACATGATGATAGTGATATACGTGCACATGATGTTGATGATAGTGATAGTGATAGTGACAGTGATAGTGTTAGAGATAGTGTGTGAGCTTTGGGCATGATCTCAAGGGCCTATAGGGATGGCATCTAGCATTACGTGTGTTAATATATCTAGGCCTACCTGCCTTCCTAGGGATCATAGCTTGGCATTAGATGATCTCACGGGTCAACATTTGATTATTGATGCATCCATTAACACACACGAGGTTAGCGATACCTTGCATGGGGAGTCATGGGATACACGTGAGCGTAGGATTGCATTTCTTGTGCTAGATATATCAAGATATTCTTCTTGGGTATTCGCGTGTGGAGGCATTCACGATACTACTTGTAGTTCTCATAGTTTACCTGGCAATGTTTATGTGGGTATAGTGCATATATTTGAGCACTCAGTCATTAATCCATGAGGGCAGTGTTGACTTTACTGAGGTAAGAATTCATAGGAGATATATGATTATGTATATGGATATAGAGAGTTTTACATTTCCTTAGATCCAGTGTATTGATGGAGATAGACCCTACCTACGAGGATTGCTTCTGAGTGACGACCTTGGACAAACAATCTAGGATTAGTGACTTCTAGATGATGACTCCACTTAATCTCTTATGCACGGATATGTTGTCGGTCTTTAGTGATGATGACGTTTATGATGATCCTGATGATTATATTTTTACCTTGGAGGATAACAAACACATAGAGGGATTTGCACATGAGGATGTGATGCATACTTTAGATCATGCACATACACACATGGATACAATAGGTCTTGCCTCGAATGTTTTGAGTTGTGCTACATCGGGAAATGGCATCGATTCTCCCATCTGACTTTGCATGATGCTGACTATGAGCTATATGCATTCGGTTCCTGTGATTGAAAACGACCCAATGTTTTGCGGAGCCACAACATTTACCGCTTGGGTACATCACTTTTGGCATTTGCGGTGTATGGTTTCTGTCTATGTGGCTCGACATTTAGATACGCGTATGGCACATCCTAGTCTTGGCTTGCATAATGGTTCTTCCGAGCAAAGGCTCACTAGTCAATGTTTTAAGAAAGATTTATTTTAATTTTCTTTACCAGGGCCAGTGTTCGTGAAGTCCATGGATCACAAGTGATTGGCGCATCGATAATTTAAGAAACATGACAAGCTTCATTTTAATTTTTAAAAAAGGTAGCGTCATCGAGCTTAGCTCTTAGCTTAGTGGCCGTCGTCAAGCTCTTGGAGCTCTCAACTCTTTGATCACCACATCACCAACATCACAAGAGAGCCAAGGTCAGTGGTGGCCAATAGCGTTAGAAGGAGAAGGTGAGGGAGGAAAAAAAACAAAATGCTTAGATTATAGGTTTTATTTTTCTACCTTTTCACATAGTTCCCTTTAGGCCCTAACTTGATGGCCGTTCACATTGTTGCCATCTAACCCTATGGCCATTCACATCGCTTGGGGATCCTCTGCACCATTTTGGCCACTTCATTCACACCCGAGCTATTGACCTACCTCTTATAATGTCACTTTATGCTACGGTTTGCTCACTCGAGGTGTTTGTGAGGGATGATCACTATGGTGTTGTAGCCCGGGCCTCTTCACACATGATTGCATTTTGTGAGTTGCGGTGGTTTTATTCTCACGTGGGATGTTTGTAAGGGCTGATCACTATGGTGTTTGCTTTCAATGCATTGTGGGGTTGGTTCACACGGCTTGGGTTCTTGGTGATTACTCACACCTCTTATAATCTCATTTACTCCAGGGTTTGCTCACAGGAGGTGTTTGTGAGGGATGATAACTATGGTGTGGTGGGGCCTCTTCACACATGATTGCATTTCGTGAGTTGTGGGGGTTTTATTCTCACCTAGGATGCTTGTGAGGGCTGATCACTATAGTGTTTGCTTTTAATGCATTGTGGGATTGGTTTGCAGGGCTTGGGCTTTTCTTGGTGATTATTCACACACATTGTGTATTGTGTTTTGGGGAGTACACTTTGGGTTGTGTATTCATATGTGACCATGGTATTCATATACTTTGGGTGCTGTATTCATATGCCACTACTTTCACCCTTCATTTGATTGCCAAGGTGCGAGAGTTCACACCATCATCGTCATCATTGACATCACTATATTACCATAGAGATCCTTATCTTAGGAGTTTCCCCTCATGCATTGACTTCATGGCTCTCTGGTTGATATTTTGAGTTGCCATTTTGTGTCACAGTTCACATATCTTTCATAGATCTAGTTCACACATGCTTTTAGTGCTTCAAGGCATAGACCTCTATACCCTCATTTGTAGACTTCATGCTCATGCCACGGTTGGATGTTCGAGCTTGCGGGTTCGTTACGTAGGAAATCGTGTCTTCATCGATTCATTGCTCAGTTACCTCGACACGTATGGTTTGGCATTGTTTTAGCATGGGGACTAGTCTTCTTTGGTGACTTGTATGAATGTCCTACACTCTTGAGCCACCATGATTTGCTCCTGATGGTGTCAATTACACCGTGCGAATGCAGATGGTGATGATGTATTTTACACTCATACACATGACGATATATTGCATGTACACGCATATGATGATATCGATGTATCACACACACATGATGATAGTGATATACGTGCACATGATGTTGATGATAGTGATAGTGATAGTGACAGTGATAGTGTTAGAGATAGTGTGTGAGCTTTGGGCATGATCTCAAGGGCCTATAGGGATGGCATCTAGCATTACGTGTGTTAATATATCTAGGCCTACCTGCCTTCCTAGGGATCATAGCTTGGCATTAGATGATCTCACGGGTCAACATTTGATTATTGATGCATCCATTAACACACACGAGGTTAGCGATACCTTGCATGGGGAGTCATGGGATACACGTGAGCGTAGGATTGCATTTCTTGTGCTAGATATATCAAGATATTCTTCTTGGGTATTCGCGTGTGGAGGCATTCACGATACTACTTGTAGTTCTCATAGTTTACCTGGCAATGTTTATGTGGGTATAGTGCATATATTTGAGCACTCAGTCATTAATCCATGAGGGCAGTGTTGACTTTACTGAGGTAAGAATTCATAGGAGATATATGATTATGTATATGGATATAGAGAGTTTTACATTTCCTTAGATCCAGTGTATTGATGGAGATAGACCCTACCTACGAGGATTGCTTCTGAGTGACGACCTTGGACAAACAATCTAGGATTAGTGACTTCTAGATGATGACTCCACTTAATCTCTTATGCACGGATATGTTGTCGGTCTTTAGTGATGATGACGTTTATGATGATCCTGATGATTATATTTTTACCTTGGAGGATAACAAACACATAGAGGGATTTGCACATGAGGATGTGATGCATACTTTAGATCATGCACATACACACATGGATACAATAGGTCTTGCCTCGAATGTTTTGAGTTGTGCTACATCGGGAAATGGCATCGATTCTCCCATCTGACTTTGCATGATGCTGACTATGAGCTATATGCATTCGGTTCCTGTGATTGAAAACGACCCAATGTTTTGCGGAGCCACAACATTTACCGCTTGGGTACATCACTTTTGGCATTTGCGGTGTATGGTTTCTGTCTATGTGGCTCGACATTTAGATACGCGTATGGCACATCCTAGTCTTGGCTTGCATAATGGTTCTTCCGAGCAAAGGCTCACTAGTCAATGTTTTAAGAAAGATTTATTTTAATTTTCTTTACCAGGGCCAGTGTTCGTGAAGTCCATGGATCACAAGTGATTGGCGCATCGATAATTTAAGAAACATGACAAGCTTCATTTTAATTTTTAAAAAAGGTAGCGTCATCGAGCTTAGCTCTTAGCTTAGTGGCCGTCGTCAAGCTCTTGGAGCGCTCAACTCTTTGATCACCACATCACCAACATCACAAGAGAGCCAAGGTCAGTGGTGGCCAATAGCGTTAGAAGGAGAAGGTGAGGGAGGAAAAAAAACAAAATGCTTAGATTATAGGTTTTATTTTTCTACCTTTTCACATAGTTCCCTTTAGGCCCTAACTTGATGGCCGTTCACATTGTTGCCATCTAACCCTATGGCCATTCACATCGCTTGGGGATCCTCTGCACCATTTTGGCCACTTCATTCACACCCGAGCTATTGACCTACCTCTTATAATGTCACTTTATGCTACGGTTTGCTCACTCGAGGTGTTTGTGAGGGATGATCACTATGGTGTTGTAGCCCGGGCCTCTTCACACATGATTGCATTTTGTGAGTTGCGGTGGTTTTATTCTCACGTGGGATGTTTGTAAGGGCTGATCACTATGGTGTTTGCTTTCAATGCATTGTGGGGTTGGTTCACACGGCTTGGGTTCTTGGTGATTACTCACACCTCTTATAATCTCATTTACTCCAGGGTTTGCTCACATGAGGTGTTTGTGAGGGATGATAACTATGGTGTGGTGGGGCCTCTTCACACATGATTGCATTTCGTGAGTTGTGGGGGTTTTATTCTCACCTAGGATGCTTGTGAGGGCTGATCACTATAGTGTTTGCTTTTAATGCATTGTGGGATTGGTTTGCAGGGCTTGGGCTTTTCTTGGTGATTATTCACACACATTGTGTATTGTGTTTTGGGGAGTACACTTTGGGTTGTGTATTCATATGTGACCATGGTATTCATATACTTTGGGTGCTGTATTCATATGCCACTACTTTCACCCTTCATTTGATTGCCAAGGTGCGAGAGTTCACACCATCATCGTCATCATTGACATCACTATATTACCATAGAGATCCTTATCTTAGGAGTTTCCCCTCATGCATTGACTTCATGGCTCTCTGGTTGATATTTTGAGTTGCCATTTTGTGTCACAGTTCACATATCTTTCATAGATCTAGTTCACACATGCTTTTAGTGCTTCAAGGCATAGACCTCTATACCCTCATTTGTAGACTTCATGCTCATGCCACGGTTGGATGTTCGAGCTTGCGGGTTCGTTACGTAGGAAATCGTGTCTTCATCGATTCATTGCTCGGTTACCTCGACACGTATGGTTTGGCATTGTTTTAGCATGGGGACTAGTCTTCTTTGGTGACTTGTACGAATGTCCTACACTCTTGAGCCACCATGATTTGCTCCTGATGGTGTCAATTACACCGTGCGAATGCAGATGGTGATGATGTATTTTACACTCATACACATGACGATATATCGCATGTACACGCATATGATGATATCAATGTATCACACACACATGATGATAGTGATATACGTGCACATGATGTTGATGATAGTGATAGTGATAGTGACAGTGATAGTGTTAGAGATAGTGTGTGAGCTTTGGGCATGATCTCAAGGGCCTATAGGGATGGCATCTAGCATTACGTGTGTTAATATATCTAGGCCTACCTGCCTTCCTAGGGATCATAGCTTGGCATTAGATGATCTCACGGGTCAACATTTGATTATTGATGCATCCATTAACACACACGAGGTTAGCGATACCTTGCATGGGGAGTCATGGGATACACATGAGCGTAGGATTGCATTTCTTGTGCTAGATATATCAAGATATTCTTCTGGGGCTTTCGCGTGTGGAGGCATTCACGATACTACTTGTAGTTCTCATAGTTTACCTGGCAATGTTTATGTGGGTATAGTGCATATATTTGAGCACTCAGTCATTAATCCATGAGGGCAGTGTTGACTTTACTGAGGTAAGAATTCATAGGAGATATATGATTATGTATATGGATATAGAGAGTTTTACATTTCCTTAGATCCAGTGTATTGATGGAGATAGACCCTACCTACGAGGATTGCTTCTGAGTGACGACCTTGGACAAACAATCTAGGATTAGTGACTTCTAGATGATGACTCCACTTAATCTCTTATGCGCGGATATGTTGTCGGTCTTTAGTGATGATGACGTTTATGATGATCCTGATGATTATATTTTTACCTTGGAGGATAACAAACACATAGAGGGATTTGCACATGAGGATGTGATGCATACTTTAGATCATGCACATACACACATGGATACAATAGGTCTTGCCTCGAATGTTTTGAGTTGTGCTACATCGGGAAATGGCATCGATTCTCCCATCTGACTTTGCATGATGCTGACTATGAGCTATATGCATTCGGTTCCTGTGATTGAAAACGACCCAATGTTTTGCGGAGCCACAACATTTACCGCTTGGGTACATCACTTTTGGCATTTGCGGTGTATGGTTTCGGTCTATGTGGCTCGACATTTAGATACGCGTATGGCACATCCTAGTCTTGGCTTGCATAATGGTTCTTCCGAGCAAAGGCTCACTAGTCAATGTTTTAAGAAAGATTTATTTTAATTTTCTTTACCAGGGCCAGTGTTCGTGAAGTCCATGGATCACAAGTGATTGGCGCATCGATAATTTAAGAAACATGACAAGCTTCATTTTAATTTTTAAAAAAGGTAGCGTCATCGAGCTTAGCTCTTAGCTTAGTGGCCGTCGTCAAGCTCTTGGAGCTCTCAACTCTTTGATCACCACATCACCAACATCACAAGAGAGCCAAGGTCAGTGGTGGCCAATAGCGTTAGAAGGAGAAGGTGAGGGAGGAAAAAAAACAAAATGCTTAGATTATAGGTTTTATTTTTCTACCTTTTCACATAGTTCCCTTTAGGCCCTAACTTGATGGCCGTTCACATTGTTGCCATCTAACCCTATGGCCATTCACATCGCTTGGGGATCCTCTACACCATTTTGGCCACTTCATTCACACCCGAGCTATTGACCTACCTCTTATAATGTCACTTTATGCTACGGTTTGCTCACTCGAGGTGTTTGTGAGGGATGATCACTATGGTGTTGTAGCGCGGGCCTCTTCACACATGATTGCATTTTGTGAGTTGCGGTGGTTTTATTCTCACGTGGGATGTTTGTAAGGGCTGATCACTATGGTGTTTGCTTTCAATGCATTGTGGGGTTGGTTCACACGGCTTGGGTTCTTGGTGATTACTCACACCTCTTATAATCTCATTTACTCCAGGGTTTGCTCACATGAGGTGTTTGTGAGGGATGATAACTATGGTGTGGTGGGGCCTCTTCACACATGATTGCATTTCGTGAGTTGTGGGGGTTTTATTCTCACCTAGGATGCTTGTGAGGGCTGATCACTATAGTGTTTGCTTTTAATGCATTGTGGGATTGGTTTGCAGGGCTTGGGCTTTTCTTGGTGATTATTCACACACATTGTGTATTGTGTTTTGGGGAGTACACTTTGGGTTGTGTATTCATATGTGACCATGGTATTCATATACTTTGGGTGCTGTATTCATATGCCACTACTTTCACCCTTCATTTGATTGCCAAGGTGCGAGAGTTCACACCATCATCGTCATCAGTGACATCACTATATTACCATAGAGATCCTTATCTTAGGAGTTTCCCCTCATGCATTGACTTCATGGCTCTCAGAGGGTTGATATTTTGAGTTGCCATTTTGTGTCACAGTTCACATATCTTTCATAGATCTAGTTCACACATGCTTTTAGTGCTTCAAGGCATAGACCTCTATACCCTCATTTGTAGACTTCATGCTCATGCCACGGTTGGATGTTCGAGCTTGCGGGTTCGTTACGTAGGAAATCGTGTCTTCATCGATTCATTGCTCGGTTACCTCGACACGTATGGTTTGGCATTGTTTTAGCATGGGGACTAGTCTTCTTTGGTGACTTGTACGAATGTCCTACACTCTTGAGCCACCATGATTTGCTCCTGATGGTGTCAATTACACCGTGCGAATGCAGATGGTGATGATGTATTTTACACTCATACACATGACGATATATCGCATGTACACGCATATGATGATATCGATGTATCACACACACATGATGATAGTGATATACGTGCACATGATGTTGATGATAGTGATAGTGATAGTGACAGTGATAGTGTTAGAGATAGTGTGTGAGCTTTGGGCATGATCTCAAGGGCCTATAGGGATGGCATCTAGCATTACGTGTGTTAATATATCTAGGCCTACCTGCCTTCCTAGGGATCATAGCTTGGCATTAGATGATCTCACGGGTCAACATTTGATTATTGATGCATCCATTAACACACACGAGGTTAGCGATACCTTGCATGGGGAGTCATGGGATACACGTGAGCGTAGGATTGCATTTCTTGTGCTAGATATATCAAGATATTCTTCTGGGGCTTTCGCGTGTTGAGGCATTCACGATACTACTTGTAGTTCTCATAGTTTACCTGGCAATGTTTATGTGGGTATAGTGCATATATTTGAGCACTCAGTCATTAATCCATGAGGGCAGTGTTGACTTTACTGAGGTAAGAATTCATAGGAGATATATGATTATGTATATGGATATAGAGAGTTTTACATTTCCTTAGATCCAGTGTATTGATGGAGATAGACCCTACCTACGAGGATTGCTTCTGAGTGACGACCTTGGACAAACAATCTAGGATTAGTGACTTCTAGATGATGACTCCACTTAATCTCTTATGCGCGGATATGTTGTCGGTCTTTAGTGATGATGACGTTTATGATGATCCTGATGATTATATTTTTACCTTGGAGGATAACAAACACATAGAGGGATTTGCACATGAGGATGTGATGCATACTTTAGATCATGCACATACACACATGGATACAATAGGTCTTGCCTCGAATGTTTTGAGTTGTGCTACATCGGGAAATGGCATCGATTCTCCCATCTGACTTTGCATGATGCTGACTATGAGCTATATACATTCAGTTCCTGTGATTGAAAATGACCCAATGTTTTGCGGAGCCACAACATTTACCGCTTGGGTACATCACTTTTGGCATTTGCGGTGTATGGTTTCTGTCTATGTGGCTCGACATTTAGATACGCGTATGGCACATCCTAGTCTTGGCTTGCATAATGGTTCTTCCGAGCAAAGGCTCACTAGTCAATGTTTTAAGAAAGATTTATTTTAATTTTCTTTACCAGGGCCAGTGTTCGTGAAGTCCATGGATCACAAGTGATTGGCGCATCGATAATTTAAGAAACATGACAAGCTTCATTTTAATTTTTAAAAAAGGTAGCGTCATCGAGCTTAGCTCTTAGCTTAGTGGCCGTCGTCAAGCTCTTGGAGCTCTCAACTCTTTGATCACCACATCACCAACATCACAAGAGAGCCAAGGTCAGTGGTGGCCAATAGCGTTAGAAGGAGAAGGTGAGGGAGGAAAAAAAACAAAATGCTTAGATTATAGGTTTTATTTTTCTACCTTTTCACATAGTTCCCTTTAGGTCCTAACTTGATGGCCGTTCACATTGTTGCCATCTAACCCTATGGCCATTCACATCGCTTGGGGATCCTCTACACCATTTTGGCCACTTCATTCACACCCGAGCTATTGACCTACCTCTTATAATGTCACTTTATGCTACGGTTTGCTCACTCGAGGTGTTTGTGAGGGATGATCACTATGGTGTTGTAGCCCGGGCCTCTTCACACATGATTGCATTTTGTGAGTTGCGGTGGTTTTATTCTCACGTGGGATGTTTGTAAGGGCTGATCACTATGGTGTTTGCTTTCAATGCATTGTGGGGTTGGTTCACACGGCTTGGGTTCTTGGTGATTACTCACACCTCTTATAATCTCATTTACTCCAGGGTTTGCTCACAGGAGGTGTTTGTGAGGGATGATAACTATGGTGTGGTGGGGCCTCTTCACACATGATTGCATTTCGTGAGTTGTGGGGGTTTTATTCTCACCTAGGATGCTTGTGAGGGCTGATCACTATAGTGTTTGCTTTTAATGCATTGTGGGATTGGTTTGCAGGGCTTGGGCTTTTCTTGGTGATTATTCACACACATTGTGTATTGTGTTTTGGGGAGTACACTTTGGGTTGTGTATTCATATGTGACCATGGTATTCATATACTTTGGGTGCTGTATTCATATGCCACTACTTTCACCCTTCATTTGATTGCCAAGGTGCGAGAGTTCACACCATCATCGTCATCATTGACATCACTATATTACCATAGAGATCCTTATCTTAGGAGTTTCCCCTCATGCATTGACTTCATGGCTCTCTGGTTGATATTTTGAGTTGCCATTTTGTGTCACAGTTCACATATCTTTCATAGATCTAGTTCACACATGCTTTTAGTGCTTCAAGGCATAGACCTCTATACCCTCATTTGTAGACTTCATGCTCATGCCACGGTTGGATGTTCGAGCTTGCGGGTTCGTTACGTAGGAAATCGTGTCTTCATCGATTCATTGCTCGGTTACCTCGACACGTATGGTTTGGCATTGTTTTAGCATGGGGACTAGTCTTCTTTGGTGACTTGTACGAATGTCCTACACTCTTGAGCCACCATGATTTGCTCCTGATGGTGTCAATTACACCGTGCGAATGCAGATGGTGATGATGTATTTTACACTCATACACATGACGATATATTGCATGTACACGCATATGATGATATCGATGTATCACACACACATGATGATAGTGATATACGTGCACATGATGTTGATGATAGTGATAGTGATAGTGACAGTGATAGTGTTAGAGATAGTGTGTGAGCTTTGGGCATGATCTCAAGGGCCTATAGGGATGGCATCTAGCATTACGTGTGTTAATATATCTAGGCCTACCTGCCTTCCTAGGGATCATAGCTTGGCATTAGATGATCTCACGGGTCAACATTTGATTATTGATGCATCCATTAACACACACGAGGTTAGCGATACCTTGCATGGGGAGTCATGGGATACACATGAGCGTAGGATTGCATTTCTTGTGCTAGATATATCAAGATATTCTTCTGGGGCTTTCGCGTGTGGAGGCATTCACGATACTACTTGTAGTTCTCATAGTTTACCTGGCAATGTTTATGTGGGTATAGTGCATATATTTGAGCACTCAGTCATTAATCCATGAGGGCAGTGTTGACTTTACTGAGGTAAGAATTCATAGGAGATATATGATTATGTATATGGATATAGAGAGTTTTACATTTCCTTAGATCCAGTGTATTGATGGAGATAGACCCTACCTACGAGGATTGCTTCTGAGTGACGACCTTGGACAAACAATCTAGGATTAGTGACTTCTAGATGATGACTCCACTTAATCTCTTATGCACGGATATGTTGTCGGTCTTTAGTGATGATGACGTTTATGATGATCCTGATGATTATATTTTTACCTTGGAGGATAACAAACACATAGAGGGATTTGCACATGAGGATGTGATGCATACTTTAGATCATGCACATACACACATGGATACAATAGGTCTTGCCTCGAATGTTTTGAGTTGTGCTACATCGGGAAATGGCATCGATTCTCCCATCTGACTTTGCATGATGCTGACTATGAGCTATATGCATTCGGTTCCTGTGATTGAAAACGACCCAATGTTTTGCGGAGCCACAACATTTACCGCTTGGGTACATCACTTTTGGCATTTGCGGTGTATGGTTTCTGTCTATGTGGCTCGACATTTAGATACGCGTATGGCACATCCTAGTCTTGGCTTGCATAATGGTTCTTCCGAGCAAAGGCTCACTAGTCAATGTTTTAAGAAAGATTTATTTTAATTTTCTTTACCAGGGCCAGTGTTCGTGAAGTCCATGGATCACAAGTGATTGGCGCATCGATAATTTAAGAAACATGACAAGCTTCATTTTAATTTTTAAAAAAGGTAGCGTCATCGAGCTTAGCTCTTAGCTTAGTGGCCGTCGTCAAGCTCTTGGAGCTCTCAACTCTTTGATCACCACATCACCAACATCACAAGAGAGCCAAGGTCAGTGGTGGCCAATAGCGTTAGAAGGAGAAGGTGAGGGAGGAAAAAAAACAAAATGCTTAGATTATAGGTTTTATTTTTCTACCTTTTCACATAGTTCCCTTTAGGCCCTAACTTGATGGCCGTTCACATTGTTGCCATCTAACCCTATGGCCATTCACATCGCTTGGGGATCCTCTGCACCATTTTGGCCACTTCATTCACACCCGAGCTATTGACCTACCTCTTATAATGTCACTTTATGCTACGGTTTGCTCACTCGAGGTGTTTGTGAGGGATGATCACTATGGTGTTGTAGCCCGGGCCTCTTCACACATGATTGCATTTTGTGAGTTGCGGTGGTTTTATTCTCACGTGGGATGTTTGTAAGGGCTGATCACTATGGTGTTTGCTTTCAATGCATTGTGGGGTTGGTTCACACGGCTTGGGTTCTTGGTGATTACTCACACCTCTTATAATCTCATTTACTCCAGGGTTTGCTCACATGAGGTGTTTGTGAGGGATGATAACTATGGTGTGGTGGGGCCTCTTCACACATGATTGCATTTCGTGAGTTGTGGGGGTTTTATTCTCACCTAGGATGCTTGTGAGGGCTGATCACTATAGTGTTTGCTTTTAATGCATTGTGGGATTGGTTTGCAGGGCTTGGGCTTTTCTTGGTGATTATTCACACACATTGTGTATTGTGTTTTGGGGAGTACACTTTGGGTTGTGTATTCATATGTGACCATGGTATTCATATACTTTGGGTGCTGTATTCATATGCCACTACTTTCACCCTTCATTTGATTGCCAAGGTGCGAGAGTTCACACCATCATCGTCATCATTGACATCACTATATTACCATAGAGATCCTTATCTTAGGAGTTTCCCCTCATGCATTGACTTCATGGCTCTCTGGTTGATATTTTGAGTTGCCATTTTGTGTCACAGTTCACATATCTTTCATAGATCTAGTTCACACATGCTTTTAGTGCTTCAAGGCATAGACCTCTATACCCTCATTTGTAGACTTCATGCTCATGCCACGGTTGGATGTTCGAGCTTGCGGGTTCGTTACGTAGGAAATCGTGTCTTCATCGATTCATTGCTCGGTTACCTCGACACGTATGGTTTGGCATTGTTTTAGCATGGGGACTAGTCTTCTTTGGTGACTTGTACGAATGTCCTACACTCTTGAGCCACCATGATTTGCTCCTGATGGTGTCAATTACACCGTGCGAATGCAGATGGTGATGATGTATTTTACACTCATACACATGACGATATATCGCATGTACACGCATATGATGATATCAATGTATCACACACACATGATGATAGTGGTATACGTGCACATGATGTTGATGATAGTGATAGTGATAGTGACAGTGATAGTGTTAGAGATAGTGTGTGAGCTTTGGGCATGATCTCAAGGGCCTATAGGGATGGCATCTAGCATTACGTGTGTTAATATATCTAGGCCTACCTGCCTTCCTAGGGATCATAGCTTGGCATTAGATGATCTCACGGGTCAACATTTGATTATTGATGCATCCATTAACACACACGAGGTTAGCGATACCTTGCATGGGGAGTCATGGGATACACATGAGCGTAGGATTGCATTTCTTGTGCTAGATATATCAAGATATTCTTCTGGGGCTTTCGCGTGTGGAGGCATTCACGATACTACTTGTAGTTCTCATAGTTTACCTGGCAATGTTTATGTGGGTATAGTGCATATATTTGAGCACTCAGTCATTAATCCATGAGGGCAGTGTTGACTTTACTGAGGTAAGAATTCATAGGAGATATATGATTATGTATATGGATATAGAGAGTTTTACATTTCCTTAGATCCAGTGTATTGATGGAGATAGACCCTACCTACGAGGATTGCTTCTGAGTGACGACCTTGGACAAACAATCTAGGATTAGTGACTTCTAGATGATGACTCCACTTAATCTCTTATGCGCGGATATGTTGTCGGTCTTTAGTGATGATGACGTTTATGATGATCCTGATGATTATATTTTTACCTTGGAGGATAACAAACACATAGAGGGATTTGCACATGAGGATGTGATGCATACTTTAGATCATGCACATACACACATGGATACAATAGGTCTTGCCTCGAATGTTTTGAGTTGTGCTACATCGGGAAATGGCATCGATTCTCCCATCTGACTTTGCATGATGCTGACTATGAGCTATATGCATTCGGTTCCTGTGATTGAAAACGACCCAATGTTTTGCGGAGCCACAACATTTACCGCTTGGGTACATCACTTTTGGCATTTGCGGTGTATGGTTTCGGTCTATGTGGCTCGACATTTAGATACGCGTATGGCACATCCTAGTCTTGGCTTGCATAATGGTTCTTCCGAGCAAAGGCTCACTAGTCAATGTTTTAAGAAAGATTTATTTTAATTTTCTTTACCAGGGCCAGTGTTCGTGAAGTCCATGGATCACAAGTGATTGGCGCATCGATAATTTAAGAAACATGACAAGCTTCATTTTAATTTTTAAAAAAGGTAGCGTCATCGAGCTTAGCTCTTAGCTTAGTGGCCGTCGTCAAGCTCTTGGAGCTCTCAACTCTTTGATCACCACATCACCAACATCACAAGAGAGCCAAGGTCAGTGGTGGCCAATAGCGTTAGAAGGAGAAGGTGAGGGAGGAAAAAAAACAAAATGCTTAGATTATAGGTTTTATTTTTCTACCTTTTCACATAGTTCCCTTTAGGCCCTAACTTGATGGCCGTTCACATTGTTGCCATCTAACCCTATGGCCATTCACATCGCTTGGGGATCCTCTACACCATTTTGGCCACTTCATTCACACCCGAGCTATTGACCTACCTCTTATAATGTCACTTTATGCTACGGTTTGCTCACTCGAGGTGTTTGTGAGGGATGATCACTATGGTGTTGTAGCGCGGGCCTCTTCACACATGATTGCATTTTGTGAGTTGCGGTGGTTTTATTCTCACGTGGGATGTTTGTAAGGGCTGATCACTATGGTGTTTGCTTTCAATGCATTGTGGGGTTGGTTCACACGGCTTGGGTTCTTGGTGATTACTCACACCTCTTATAATCTCATTTACTCCAGGGTTTGCTCACATGAGGTGTTTGTGAGGGATGATAACTATGGTGTGGTGGGGCCTCTTCACACATGATTGCATTTCGTGAGTTGTGGGGGTTTTATTCTCACCTAGGATGCTTGTGAGGGCTGATCACTATAGTGTTTGCTTTTAATGCATTGTGGGATTGGTTTGCAGGGCTTGGGCTTTTCTTGGTGATTATTCACACACATTGTGTATTGTGTTTTGGGGAGTACACTTTGGGTTGTGTATTCATATGTGACCATGGTATTCATATACTTTGGGTGCTGTATTCATATGCCACTACTTTCACCCTTCATTTGATTGCCAAGGTGCGAGAGTTCACACCATCATCGTCATCATTGACATCACTATATTACCATAGAGATCCTTATCTTAGGAGTTTCCCCTCATGCATTGACTTCATGGCTCTCTGGTTGATATTTTGAGTTGCCATTTTCTGTCACAGTTCACATATCTTTCATAGATCTAGTTCACACATGCTTTTAGTGCTTCAAGCACACATGATGATAGTGATATACGTGCACATGATGTTGATGATAGTGATAGTGATAGTGACAGTGATAGTGTTAGAGATAGTGTGTGAGCTTTGGGCATGATCTCAAGGGCCTATAGGGATGGCATCTAGCATTACGTGTGTTAATATATCTAGGCCTACCTGCCTTCCTAGGGATCATAGCTTGGCATTAGATGATCTCACGGGTCAACATTTGATTATTGATGCATCCATTAACACACACGAGGTTAGCGATACCTTGCATGGGGAGTCATGGGATACACGTGAGCGTAGGATTGCATTTCTTGTGCTAGATATATCAAGATATTCTTCTGGGGCTTTCGCGTGTGGAGGCATTCACGATACTACTTGTAGTTCTCATAGTTTACCTGGCAATGTTTATGTGGGTATAGTGCATATATTTGAGCACTCAGTCATTAATCCATGAGGGCAGTGTTGACTTTACTGAGGTAAGAATTCATAGGAGATATATGATTATGTATATGGATATAGAGAGTTTTACATTTCCTTAGATCCAGTGTATTGATGGAGATAGACCCTACCTACGAGGATTGCTTCTGAGTGACGACCTTGGACAAACAATCTAGGATTAGTGACTTCTAGATGATGACTCCACTTAATCTCTTATGCGCGGATATGTTCTCGGTCTTTAGTGATGATGACGTTTATGATGATCCTGATGATTATATTTTTACCTTGGAGGATAACAAACACATAGAGGGATTTGCACATGAGGATGTGATGCATACTTTAGATCATGCACATACACACATGGATACAATAGGTCTTGCCTCGAATGTTTTGAGTTGTGCTACATCGGGAAATGGCATCGATTCTCCCATCTGACTTTGCATGATGCTGACTATGAGCTATATGCATTCGGTTCCTGTGATTGAAAACGACCCAATGTTTTGCGGAGCCACAACATTTACCGCTTGGGTACATCACTTTTGGCATTTGCGGTGTATGGTTTCTGTCTATGTGGCTCGACATTTAGATACGCGTATGGCACATCCTAGTCTTGGCTTGCATAATGGTTCTTCCGAGCAAAGGCTCACTAGTCAATGTTTTAAGAAAGATTTATTTTAATTTTCTTTACCAGGGCCAGTGTTCGTGAAGTCCATGGATCACAAGTGATTGGCGCATCGATAATTTAAGAAACATGACAAGCTTCATTTTAATTTTTAAAAAAGGTAGCGTCATCGAGCTTAGCTCTTAGCTTAGTGGCCGTCGTCAAGCTCTTGGAGCTCTCAACTCTTTGATCACCACATCACCAACATCACAAGAGAGCCAAGGTCAGTGGTGGCCAATAGCGTTAGAAGGAGAAGGTGAGGGAGGAAAAAAAACAAAATGCTTAGATTATAGGTTTTTTTTTTCTACCTTTTCACATAGTTCCCTTTAGGCCCTAACTTGATGGCCGTTCACATTGTTGCCATCTAACCCTATGGCCATTCACATCGCTTGGGGATCCTCTACACCATTTTGGCCACTTCATTCACACCCGAGCTATTGACCTACCTCTTATAATGTCACTTTATGCTACGGTTTGCTCACTCGAGGTGTTTGTGAGGGATGATCACTATGGTGTTGTAGCCCGGGCCTCTTCACACATGATTGCATTTTGTGAGTTGCGGTGGTTTTATTCTCACGTGGGATGTTTGTAAGGGCTGATCACTATGGTGTTTGCTTTCAATGCATTGTGGGGTTGGTTCACACGGCTTGGGTTCTTGGTGATTACTCACACCTCTTATAATCTCATTTACTCCAGGGTTTGCTCACAGGAGGTGTTTGTGAGGGATGATAACTATGGTGTGGTGGGGCCTCTTCACACATGATTGCATTTCGTGAGTTGTGGGGGTTTTATTCTCACCTAGGATGCTTGTGAGGGCTGATCACTATAGTGTTTGCTTTTAATGCATTGTGGGATTGGTTTGCAGGGCTTGGGCTTTTCTTGGTGATTATTCACACACATTGTGTATTGTGTTTTGGGGAGTACACTTTGGGTTGTGTATTCATATGTGACCATGGTATTCATATACTTTGGGTGCTGTATTCATATGCCACTACTTTCACCCTTCATTTGATTGCCAAGGTGCGAGAGTTCACACCATCATCGTCATCATTGACATCACTATATTACCATAGAGATCCTTATCTTAGGAGTTTCCCCTCATGCATTGACTTCATGGCTCTCTGGTTGATATTTTGAGTTGCCATTTTGTGTCACAGTTCACATATCTTTCATAGATCTAGTTCACACATGCTTTTAGTGCTTCAAGCACACATGATGATAGTGATATACGTGCACATGATTGTAAGATTCCTCTCCCAACCCCTTTTTGATGTCTAGTATATTCCCCTGTAATCAATTCCTTTTCTGAAATATAAGAGATCTTGTTTGTGACTGTTTTAACCTAGAGAGAGAAAATATTCTAGAGAGAGAATATTTAGATTTTGAATATTTTTGGATAGAAAAGTATCTCTTATAATTCAGATGAGTTCCCCTGAAACAGAAATTTAAAAAGAATTTTCCAATGTGCAATTGGAATTAATTGGAAATAGGTATAAAGAACCTTAGCCTAAGGGTCTAGATTTTCAGAAATCTTTAGACTATGGTCCAATTAAGGTTTCTATGGGCCAATAGCATCAATCCATGTGTAGGGAGGAGATAAATCCAAATTGTAAAAAGAAAATACCCAAAAATGAGTAAATGCTCACATAAGATGAAGAGTTGAAAATGTACAAGGTTTATTAGTAAAAAATTATGAGCAATATTAAAAGTATGACATATGTAAGGAAGAGGAGTTCTTTAAAGGAGGTGCATATTTCACATAAGATGAAGAGTTGAAAATGTACAAGGTTTATTAGAAAAAAATTATGAGCAATATTAAAAGTATGACATATGTAAGGAAGAGGAGTTCTTTAAAGGAGGTGCATATTTCACATAAGATGAAGAGTTGAAAATGTACAAGGTTTATTAGAAAAAAATTATGAGCAATATTAAAAGTATGACATATGTAAGGAAGGGGAGTTCTTTAAAGGAGGTGCATATTTCACATAAGATGAAGAGTTGAAAATGTACAAGGTTTATTAGTAAAAAACTATGAGCAATATTAAAAATATGACATATGTAAGGAAGGGGAGTTCTTTAAAGGAGGTGCATATTTCACATGCTTGAATGAGTTTTAAACTCATAAAAATTGAGATATTTCATCTCTCCTCTCTCCTCATTTAAGTCTAGTTCCAAAAAGTTAGCTTAACTGACCTAAAAATGGTCAAATATTGACCAAACTGATTTAGAAAATTCTAGAATCAGTTTGTTTGGTTAGGAGCTCAATTTTTCCTATAAATAGAAGCCTCCCCCTTGTTGAAAAATAGTTAGTGTTTATGCATCGTTACTCTACTCCACCTAAGCCAAGAACTGTGAATTCATTTAATAATTCACTAGTTTTTGGAGCTTCCCTCTTTCTTCAATCCCCATTAGTGGTTCCATCAACATACTTAACCAATTGATTGGTTGGGGGCCTCTACCGTGAACAAAGAATCAAGCAAGTTGTAAGAAATGGTCATACTCATGACCCGTTCTCAATCCAAATCAAGCTTTTCATAAAGCTTTTCCTTAATCCAAGATTAAGCTATGCTTGAGGCCAATTTAATGGCTTTTTCTATGCTTTTAGTTTATGCATATTGATGATTCAATCCACTATAGATTAATGATCCAATTAGAGATCATTTTAATTATTTCCTTAATGATAAGCTTTATCCCTTAGAAAAAATTGAGATTTATCAGTCATAGTAGCGGAGCTATGGCAAAATTTTTATAAAAATTATGCATAAAATAATTTCATTCAAAGCATAAAAAGAGGACTTCCTACCATATTCTAGGAATTATCATCCTAGATTAATTGAAAGAATTTCATTATAATCATGGAGAAATGGAATTTTAATATCATGCATAAAAGATAATTTTTTTATATCAAAAGTGTTACTTTTATCATTTTTAATTTTCATGCATAGAAGGATGCATAAAGGAAAATTTTTATATCAAAAGTGTTACTTTTATCATTTTTAAATTTTCATGCATAGAAGTATGCATAAAGGAAAATTTTTATATCAAAAGTGTTACTTTTATCATTTTTAATTTTCATGCATAGAAGTATGCATAAAGGAAAATTTTTATATCAAAAGTGTTACTTTTATCATTTTTAATTTTCATGCATAGAAGTATGCATAAAGGAAAATTTTTATATTAAAAGTGTTACTTTTATCATTTTTAATTTTCATGCATAGAAGTATGCATAAAGGAAAAATTTTTATATCAAAAGTGTTACTTTTATCATATTGGATTTCATGCATATAGGTATGCATAAAAGTTATTCTTTTTATACTAAAAGTATGATTTTCCTCATAAATGGATTTTATGCTTAACTTAGATGCATAAGAGAAATTCTTTTATTCTAAAAGTATAATTCTCTACCAAATTGAAATCATGCATAAGAAGATGCATAAAAGATTGATTTTAATTTCGAAAGTGTTAGTCTCCTTAAATGGAATTTATGTATAAATAAATGTGTAGAGAAATCTTATATCAAATAAAAGAATTCTCTTTTTTAAAAAAAAAAAGATATGAAATGTGATAAGATGTGATAAGAGGTGTATGAGATGTGATAAGAATTGATAAGATGCGTATGGAAGTTGATAGGATGTGATAAGAGGTGTGTTAAGAGGTGATAAGATGCTTATGAAATAAGTTAGGATGTGATAAGATGAATTAAGATGTGTATGGGGGGATGAGGTAAGAAGTGTATGTGATAGGATAAGATGTATATGGGTTGTGATAGGGCGAGAATGGATATGATGTAAAAGATTAGATGTGAAGGTATATGGGGTTATATAAATGGGAATGTGAAAAATGGATGTATGTATGTGGATGTGTGGATATGGAGATGGGAGTGTGGATGTATGAACATGAAAATGGATATATGCATGAAGATGTATATGCATAGATGTAAATGTGGATGTAGATGTGGATGTATAGATGTGAATGGATGTGGATGTATAGATGTGAATGGAAATGTGGATGTGGATGTATGTGAATGTGGATGTAGATGTGGATGTATAGATGTGAATGTGGAATGTGGATGTGGATGTATGTATGTATGTGGATGTATAGATGTGGATGTATAGATGTGGATGTATGGGAATGTGGATGTGGATGTATGTAGATGTGGATGTAGATGTGGATGTATAGATGTGAATGGATGTGGATGTATAGAGGTGAATGGAAATGTGGATGTGGGTGTATGTGAATGTGGATGTAGATGTGGATGTATAGATGTGAATGTGGAATGTGGATGTGGATGTATGTATGTATGTGGATGTAGATGTGGATGTATAGATGTGAATGGGAATGGGGATGTGGATGTATGTGAATGTGAATGTAGATGTGGATGTATGTGAATGTGAATGTAGATGTGAATGTGGAATGTGGATGTGGATGTATGTATGTATGTGGATGTAGATGTGGATATATGGATGTGTATGTATGAATGTGGATATGGGATGTGGATGTATAAATGAGGATGTGAAAATGGAGATAAGCATGTAGATGTGGATGTATGGATGTGAATGTGGATGTGGATGTGGATGTATGGATGTGGATATGGATGTGAATATATGATATGTGATGTGAAGGAATCTGAAGTGAAGAGATGGAAAAGGAGGTGATTGGATGAGTACACATATACATGGAATGTGGAATAAGTAATGCGGATTAATGAGGGATAATGTGGAAAAATGAGAGTTAATATAGAAACTGTATTTGTAAACTGTTTGTAAATGCTGTTTGTAAATGGCTGTTTTATGTCAAGAATGCTGGGGAAGCATTTTGACCGTCTTGTGATTAAGGTCGTGGAGACCTAACTGATAAAGTTGCAACTGCTGACGGAGAGTCAATGGAGGACGTCTCGCGTAGCAAGGTCGACCGAGGTCTTGACCAGCCTCGGTTCGATTAAAATGGTGAGCTTCCGGTACGGTGGATGAGGGACCAAGGAAGCGGCCTATGAGTGAAGCGCTAGGTCACCTGCGAAGGATCCTAGAGGGTGCTGACCATACGGTGCTCGGGCTCTGGGTCGCCTAGGATACCCACGCGTGCGTCGAGGAAGATATTGGAACAAGGAGTAAGAGTTGTTTTCTGGAACCGGGCATGGATCTGGTTGACTGACCTTGCTGGTCCTCAACGGATGAGTCCATGGCTCTTTTATATGGATCTGTTGGTTGATCTTGCTGATCTTCAACAAGAGTCCATCTTGATAAGTGATTATATTGTTGAGTATTATGGGCTAGGAACTATTGAAACGGCCCCTGTGTGGACAGGTGGTGAGCGTTCTAGTTGCCAATGATGCCATAGATACTCTGATGAAGGAATAATGGGAAATTATGAATCAACTGGATAATTTGGGAGATTGTGATCAGTGGTACTATGGTTTCATTAAAGGATTGTTTTAAAGTTAGCTGATGCTAAGAAAAAGGCAATTTTCATATTGGGTGTGTAAGTGGTGTGGCTAGTTTTATGTTTGCATGAAATTCCGGCTAGGGGGCCTTGGAACTCTTTTCCTTGGTACCCGGGACAAAACCTAACCAAATTCCAAATTGGATCCCATCACTACAGTGGTTGGGCGGTTGGCTAACCCATGGGATCGGATGGGGTTAGGCTGGACTGATGGATCCGTAAATCGAGACTCAATTTCTGTTATTACGATAGATAAAGTAAATCCCGGATAGTAATTGTTCTATGGATAGGAATCAACGGCTGTGCCTCCTTGGTGGGGAAAAAAGCGTTGATCCCAATGATCCAAGTGCAAGTTTCTTCCTTGATCTGACCAAGTATCTTTATAGATGCAGTCGGATCTGTTTGATCAGTAAGAGTTTTGACTACGTTAGAGTAAAAATTATCCTGGTGGAATCGCCCGTGCTTTCCGGATAAGGGAAGTTTTTCCGGGTCTGGTTTTGGAAAAACCGACGGATTAGTCTTTTGTCCGGATATCCGTGGACGAGGCCCGAGTGTGGGACCCTGCCTCGCGCAAGAAGTGCTACTTCCGCTGCTAGTACCCCGAATCCGTTGCGCGGTGGGAACAGGGGGATCTCACAGTTGGTATCAGAGCATTTGGTTAATAAAGATCAATTGAGAAGACAAATAGGTCAGAAATTTATCAAGAAACACAAAAAGGTTGTAATTGTGTGATATAATTCATACAATTTGATATTCAAATTGAAATTCGTAATTTGGTAATTGGGTCTTCAGATGGAAGTACCGCAATTATATAGAATCCTTGACTTGCTTGAGGCCTAGACATGATGGTATTTACCTTATAATTCCAAGGGCCGTGACTATCCGTATATACCGAGAGTATAACTGCAGCTCTTTACTGACAGTATATACGAGTAAATCTAAGACTTGAAATTATAAGCGTTAATGCTATCCAGATGATGAATTTGAATGTGGTTGATATGATTTTTAATTCTGTTTAGGAACTGATGAATTGATTGGGATTCTGATTGAAAAATGATGATTTTTGAAATTTAGTTGAAATATAATAACTTGAGCAAAACCGCAATGAGGATGAATGGGACGAGTCCCTGTAATGATAAATGATGATAATGATTTCAACAAATCACTATGAGATTAGTGGGTTGTGCTGTCAGATTGCTGCTATTAATACTTGACCGGTAGATCAAGTTAAGGGATGTCAAATTGAGAACTTGCTTGACTGAAGTTCCGTGGAGGAATGTTCCAAAGGAAATTTTTCGGTCTAATGGACTATTATCATGTTAAATGAATTGTTATTTAATGATGAGTTCTATATAAGGGATATTTATCCCAGTGTTCTGTTGGGTTGACCAGAATATAAGCAACCCCCAGAATAAAAATTGGATCTTAAGAAAAAGAGTTGTCCTCTACCTTGCGAGATGAGGACATCTCGCACTTTTTTAAGTGGGGTAGAATGTAAAATTTCTCCCCAGTTATTGAAGTATTCAAAAATAAGAATCTCCCTTCTGATCTTATAACTATTCTCTCTCTAATATATAAATTTTGACAGAATCATGAGACGAGGAAACCGTAGCCGTCAGCAGCAGCCAGACCCTATCCTTGAAGATAACGAACTTGACCCTGATGTTCGCAAGGCTCTTCATAGGACTCAGCCAGGACCCTTCAAAGGAGAAGGGGAGAACCTGGGTGAGACTGTGGAGAAATGGGTGGAAGCCATGGAAGAGTATTTTGACGTCACAGGTTATAATGAGCTGAGCAAAATGGCTCTTGGCCGGTTGAAAATAGTGGAAACAGCCAGGGTAGCATGGAGGAACCACTGTGACACCAACCGTCTGAATAGAAATACTCAATCTTGGAATGACCTAAAAACCTATTTGAGAAAGAGATTTTGTCCCCCTGGATTTTTGGAAACCAAAATGAACGAATTTTTAGAACTAAAGCAGGAGAACAAAACCATTGAAGAATATCACCAGGCCTTTGCTCTTCTACTCAAATACTCACCACCTCTAGACGAAGAACAGCTCATGGCCAGGTTCATTCGGGGAATGAACGAACCCTTAGACACATTGGTCAAAAATGCCAAACCAGTGTCCATGGCTGAAGCAGTAAAAATGGCAAAGGATTTTGCCAAGGCCTTTGTAGTAAAGGTCCCGCCAAAGCCTGCACCCTCTAACTTTAAAAGATTCCAAGCCCAGGAAGGTACTTCAAACTTTCCACCCCCAAAGAGGCAGCAAGGACCAATTCAGAATCAAGATGCAGGAAGATTCCAAAGTGAAGGAAGATCCTTCCCCCAGAATACTTTCTCAGGAGGACCATCTATTTTAAGGATGCAGAACAATGAGACCAGAAGTGAGAACCGGTGTTTTGGATGCCAAGGTTTTGGTCATCAGTTAAAAGACTGCCCAACTCCTGCCATGTCAAGGGGACAGGGAAGTCTAGGACCCCGAATTCAGAGACCAATTCCTTCATACCAGTCTAATCAGGGTCCGTCTCGCCCAAGCCAGGATAACCCCAGAAGAACTCCAAATCAACCATCTGCCTCTACCCAGAGTAACCTCAGAACTCCTTTCCAGAATAGGGGCAACCAAAGAGAAAGAATTCCACCTCAGACTGCAGCAGCCAGAGCAGTCACAATTGCAGAAGAAGTAGAAGAGGAAAGAAGGGCAGATCCTTACTGCAATTGAAAAAAAAAAAAAACCCAAGGCTTAACCGACAATTCTCAAGTCATCCATAAGCCAGCAGAATACCAGGGAAAAATCGACCGTCCACTTCCAAGGCGTAACGTTGAATGTGATTGAAGAAGAAAAAGATGATGAAAGAGAGCATACTCCACCTGCGAGATGAGGACATCTCGCGTTTTTTAAGTGGGGTAGAATGTAAGATTCCTCTCCCAACCCCTTTTTGATGTCTAGTATATTCCCCTGTAATCAATTCCTTTTCTGAAATATAAGAGATCTTGTTTGTGACTGTTTTAACCTAGAGAGAGAAAATATTCTAGAGAGAGAATATTTAGATTTTGAATATTTTTGGATAGAAAAGTATCTCTTATAATTCAGATGAGTTCCCCTGAAACAGAAATTTAAAAAGAATTTTCCAATGTGCAATTGGAATTAATTGGAAATAGGTATAAAGAACCTTAGCCTAAGGGTCTAGATTTTCAGAAATCTTTAGACTATGGTCCAATTAAGGTTTCTATGGGCCAATAGCATCAATCCATGTGTAGGGAGGAGATAAATCCAAATTGTAAAAAGAAAATACCCAAAAATGAGTAAATGCTCACATAAGATGAAGAGTTGAAAATGTACAAGGTTTATTAGTAAAAAATTATGAGCAATATTAAAAGTATGACATATGTAAGGAAGAGGAGTTCTTTAAAGGAGGTGCATATTTCACATAAGATGAAGAGTTGAAAATGTACAAGGTTTATTAGAAAAAAATTATGAGCAATATTAAAAGTATGACATATGTAAGGAAGAGGAGTTCTTTAAAGGAGGTGCATATTTCACATAAGATGAAGAGTTGAAAATGTACAAGGTTTATTAGAAAAAAATTATGAGCAATATTAAAAGTATGACATATGTAAGGAAGGGGAGTTCTTTAAAGGAGGTGCATATTTCACATAAGATGAAGAGTTGAAAATGTACAAGGTTTATTAGTAAAAAACTATGAGCAATATTAAAAATATGACATATGTAAGGAAGGGGAGTTCTTTAAAGGAGGTGCATATTTCACATGCTTGAATGAGTTTTAAACTCATAAAAATTGAGATATTTCATCTCTCCTCTCTCCTCATTTAAGTCTAGTTCCAAAAAGTTAGCTTAACTGACCTAAAAATGGTCAAATATTGACCAAACTGATTTAGAAAATTCTAGAATCAGTTTGTTTGGTTAGGAGCTCAATTTTTCCTATAAATAGAAGCCTCCCCCTTGTTGAAAAATAGTTAGTGTTTATGCATCGTTACTCTACTCCACCTAAGCCAAGAACTGTGAATTCATTTAATAATTCACTAGTTTTTGGAGCTTCCCTCTTTCTTCAATCCCCATTAGTGGTTCCATCAACATACTTAACCAATTGATTGGTTGGGGGCCTCTACCGTGAACAAAGAATCAAGCAAGTTGTAAGAAATGGTCATACTCATGACCCGTTCTCAATCCAAATCAAGCTTTTCATAAAGCTTTTCCTTAATCCAAGATTAAGCTATGCTTGAGGCCAATTTAATGGCTTTTTTCTATGCTTTTAGTTTATGCATATTGATGATTCAATCCACTATAGATTAATGATCCAATTAGAGATCATTTTAATTATTTCCTTAATGATAAGCTTTATCCCTTAGAAAAAATTGAGATTTATCAGTCATAGTAGCGGAGCTATGGCAAAATTTTTATAAAAATTATGCATAAAATAATTTCATTCAAAGCATAAAAAGAGGACTTCCTACCATATTCTAGGAATTATCATCCTAGATTAATTGAAAGAATTTCATTATAATCATGGAGAAATGGAATTTTAATATCATGCATAAAAGATAATTTTTTTATATCAAAAGTGTTACTTTTATCATTTTTAATTTTCATGCATAGAAGGATGCATAAAGGAAAATTTTTATATCAAAAGTGTTACTTTTATCATTTTTAAATTTTCATGCATAGAAGTATGCATAAAGGAAAATTTTTATATCAAAAGTGTTACTTTTATCATTTTTAATTTTCATGCATAGAAGTATGCATAAAGGAAAATTTTTATATCAAAAGTGTTACTTTTATCATTTTTAATTTTCATGCATAGAAGTATGCATAAAGGAAAATTTTTATATTAAAAGTGTTACTTTTATCATTTTTAATTTTCATGCATAGAAGTATGCATAAAGGAAAAATTTTTATATCAAAAGTGTTACTTTTATCATATTGGATTTCATGCATATAGGTATGCATAAAAGTTATTCTTTTTATACTAAAAGTATGATTTTCCTCATAAATGGATTTTATGCTTAACTTAGATGCATAAGAGAAATTCTTTTATTCTAAAAGTATAATTCTCTACCAAATTGAAATCATGCATAAGAAGATGCATAAAAGATTGATTTTAATTTCGAAAGTGTTAGTCTCCTTAAATGGAATTTATGTATAAATAAATGTGTAGAGAAATCTTATATCAAATAAAAGAATTCTCTTTTTAATAAAAAAAAAAGATATGAAATGTGATAAGATGTGATAAGAGGTGTATGAGATGTGATAAGAATTGATAAGATGCGTATGGAAGTTGATAGGATGTGATAAGAGGTGTGTTAAGAGGTGATAAGATGCTTATGAAATAAGTTAGGATGTGATAAGATGAATTAAGATGTGTATGGGGGGATGAGGTAAGAAGTGTATGTGATAGGATAAGATGTATATGGGTTGTGATAGGGCGAGAATGGATGTGATGTAAAAGATTAGATGTGAAGGTATATGGGGTTATATAAATGGGAATGTGAAAAATGGATGTATGTATGTGGATGTGTGGATATGGAGATGGGAGTGTGGATGTATGAACATGAAAATGGATATATGCATGAAGATGTATATGCATAGATGTAAATGTGGATGTAGATGTGGATGTATAGATGTGAATGGATGTGGATGTATAGATGTGAATGGAAATGTGGATGTGGATGTATGTGAATGTGGATGTATAGATGTGAATGTGGAATGTGGATGTGGATGTATGTATGTATGTGGATGTATAGATGTGGATGTATAGATGTGGATGTATGGGAATGTGGATGTGGATGTATGTAGATGTGGATGTAGATGTGGATGTATAGATGTGAATGGATGTGGATGTATAGATGTGAATGGAAATGTGGATGTGGGTGTATGTGAATGTGGATGTAGATGTGGATGTATAGATGTGAATGTGGAATGTGGATGTGGATGTATGTATGTATGTGGATGTAGATGTGGATGTATAGATGTGAATGGGAATGGGGATGTGGATGTATGTGAATGTGAATGTAGATGTGGATGTATGTGAATGTGAATGTAGATGTGAATGTGGAATGTGGATGTGGATGTATGTATGTATGTGGATGTAGATGTGGATATATGGATGTGTATGTATGAATGTGGATATGGGATGTGGATGTATAAATGAGGATGTGAAAATGGAGATAAGCATGTAGATGTGGATGTATGGATGTGAATGTGGATGTGGATGTGGATGTATGGATGTGGATATGGATGTGAATATATGATATGTGATGTGAAGGAATCTGAAGTGAAGAGATGGAAAAGGAGGTGATTGGATGAGTACACATATACATGGAATGTGGAATAAGTAATGCGGATTAATGAGGGATAATGTGGAAAAATGAGAGTTAATATAGAAACTGTATTTGTAAACTGTTTGTAAATGCTGTTTGTAAATGGCTGTTTTATGTCAAGAATGCTGGGGAAGCATTTTGACCGTCTTGTGATTAAGGTCGTGGAGACCTAACTGATAAAGTTGCAACTGCTGACGGAGAGTCAATGGAGGACGTCTCGCGTAGCAAGGTCGACCGAGGTCTTGACCAGCCTCGGTTCGATTAAAATGGTGAGCTTCCGGTACGGTGGATGAGGGACCAAGGAAGCGGCCTATGAGTGAAGCGCTAGGTCACCTGCGAAGGATCCTAGAGGGTGCTGACCATACGGTGCTCGGGCTCTGGGTCGCCTAGGATACCCACGCGTGCGTCGAGGAAGATATTGGAACAAGGAGTAAGAGTTGTTTTCTGGAACCGGGCATGGATCTGGTTGACTGACCTTGCTGGTCCTCAACGGATGAGTCCATGGCTCTTTTATATGGATCTGTTGGTTGATCTTGCTGATCTTCAACAAGAGTCCATCTTGATAAGTGATTATATTGTTGAGTATTATGGGCTAGGAACTATTGAAACGGCCCCTGTGTGGACAGGTGGTGAGCGTTCTAGTTGCCAATGATGCCATAGATACTCTGATGAAGGAATAATGGGAAATTATGAATCAACTGGATAATTTGGGAGATTGTGATCAGTGGTACTATGGTTTCATTAAAGGATTGTTTTAAAGTTAGCTGATGCTAAGAAAAAGGCAATTTTCATATTGGGTGTGTAAGTGGTGTGGCTAGTTTTATGTTTGCATGAAATTCCGGCTAGGGGGCCTTGGAACTCTTTTCCTTGGTACCCGGGACAAAACCTAACCAAATTCCAAATTGGATCCCATCACTACAGTGGTTGGGCGGTTGGCTAACCCATGGGATCGGATGGGGTTAGGCTGGACTGATGGATCCGTAAATCGAGACTCAATTTCTGTTATTACGATAGATAAAGTAAATCCCGGATAGTAATTGTTCTATGGATAGGAATCAACGGCTGTGCCTCCTTGGTGGGGAAAAAAGCGTTGATCCCAATGATCCAAGTGCAAGTTTCTTCCTTGATCTGACCAAGTATCTTTATAGATGCAGTCGGATCTGTTTGATCAGTAAGAGTTTTGACTACGTTAGAGTAAAAATTATCCTGGTGGAATCGCCCGTGCTTTCCGGATAAGGGAAGTTTTTCCGGGTCTGGTTTTGGAAAAACCGACGGATTAGTCTTTTGTCCGGATATCCGTGGACGAGGCCCGAGTGTGGGACCCTGCCTCGCGCAAGAAGTGCTACTTCCGCTGCTAGTACCCCGAATCCGTTGCGCGGTGGGAACAGGGGGATCTCACAGTTGGTATCAGAGCATTTGGTTAATAAAGATCAATTGAGAAGACAAATAGGTCAGAAATTTATCAAGAAACACAAAAAGGTTGTAATTGTGTGATATAATTCATACAATTTGATATTCAAATTGAAATTCGTAATTTGGTAATTGGGTCTTCAGATGGAAGTACCGCAATTATATAGAATCCTTGACTTGCTTGAGGCCTAGACATGATGGTATTTACCTTATAATTCCAAGGGCCGTGACTATCCGTATATACCGAGAGTATAACTGCAGCTCTTTACTGACAGTATATACGAGTAAATCTAAGACTTGAAATTATAAGCGTTAATGCTATCCAGATGATGAATTTGAATGTGGTTGATATGATTTTTAATTCTGTTTAGGAACTGATGAATTGATTGGGATTCTGATTGAAAAATGATGATTTTTGAAATTTAGTTGAAATATAATAACTTGAGCAAAACCGCAATGAGGATGAATGGGACGAGTCCCTGTAATGATAAATGATGATAATGATTTCAACAAATCACTATGAGATTAGTGGGTTGTGCTGTCAGATTGCTGCTATTAATACTTGACCGGTAGATCAAGTTAAGGGATGTCAAATTGAGAACTTGCTTGACTGAAGTTCCGTGGAGGAATGTTCCAAAGGAAATTTTTCGGTCTAATGGACTATTATCATGTTAAATGAATTGTTATTTAATGATGAGTTCTATATAAGGGATATTTATCCCAGTGTTCTGTTGGGTTGACCAGAATATAAGCAACCCCCAGAATAAAAATTGGATCTTAAGAAAAAGATTTGTCCTCTACCTTGCGAGATGAGGACATCTCGCACTTTTTTAAGTGGGGTAGAATGTAAAATTTCTCCCCAGTTATTGAAGTATTCAAAAATAAGAATCTCCCTTCTGATCTTATAACTATTCTCTCTCTAATATATAAATTTTGACAGAATCATGAGACGAGGAAACCGTAGCCGTCAGCAGCAGCCAGACCCTATCCTTGAAGATAACGAACTTGACCCTGATGTTCGCAAGGCTCTTCATAGGACTCAGCCAGGACCCTTCAAAGGAGAAGGGGAGAACCTGGGTGAGACTGTGGAGAAATGGGTGGAAGCCATGGAAGAGTATTTTGACGTCACAGGTTATAATGAGCTGAGCAAAATGGCTCTTGGCCGGTTGAAAATAGTGGAAACAGCCAGGGTAGCATGGAGGAACCACTGTGACACCAACCGTCTGAATAGAAATACTCAATCTTGGAATGACCTAAAAACCTATTTGAGAAAGAGATTTTGTCCCCCTGGATTTTTGGAAACCAAAATGAACGAATTTTTAGAACTAAAGCAGGAGAACAAAACCATTGAAGAATATCACCAGGCCTTTGCTCTTCTACTCAAATACTCACCACCTCTAGACGAAGAACAGCTCATGGCCAGGTTCATTCGGGGAATGAACGAACCCTTAGACACATTGGTCAAAAATGCCAAACCAGTGTCCATGGCTGAAGCAGTAAAAATGGCAAAGGATAACAAACACATAGAGGGATTTGCACATGAGGATGTGATGCATACTTTAGATCATGCACATACACACATGGATACAATAGGTCTTGCCTCGAATGTTTTGAGTTGTGCTACATCGGGAAATGGCATCGATTCTCCCATCTGACTTTGCATGATGCTGACTATGAGCTATATGCATTCGGTTCCTGTGATTGAAAATGACCCAATGTTTTGCGGAGCCACAACATTTACCGCTTGGGTACATCACTTTTGGCATTTGCGGTGTATGGTTTCTGTCTATGTGGCTCTACATTTAGATACGCGTATGGCACATCCTAGTCTTGGCTTGCATAATGGTTCTTCCGAGCAAAGGCTCACTAGTCAATTTTTTAAGAAAGATTTATTTTAATTTTCTTTACCAGGGCCAGTGTTCGTGAAGTCCATGGATCACAAGTGATTGGCGCATCGATAATTTAAGAAACATGACAAGCTTCATTTTAATTTTTAAAAAAGGTAGCGTCATCGAGCTTAGCTCTTAGCTTAGTGGCCGTCGTCAAGCTCTTGGAGCTCTCAACTCTTTGATCACCACATCACCAACATCACAAGAGAGCCAAGGTCAGTGGTGGCCAATAGCGTTAGAAGGAGAAGGTGAGGGAGGAAAAAAAACAAAATGCTTAGATTATAGGTTTTATTTTTCTACCTTTTCACATAGTTCCCTTTAGGCCCTAACTTGATGGCCGTTCACATTGTTGCCATCTAACCCTATGGCCATTCACATCGCTTGGGGATCCTCTGCACCATTTTGGCCACTTCATTCACACCCGAGCTATTGACCTACCTCTTATAATGTCACTTTATGCTACGGTTTGCTCACTCGAGGTGTTTGTGAGGGATGATCACTATGGTGTTGTAGCCCGGGCCTCTTCACACATGATTGCATTTTGTGAGTTGCGGTGGTTTTATTCTCACGTGGGATGTTTGTAAGGGCTGATCACTATGGTGTTTGCTTTCAATGCATTGTGGGGTTGGTTCACACGGCTTGGGTTCTTGGTGATTACTCACACCTCTTATAATCTCATTTACTCCAGGGTTTGCTCACATGAGGTGTTTGTGAGGGATGATAACTATGGTGTGGTGGGGCCTCTTCACACATGATTGCATTTCGTGAGTTGTGGGGGTTTTATTCTCACCTAGGATGCTTGTGAGGGCTGATCACTATAGTGTTTGCTTTTAATGCATTGTGGGATTGGTTTGCAGGGCTTGGGCTTTTCTTGGTGATTATTCACACACATTGTGTATTGTGTTTTGGGGAGTACACTTTGGGTTGTGTATTCATATGTGACCATGGTATTCATATACTTTGGGTGCTGTATTCATATGCCACTACTTTCACCCTTCATTTGATTGCCAAGGTGCGAGAGTTCACACCATCATCGTCATCATTGACATCACTATATTACCATAGAGATCCTTATCTTAGGAGTTTCCCCTCATGCATTGACTTCATGGCTCTCTGGTTGATATTTTGAGTTGCCATTTTGTGTCACAGTTCACATATCTTTCATAGATCTAGTTCACACATGCTTTTAGTGCTTCAAGGCATAGACCTCTATACCCTCATTTGTAGACTTCATGCTCATGCCACGGTTGGATGTTCGAGCTTGCGGGTTCGTTACGTAGAAAATCGTGTCTTCATCGATTCATTGCTCGGTTACCTCGACACATATGGTTTGGCATTGTTTTAGCATGGGGACTAGTCTTCTTTGGTGACTTGTACGAATGTCCTACACTCTTGAGCCACCATGATTTGCTCCTGATGGTGTCAATTACACCGTGCGAATACAGATGGTGATAATGTATTTTACACTCATACACATGACGATATATCGCATGTACACGCATATGATGATATCGATGTATCACACACACATGATGATAGTGATATACGTGCACATGATGTTGATGATAGTGATAGTGATAGTAACAGTGATAGTGTTAGAGATAGTGTGTGAGCTTTGGGCATGATCTCAAGGGCCTATAGGGATGGCATCTAGCATTACGTGTGTTAATATATCTAGGCCTACCTGCCTTCCTAGGGATCATAGCTTGGCATTAGATGATCTCACGGGTCAACATTTGATTATTGATGCATCCATTAACACACACGAGGTTAGCGATACCTTGCATGGGGAGTCATGGGATACACGTGAGCGTAGGATTGCATTTCTTGTGCTAGATATATCAAGATATTCTTCTGGGGCTTTCGCGTGTGGAGGCATTCACGATACTACTTGTAGTTCTCATAGTTTACCTGGCAATGTTTATGTGGGTATAGTGCATATATTTGAGCACTCAGTCATTAATCCATGAGGGCAGTGTTGACTTTACTGAGGTAAGAATTCATAGGAGATATATGATTATGTATATGGATATAGAGAGTTTTACATTTCCTTAGATCCAGTGTATTGATGGAGATAGACCCTACCTACGAGGATTGCTTCTGAGTGACGACCTTGGACAAACAATCTAGGATTAGTGACTTCTAGATGATGACTCCACTTAATCTCTTATGCGCGGATATGTTGTCGGTCTTTAGTGATGATGACGTTTATGATGATCTTGATGATTATATTTTTACCTTGGAGGATAACAAACACATAGAGGGATTTGCACATGAGGATGTGATGCATACTTTAGATCATGCACATACACACATGGATACAATAGGCCTTGCCTCGAATGTTTTGAGTTGTGCTACATCGGGAAATGGCATCGATTCTCCCATCTAACTTTGCATGATGCTGACTATGAGCTATATGCATTCGGTTCCTGTGATTGAAAACGACCCAATGTTTTGCGGAGCCACAACATTTACCGCTTGGGTACATCACTTTTGGCATTTGCGGTGTATGGTTTCTGTCTATGTGGCTCGACATTTAGATACGCGTATGGCACATCCTAGTCTTGGCTTGCATAATGGTTCTTCCGAGCAAAGGCTCACTAGTCAATGTTTTAAGAAAGATTTATTTTAATTTTCTTTACCAGGGCCAGTGTTTGTGAAGTCCATGGATCACAAGTGATTGGCGCATCGATAATTTAAGAAACATGACAAGCTTCATTTTAATTTTTAAAAAAGGTAGCGTCATCGAGCTTAGCTCTTAGCTTAGTGGCCGTCGTCAAGCTCTTGGAGCTCTCAACTCTTTGATCACCACATCACCAACATCACAAGAGAGCCAAGGTCAGTGGTGGCCAATAGCGTTAGAAGGAGAAGGTGAGGGAGGAAAAAAAACAAAATGCTTAGATTATAGGTTTTATTTTTCTACCTTTTCACATAGTTCCCTTTAGGCCCTAACTTGATGGCCGTTCACATTGTTGCCATCTAACCCTATGGCCATTCACATCGCTTGGGGATCCTCTGCACCATTTTGGCCACTTCATTCACACCCGAGCTATTGACCTACCTCTTATAATGTCACTTTATGCTACGGTTTGCTCACTCGAGGTGTTTGTGAGGGATGATCACTATGGTGTTGTAGCCCGGGCCTCTTCACACATGATTGCATTTTGTGAGTTGCGGTGGTTTTATTCTCACGTGGGATGTTTGTAAGGGCTGATCACTATGGTGTTTGCTTTCAATGCATTGTGGGGTTGGTTCACACGGCTTGGGTTCTTGGGGAGTACACTTTGGGTTGTGTATTCATATGTGACCATGGTATTCATATACTTTGGGTGCTGTATTCATATGCCACTACTTTCACCCTTCATTTGATTGCCAAGGTGCGAGAGTTCACACCATCATCGTCATCATTGACATCACTATATTACCATAGAGATCCTTATCTTAGGAGTTTCCCCTCATGCATTGACTTCATGGCTCTCTGGTTGATATTTTGAGTTGCCATTTTGTGTCACAGTTCACATATCTTTCATAGATCTAGTTCACACATGCTTTTAGTGCTTCAAGGCATAGACCTCTATACCCTCATTTGTAGACTTCATGCTCATGCCACGGTTGGATGTTCGAGCTTGCGGGTTGGTTACGTAGGAAATCCTGTCTTCATCGATTCATTACTCGGTTACCTCGACACATATGGTTTGGCATTGTTTTAGCATGGGGACTAGTCTTCTTTGGTGACTTGTACGAATGTTCTACACTCTTGAGCCACCATGATTTGCTCCTGATGGTGTCAATTACACCGTGCGAATGCAGATGGTGATGATGTATTTTACACTCATACACATGACGATATATCGCATGTACACGCATATGATGATATCGATGTATCACACACACATGATGATAGTGATATACGTGCACATGATGTTGATGATAGTGATAGTGATAGTGACAGTGATAGTGTTAGAGATAGTGTGTGAGCTTTGGGCATGATCTCAAGGGCCTATAGGGATGGCATCTAGCATTACGTGTGTTAATATATCTAGGCCTACCTGCCTTCCTAGGGATCATAGCTTGGCATTAGATGATCTCACGGGTCAACATTTGATTATTGATGCATCCATTAACACACACGAGGTTAGCGATACCTTGCATGGGGAGTCATGGGATACACGTGAGCGTAGGATTGCATTTCTTGTGCTAGATATATCAAGATATTCTTCTGGGGCTTTCGCGTGTGGAGGCATTCACGATACTACTTGTAGTTCTCATAGTTTCCCTGGCAATGTTTATGTGGGTATAGTGCATATATTTGAGCACTCAGTCATTAATCCATGAGGGCAGTGTTGACTTTACTGAGGTAAGAATTCATAGGAGATATATGATTATGTATATGGATATAGAGAGTTTTACATTTCCTTAGATCCAGTGTATTGATGGAGATAGACCCTACCTATGAGGATTGCTTCTGAGTGACGACCTTGGACAAACAATCTAGGATTAGTGACTTCTAGATGATGACTCCACTTAATCTCTTATGCGCGGATATGTTGTCGGTCTTTAGTGATGATGAGGTTTATGATGATCCTGATGATTATATTTTTACCTTGGAGGATAACAAACACATAGAGGGATTTGCACATGAGGATGTGATGCATACTTTAGATCATGCACATACACACATGGATACAATAGGCCTTGCCTCGAATGTTTTGAGTTGTGCTACATCGGGAAATGGCATCGATTCTCCCATCTGACTTTGCATGATGATGACTATGAGCTATATGCATTCGGTTCCTGTGATTGAAAACGACCCAATGTTTTGCGGAGCCACAACATTTACCGCTTGGGTACATCACTTTTGGCATTTGCGGTGTATGGTTTCTGTCTATGTGGCTCGACATTTAGATACGCGTATGGCACATCCTAGTCTTGGCTTGCATAATGGTTCTTCCGAGCAAAGGCTCACTAGTCAATGTTTTAAGAAAGATTTATTTTAATTTTCTTTACCAGGGCCAGTGTTCGTGAAGTCCATGGACCACAAGTGATTGGCGCATCGATAATTTAAGAAACATGACAAGCTTCATTTTAATTTTTAAAAAAGGTAGCGTCATCGAGCTTAGCTCTTAGCTTAGTGGCCGTCGTCAAGCTCTTGGAGCTCTCAACTCTTTGATCACCACATCACCAACATCACAAGAGATCCAAGGTCAGTGGTGGCCAATAGCGTTAGAAGGAGAAGGTGAGGGAGGAAAAAAAACAAAATGCTTAGATTATAGGTTTTATTTTTCTACCTTTTCACATAGTTCCCTTTAGGCCCTAACTTGATGGTCGTTCACATTGCTGCCATCTAACCCTATGGCCATTCACATCGCTTGGGGATCCTCTACACCATTTTGGCCACTTCATTCACACCCGAGCTATTGACCTACCTCTTATAATGTCACTTTATGCTACGGTTTGCTCACTCGAGGTGTTTGTGAGGGATGATCACTATGGTGTTGTAGCCCGGGCCTCTTCACACATGATTGCATTTTGTGAGTTGCGGTGGTTTTATTCTCACGTGGGATGTTTGTAAGGGCTGATCACTATGGTGTTTGCTTTCAATGCATTGTGGGGTTGGTTCACACGGCTTGGGTTCTTGGTGATTACTCACACCTCTTATAATCTCATTTACTCCAGGGTTTGCTCACACGAGGTGTTTGTGAGGGATGATAACTATGGTGTGGTGGGGCCTCTTCACACATGATTGCATTTCGTGAGTTGTGGGGGTTTTATTCTCACCTAGGATGCTTGTGAGGGCTGATCACTATAGTGTTTGCTTTTAATGCATTGTGGGATTGGTTTGCAGGGCTTGGGCTTTTCTTGGTGATTATTCACACACATTGTGTATTGCGTTTTGGGGAGTACACTTTGGGTTGTGTATTCATATGTGACCATGGTATTCATATACTTTGGGTGCTGTATTCATATGCCACTACTTTCACCCTTCATTTGATTGCCAAGGTGCGAGAGTTCACACCATCATCGTAAATCATTGACGTCACTATATTACCATAGAGATCCTTATCTTAGGAGTTTCCCCTCATGCATTGACTTCATGGCTCTCTGGTTGATATTTTGAGTTGCCATTTTGTGTCACAGTTCACATATCTTTCATAGATCTAGTTCACACATGCTTTTAGTGCTTCAAGGCATAGACCTCTATACCCTCATTTGTAGACTTCATGCTCATGCCACGGTTGGATGTTCGAGCTTGCGGGTTCGTTACGTAGGAAATCGTGTCTTCATCGATTCATTGCTCGGTTACCTCGACACATATGGTTTGGCATTGTTTTAGCATGGGGACTAGTCTTCTTTGGTGACTTGTACGAATGTCCTACACTCTTGAGCCACCATGATTTGCTCCTGATGGTGTCAATTACACCGTGCGAATGCAGACGGTGATGATGTATTTTACACTCATACACACGACGATATATCGCATGTACACGCATATGATGATATCGATGTATCACACACACATGATGATAGTGATATACGTGCACATGATGTTGATGATAGTGATAGTGATAGTGACAGTGATAGTGTTAGAGATAGTGTGTGAGCTTTGGGCATGATCTCAAGGGCCTATAGGGATGGCATCTAGCATTACGTGTGTTGATATATCTAGGCCTACCTGCCTTCCTAGGGATCATAGCTTGGCATTAGATGATCTCACGGGTCAACATTTGATTATTGATGCATCCATTAACACACACGAGGTTAGCGATACCTTGCATGGGGAGTCATGGGATACACGTGAGCGTAGGATTGCATTTCTTGTGCTAGATATATCAAGATATTCTTCTGGGGCTTTCGCGTGTGGAGGCATTCACGATACTACTTGTAGTTCTCATAGTTTACCTGGCAATGTTTATGTGGGTATAGTGCATATATTTGAGCACTCAGTCATTAATCCATGAGGGCAGTGTTGACTTTACTGAGGTAAGAATTCATAGGAGATATATGATTATGTATATGGATATAGAGAGTTTTACATTTCCTTAGATCCAGTGTATTGATGGAGATAGACCCTACCTACGAGGATTGCTTCTGAGTGACGACCTTGGACAAACAATCTAGGATTAGTGACTTCTAGATGATGACTCCACTTAATCTCTTATGCGCGGATATGTTCTCGGTCTTTAGTGATGATGACGTTTATGATGATCCTGATGATTATATTTTTACCTTGGAGGATAACAAACACATAGAGGGATTTGCACATGAGGATGTGATGCATACTTTAGATCATGCACATACACACATGGATACAATAGGCCTTGCCTCGAATGTTTTGAGTTGTGCTACATCGGGAAATGGCATCGATTCTCCCATCTGACTTTGCATGATGCTGACTATGAGCTATATGCATTCGGTTCCTGTGATTGAAAACGACCCAATGTTTTGCGGAGCCACAACATTTACCGCTTGGGTACATCACTTTTGGCATTTGCGGTGTATGGTTTCTATCTATGTGGCTCGACATTTAGATACGCGTATGGCACATCCTAGTCTTGGCTTGCATAATGGTTCTTCCGAGCAAAGGCTCACTAGTCAATGTTTTAAGAAAGATTTATTTTAATTTTCTTTACCAGGGCCAGTGTTCGTGAAGTCCATGGACCACAAGTGATTGGCGCATCGATAATTTAAGAAACATGACAAGCTTCATTTTAATTTTTAAAAAAGGTAGCGTCATCGAGCTTAGCTCTTAGCTTAGTGGCCGTCGTCAAGCTCTTGGAGCTCTCAACTCTTTGATCACCACATCACCAACATCACAAGAGAGCCAAGGTCAGTGGTGGCCAATAGCGTTAGAAGGAGAAGGTGAGGGAGGAAAAAAAACAAAATGCTTAGATTATAGGTTTTATTTTTCTACCTTTTCACGTAGTTCCCTTTAGGCCCTAACTTGATGGCCGTTCACATTGTTGCCATCTAACCCTATGGCCATTCACATCGCTTGGGGATCCTCTACACCATTTTGGCCACTTCATTCACACCCGAGCTATTGACCTACCTCTTATAATGTCACTTTATGCTACGGTTTGCTCACTCGAGGTGTTTGTGAGGGATGATCACTATGGTGTTGTAGCCCGGGCCTCTTCACACATGATTGCATTTTGTGAGTTGCGGTGGTTTTATTCTCACGTGGGATGTTTGTAAGGGCTGATCACTATGGTGTTTGCTTTCAATGCATTGTGGGGTTGGTTCACACGGCTTGGGTTCTTGGTGATTACTCACACCTCTTATAATCTCATTTACTCCAGGGTTTGCTCACACGAGGTGTTTGTGAGGGATGATAACTATGGTGTGGTGGGGCCTCTTCACACATGATTGCATTTCGTGAGTTGTGGGGGTTTTATTCTCACCTAGGATGCTTGTGAGGGCTGATCACTATAGTGTTTGCTTTTAATGCATTGTGGGATTGGTTTGCAGGGCTTGGGCTTTTCTTGGTGATTATTCACACACATTGTGTATTGCGTTTTGGGGAGTACACTTTGGGTTGTGTATTCATATGTGACCATGGTATTCATATACTTTGGGTGCTGTATTCATATGCCACTACTTTCACCCTTCATTTGATTGCCAAGGTGCGAGAGTTCACACCATCATCGTAAATCATTGACGTCACTATATTACCATAGAGATCCTTATCTTAGGAGTTTCCCCTCATGCATTGACTTCATGGCTCTCTGGTTGATATTTTGAGTTGCCATTTTGTGTCACACTTCACATATCTTTCATAGATCTAGTTCACACATGCTTTTAGTGCTTCAAGGCATAGACCTCTATACCCTCATTTGTAGACTTCATGCTCATGCCACGGTTGGATGTTCGAGCTTGCGGGTTCGTTACGTAGGAAATCGTGTCTTCATCGATTCATTGCTCGGTTACCTCGACACATATGGTTTGGCATTGTTTTAGCATGGGGACTAGTCTTCTTTGGTGACTTGTACGAATGTCCTACACTCTTGAGCCACCATGATTTGCTCCTGATGGTGTCAATTACACCGTGCGAATGCAGACGGTGATGATGTATTTTACACTCATACACACGACGATATATCGCATGTACACGCATATGATGATATCGATGTATCACACACACATGATGATAGTGATATACGTGCACATGATGTTGATGATAGTGATAGTGATAGTGACAGTGATAGTGTTAGAGATAGTGTGTGAGCTTTGTGCATGATCTCAAGGGCCTATAGGGATGGCATCTAGCATTACGTGTGTTGATATATCTAGGCCTACCTGCCTTCCTAGGGATCATAGCTTGGCATTAGATGATCTCACGGGTCAACATTTGATTATTGATGCATCCATTAACACACACGAGGTTAGCGATACCTTGCATGGGGAGTCATGGGATACACGTGAGCGTAGGATTGCATTTCTTGTGCTAGATATATCAAGATATTCTTCTGGGGCTTTCGCGTGTGGAGGCATTCACGATACTACTTGTAGTTCTCATAGTTTACCTGGCAATGTTTATGTGGGTATAGTGCATATATTTGAGCACTCAGTCATTAATCCATGAGGGCAGTGTTGACTTTACTGAGGTAAGAATTCATAGGAGATATATGATTATGTATATGGATATAGAGAGTTTTACATTTCCTTAGATCCAGTGTATTGATGGAGATAGACCCTACCTACGAGGATTGCTTCTGAGTGACGACCTTGGACAAACAATCTAGGATTAGTGACTTCTAGATGATGACTCCACTTAATCTCTTATGCGCGGATATGTTGTCGGTCTTTAGTGATGATGACGTTTATGATGATCCTGATGATTATATTTTTACCTTGGAGGATAACAAACACATAGAGGGATTTGCACATGAGGATGTGATGCATACTTTAGATCATGCACGTACACACATGGATACAATACGTCTTGCCTCGAATGTTTTGAGTTGTGCTACATCGGGAAATGGCATCGATTCTCCCATCTGACTTTGCATGATGCTGACTATGAGCTATATGCATTCGGTTCCTGTGATTGAAAACGACCCAATGTTTTGCGGAGCCACAACATTTACCGCTTGGGTACATCACTTTTGGCATTTGCGGTGTACGGTTTCTGTCTATGTGGCTCGACATTTAGATACGCGTATGGCACATCCTAGTCTTGGCTTGCATAATGGTTCTTCCGAGCAAAGGCTCACTAGTCAATGTTTTAAGAAAGATTTATTTTAATTTTCTTTACCAGGGCCAGTGTTCGTGAAGTCCATGGATCACAAGTGATTGGCGCATCGATAATTTAAGAAACATGACAAGCTTCATTTTAATTTTTAAAAAAGGTAGCGTCATCGAGCTTAGCTCTTAGCTTAGTGGCCGTCGTCAAGCTCTTGGAGCTCTCAACTCTTTGATCACCACATCACCAACATCACAAGAGAGCCAAGGTCAGTGGTGGCCAATAGCGTTAGAAGGAGAAGGTGAGGGAGGAAAAAAAACAAAATGCTTAGATTATAGGTTTTATTTTTCTACCTTTTCACATAGTTCCCTTTAGGCCCTAACTTGATGGCCGTTCACATTGCTGCCATCTAACCCTATGGCCATTCACATCGCTTGGGGATCCTCTACACCATTTTGGCCACTTCATTCACACCCGAGCTATTGACCTACCTCTTATAATGTCACTTTATGCTACGGTTTGCTCACTCGAGGTGTTTGTGAGGGATGATCACTATGGTGTTGTAGCCCGGGCCTCTTCACACATGATTGCATTTTGTGAGTTGCGGTGGTTTTATTCTCACGTGGGATGTTTGTAAGGGCTGATCACTATGGTGTTTGCTTTCAATGCATTGTGGGGTTGGTTCACACGGCTTGGGTTCTTGGTGATTACTCACACCTCTTATAATCTCATTTACTCCAGGGTTTGCTCACACGAGGTGTTTGTGAGGGATGATAACTATGGTGTGGTGGGGCCTCTTCACACATGATTACATTTCGTGAGTTGTGGGGGTTTTATTCTCACCTAGGATGCTTGTGAGGGCTGATCACTATAGTGTTTGCTTTTAATGCATTGTGGGATTGGTTTGCAGGGCTTGGGCTTTTCTTGGTGATTATTCACACACATTGTGTATTGCGTTTTGGGGAGTACACTTTGGGTTGTGTATTCATATGTGACCATGGTATTCATATACTTTGGGTGCTGTATTCATATGCCACTACTTTCACCCTTCATTTGATTGCCAAGGTGCGAGAGTTCACACCATCATCGTAAATCATTGACGTCACTATATTACCATAGAGATCCTTATCTTAGGAGTTTCCCCTCATGCATTGACTTCATGGCTCTCTGGTTGATATTTTGAGTTGCCATTTTGTGTCACAGTTCACATATCTTTCATAGATCTAGTTCACACATGCTTTTAGTGCTTCAAGGCATAGACCTCTATACCCTCATTTGTAGACTTCATGCTCATGCCACGGTTGGATGTTCGAGCTTGCGGGTTCGTTACGTAGGAAATCGTGTCTTCATCGATTCATTGCTCGGTTACCTCGACACATATGGTTTGGCATTGTTTTAGCATGGGGACTAGTCTTCTTTGGTGACTTGTACGAATGTCCTACACTCTTGAGCCACCATGATTTGCTCCTGATGGTGTCAATTACACCGTGCGAATGCAGACGGTGATGATGTATTTTACACTCATACACATGACGATATATCGCATGTACACGCATATGATGATATCGATGTATCACACACACATGATGATAGTGATATACGTGCACATGATGTTGATGATAGTGATAGTGATAGTGACAGTGATAGTGTTAGAGATAGTGTGTGAGCTTTGGGCATGATCTCAAGGGCCTATAGGGATGGCATCTAGCATTACGTGTGTTAATATATCTAGGCCTACCTGCCTTCCTAGGGATCATAGCTTGGCATTAGATGATCTCACGGGTCAACATTTGATTATTGATGCATCCATTAACACACACGAGGTTAGCGATACCTTGCATGGGGAGTCATGGGATACACGTGAGCGTAGGATTGCATTTCTTGTGCTAGATATATCAAGATATTCTTCTGGGGCTTTCGCGTGTGGAGGCATTCACGATACTACTTGTAGTTCTCATAGTTTACCTGGCAATGTTTATGTGGGTATAGTGCATATATTTGAGCACTCAGTCATTAATCCATGAGGGCAGTGTTGACTTTACTGAGGTCAGAATTCATAGGAGATATATGATTATGTATATGGATATAGAGAGTTTTACATTTCCTTAGATCCAGTGTATTGATGGAGATAGACCCTACCTACGAGGATTGCTTCTGAGTGACGACCTTGGACAAACAATCTAGGATTAGTGACTTCTAGATGATGACTCCACTTATCTCTTATGTGCGGATATGTTGTGGGTCTTTAGTGATGATGATGTTTATGATGATCCTGATGATTATATTTTTTACCTTGGAGGATAACAAACACATAGAGGGATTTGCACATGAGGATGTGATGCATACTTTAGATCATGCACGTACACACATGGATACAATAGGTCTTGTCTCGAATGTTTTGAGTTGTGCTACATCGGGAAATGGCATCGATTCTCCCATCTGACTTTGCATGATGCTGACTATGAGCTATATGCATTCGGTTCCTGTGATTGAAAACGACCCAATGTTTTGCGGAGCCACAACATTTACCGCTTGGGTACATCACTTTTGGCATTTGCGGTGTATGGTTTCTGTCTATGTGGCTCGACATTTAGATACGCGTATGGCACATCCTAGTCTTGGCTTGCATAATGGTTCTTCCGAGCAAAGGCTCACTAGTCAATGTTTTAAGAAAGATTTATTTTAATTTTCTTTACCAGGGCCAGTGTTCGTGAAGTCCATGGATCACAAGTGATTGGCGCATCGATAATTTAAGAAACATGACAAGCTTCATTTTAATTTTTAAAAAAGGTAGCGTCATCGAGCTTAGCTCTTAGCTTAGTGGCCGTCGTCAAGCTCTTGGAGCTCTCAACTCTTTGATCACCACATCACCAACATCACAAGAGAGCCAAGGTCAGTGGTGGTGGCCAATAGCGTTAGAAGGAGAAGGTGAGGGAGGGAAAAAAACAAAATGCTTAGATTATAGGTTTTATTTTTCTACCTTTTCACATAAGTTCCCTTTAGGCCCTAACTTGATGGCCGTTCACATTGTTGCCATCTAACCCTATGGCCATTCACATCGCTTGGGGATCCTCTACACCATTTTGGCCACTTCATTCACACCCGAGCTATTGACCTACCTCTTATAATGTCACTTTATGCTACGGTTTGCTCACTCGAGGTGTTTGTGAGGGATGATCACTATGGTGTTGTAGCCCGGGCCTCTTCACACATGATTGCATTTTGTGAGTTGCGGTGGTTTTATTCTCACGTGGGATGTTTGTAAGGGCTGATCACTATGGTGTTTGCTTTCAATGCATTGTGGGGTTGGTTCACACGGCTTGGGTTCTTGGTGATTACTCACACCTCTTATAATCTCATTTGCTCCAGGGTTTGCTCACACGAGGTGTTTGTGAGGGATGATAACTATGGTGTGGTGGGGCCTCTTCACACATGATTGCATTTCGTGAGTTGTGGGGGTTTTATTCTCACCTAGGATGCTTGTGAGGGCTGATCACTATAGTGTTTGCTTTTAATGCATTGTGGGATTGGTTTGCAGGGCTTGGGCTTTTCTTGGTGATTATTCACACACATTGTGTATTGCGTTTTGGGGAGTACACTTTGGGTTGTGTATTCATATGTGACCATGGTATTCATATACTTTGGGTGCTGTATTCATATGCCACTACTTTCACCCTTCATTTGATTGCCAAGGTGCGAGAGTTCACACCATCATCGTAAATCATTGACGTCACTATATTACCATAGAGATCCTTATCTTAGGAGTTTCCCCTCATGCATTGACTTCATGGCTCTCTGGTTGATATTTTGAGTTGCCATTTTGTGTCACACTTCACATATCTTTCATAGATCTAGTTCACACATGCTTTTAGTGCTTCAAGGCATAGACCTCTATACCCTCATTTGTAGACTTCATGCTCATGCCACGGTTGGATGTTCGAGCTTGCGGGTTCGTTACGTAGGAAATCGTGTCTTCATCGATTCATTGCTCGGTTACCTCGACACATATGGTTTGGCATTGTTTTAGCATGGGGACTAGTCTTCTTTGGTGACTTGTACGAATGTCCTACACTCTTGAGCCACCATGATTTGCTCCTGATGGTGTCAATTACACCGTGCGAATGCAGACGGTGATGATGTATTTTACACTCATACACACGACGATATATCGCATGTACACGCATATGATGATATCGATGTATCACACACACATGATGATAGTGATATACGTGCACATGATGTTGATGATAGTGATAGTGATAGTGACAGTGATAGTGTTAGAGATAGTGTGTGAGCTTTGGGCATGATCTCAAGGGCCTATAGGGATGGCATCTAGCATTACGTGTGTTGATATATCTAGGCCTACCTGCCTTCCTAGGGATCATAGCTTGGCATTAGATGATCTCACGGGTCAACATTTGATTATTGATGCATCCATTAACACACACGAGGTTAGCGATACCTTGCATGGGGAGTCATGGGATACACGTGAGCGTAGGATTGCATTTCTTGTGCTAGATATATCAAGATATTCTTCTGGGGCTTTCGCGTGTGGAGGCCTTCACGATACTACTTGTAGCTCTCATAGTTTACCTGGAAATGTTTATGTGGGTATAGTGCATATATTTGAGCACTCAGTCATTAATCCATGAGGGCAGTGTTGACTTTACTGAGGTCAGAATTCATAGGAGATATATGATTATGTATATGGATATAGAGAGTTTTACATTTCCTTAGATCCAGTGTATTGATGGAGATAGACCCTACCTACGAGGATTGCTTCTGAGTGACGACCTTGGACAAACAATCTAGGATTAGTGACTTCTAGATGATGACTCCACTTAATCTCTTATGCGCGGATATGTTGTCGGTCTTTAGTGATGATGACGTTTATGATGATCCTGATGATTATATTTTTACCTTGGAGGATAACAAACACATAGAGGGATTTGCACATGAGGATGTGATGCATACTTTAGATCATGCACGTACACACATGGATACAATAGGTCTTGCCTCGAATGTTTTGAGTTGTGCTACATCGGGAAATGGCATCGATTCTCCCATCTGACTTTGCATGATGCTGACTATGAGCTATATGCATTCGGTTCCTGTGATTGAAAACGACCCAATGTTTTGCGGAGCCACAACATTTACCGCTTGGGTACATCACTTTTGGCATTTGCGGTGTACGGTTTCTGTCTATGTGGCTCGACATTTAGATACGCGTATGGCACATCCTAGTCTTGGCTTGCATAATGGTTCTTCCGAGCAAAGGCTCACTAGTCAATGTTTTAAGAAAGATTTATTTTAATTTTCTTTACCAGGGCCAGTGTTCGTGAAGTCCATGGATCACAAGTGATTGGCGCATCGATAATTTAAGAAACATGACAAGCTTCATTTTAATTTTTAAAAAAGGTAGCGTCATCGAGCTTAGCTCTTAGCTTAGTGGCCGTCGTCAAGCTCTTGGAGCTCTCAACTCTTTGATCACCACATCACCAACATCACAAGAGAGCCAAGGTCAGTGGTGGCCAATAGCGTTAGAAGGAGAAGGTGAGGGAGGAAAAAAAACAAAATGCTTAGATTATAGGTTTTATTTTTCTACCTTTTCACATAGTTCCCTTTAGGCCCTAACTTGATGGCCGTTCACATTGCTGCCATCTAACCCTATGGCCATTCACATCGCTTGGGGATCCTCTACACCATTTTGGCCACTTCATTCACACCCGAGCTATTGACCTACCTCTTATAATGTCACTTTATGCTACGGTTTGCTCACTCGAGGTGTTTGTGAGGGATGATCACTATGGTGTTGTAGCCCGGGCCTCTTCACACATGATTGCATTTTGTGAGTTGCGGTGGTTTTATTCTCACGTGGGATGTTTGTAAGGGCTGATCACTATGGTGTTTGCTTTCAATGCATTGTGGGGTTGGTTCACACGGCTTGGGTTCTTGGTGATTACTCACACCTCTTATAATCTCATTTACTCCAGGGTTTGCTCACACGAGGTGTTTGTGAGGGATGATAACTATGGTGTGGTGGGGCCTCTTCACACATGATTGCATTTCGTGAGTTGTGGGGGTTTTATTCTCACCTAGGATGCTTGTGAGGGCTGATCACTATAGTGTTTGCTTTTAATGCATTGTGGGATTGGTTTGCAGGGCTTGGGCTTTTCTTGGTGATTATTCACACACATTGTGTATTGCGTTTTGGGGAGTACACTTTGGGTTGTGTATTCATATGTGACCATGGTATTCATATACTTTGGGTGCTGTATTCATATGCCACTACTTTCACCCTTCATTTGATTGCCAAGGTGCGAGAGTTCACACCATCATCGTAAATCATTGACGTCACTATATTACCATAGAGATCCTTATCTTAGGAGTTTCCCCTCATGCATTGACTTCATGGCTCTCTGGTTGATATTTTGAGTTGCCATTTTGTGTCACACTTCACATATCTTTCATAGATCTAGTTCACACATGCTTTTAGTGCTTCAAGGCATAGACCTCTATACCCTCATTTGTAGACTTCATGCTCATGCCACGGTTGGATGTTCGAGCTTGCGGGTTCGTTACGTAGGAAATCGTGTCTTCATCGATTCATTGCTCGGTTACCTCGACACATATGGTTTGGCATTGTTTTAGCATGGGGACTAGTCTTCTTTGGTGACTTGTACGAATGTCCTACACTCTTGAGCCACCATGATTTGCTCCTGATGGTGTCAATTACACCGTGCGAATGCAGACGGTGATGATGTATTTTACACTCATACACATGACGATATATCGCATGTACACGCATATGATGATATCGATGTATCACACACACATGATGATAGTGATATACGTGCACATGATGTTGATGATAGTGATAGTGATAGTGACAGTGATAGTGTTAGAGATAGTGTGTGAGCTTTGGGCATGATCTCAAGGGCCTATAGGGATGGCATCTAGCATTACGTGTGTTAATATATCTAGGCCTACCTGCCTTCCTAGGGATCATAGCTTGGCATTAGATGATCTCACGGGTCAACATTTGATTATTGATGCATCCATTAACACACACGAGGTTAGCGATACCTTGCATGGGGAGTCATGGGATACACGTGAGCGTAGGATTGCATTTCTTGTGCTAGATATATCAAGATATTCTTCTGGGGCTTTCGCGTGTGGAGGCATTCACGACACTACTTGTAGTTCTCATAGTTTACCTGGCAATGTTTATGTGGGTATAGTGCATATATTTGAGCACTCAGTCATTAATCCATGAGGGCAGTGTTGACTTTACTGAGGTCAGAATTCATAGGAGATATATGATTATGTATATGGATATAGAGAGTTTTACATTTCCTTAGATCCAGTGTATTGATGGAGATAGACCCTACCTACGAGGATTGCTTCTGAGTGACGACCTTGGACAAACAATCTAGGATTAGTGACTTCTAGATGATGACTCCACTTAATCTCTTATGCGCGGATATGTTGTGGGTCTTTAGTGATGATGATGTTTATGATGATCCTGATGATTATATTTTTTACCTTGGAGGATAACAAACACATAGAGGGATTTGCACATGAGGATGTGATGCATACTTTAGATCATGCACGTACACACATGGATACAATAGGTCTTGTCTCGAATGTTTTGAGTTGTGCTACATCGGGAAATGGCATCGATTCTCCCATCTGACTTTGCATGATGCTGACTATGAGCTATATGCATTCGGTTCCTGTGATTGAAAACGACCCAATGTTTTGCGGAGCCACAACATTTACCGCTTGGGTACATCACTTTTGGCATTTGCGGTGTATGGTTTCTGTCTATGTGGCTCGACATTTAGATACGCGTATGGCACATCCTAGTCTTGGCTTGCATAATGGTTCTTCCGAGCAAAGGCTCACTAGTCAATGTTTTAAGAAAGATTTATTTTAATTTTCTTTACCAGGGTCAGTGTTCGTGAAGTCCATGGATCACAAGTGATTGGCGCATCGATAATTTAAGAAACATGACAAGCTTCATTTTAATTTTTAAAAAAGGTAGCGTCATCGAGCTTAGCTCTTAGCTTAGTGGCCGTCGTCAAGCTCTTGGAGCTCTCAACTCTTTGATCACCACATCACCAACATCACAAGAGAGCCAAGGTCAGTGGTGGTGGCCAATAGCGTTAGAAGGAGAAGGTGAGGGAGGGAAAAAAACAAAATGCTTAGATTATAGGTTTTATTTTTCTACCTTTTCACATAGTTCCCTTTAGGCCCTAACTTGATGGCCGTTCACATTGCTGCCATCTAACCCTATGGCCATTCACATCGCTTGGGGATCCTCTACACCATTTTGGCCACTTCATTCACACCCGAGCTATTGACCTACCTCTTATAATGTCACTTTATGCTACGGTTTGCTCACTCGAGGTGTTTGTGAGGGATGATCACTATGGTGTTGTAGCCCGGGCCTCTTCACACATGATTGCATTTTGTGAGTTGCGGTGGTTTTATTCTCACGTGGGATGTTTGTAAGGGCTGATCACTATGGTGTTTGCTTTCAATGCATTGTGGGGTTGGTTCACACGGCTTGGGTTCTTGGTGATTACTCACACCTCTTATAATCTCATTTACTCCAGGGTTTGCTCACACGAGGTGTTTGTGAGGGATGATAACTATGGTGTGGTGGGGCCTCTTCACACATGATTGCATTTCGTGAGTTGTGGGGGTTTTATTCTCACCTAGGATGCTTGTGAGGGCTGATCACTATAGTGTTTGCTTTTAATGCATTGTGGGATTGGTTTGCAGGGCTTGGGCTTTTCTTGGTGATTATTCACACACATTGTGTATTGCGTTTTGGGGAGTACACTTTGGGTTGTGTATTCATATGTGACCATGGTATTCATATACTTTGGGTGCTGTATTCATATGCCACTACTTTCACCCTTCATTTGATTGCCAAGGTGCGAGAGTTCACACCATCATCGTAAATCATTGACGTCACTATATTACCATAGAGATCCTTATCTTAGGAGTTTCCCCTCATGCATTGACTTCATGGCTCTCTGGTTGATATTTTGAGTTGCCATTTTGTGTCACACTTCACATATCTTTCATAGATCTAGTTCACACATGCTTTTAGTGCTTCAAGGCATAGACCTCTATACCCTCATTTGTAGACTTCATGCTCATGCCACGGTTGGATGTTCGAGCTTGCGGGTTCGTTACGTAGGAAATCGTGTCTTCATCGATTCATTGCTCGGTTACCTCGACACATATGGTTTGGCATTGTTTTAGCATGGGGACTAGTCTTCTTTGGTGACTTGTACGAATGTCCTACACTCTTGAGCCACCATGATTTGCTCCTGATGGTGTCAATTACACCGTGCGAATGCAGACGGTGATGATGTATTTTACACTCATACACACGACGATATATCGCATGTACACGCATATGATGATATCGATGTATCACACACACATGATGATAGTGATATACGTGCACATGATGTTGATGATAGTGATAGTGATAGTGACAGTGATAGTGTTAGAGATAGTGTGTGAGCTTTGGGCATGATCTCAAGGGCCTATAGGGATGGCATCTAGCATTACGTGTGTTGATATATCTAGGCCTACCTGCCTTCCTAGGGATCATAGCTTGGCATTAGATGATCTCACGGGTCAACATTTGATTATTGATGCATCCATTAACACACACGAGGTTAGCGATACCTTGCATGGGGAGTCATGGGATACACGTGAGCGTAGGATTGCATTTCTTGTGCTAGATATATCAAGATATTCTTCTGGGGCTTTCGCGTGTGGAGGCATTCACGATACTACTTGTAGTTCTCATAGTTTACCTGGCAATGTTTATGTGGGTATAGTGCATATATTTGAGCACTCAGTCATTAATCCATGAGGGCAGTGTTGACTTTACTGAGGTAAGAATTCATAGGAGATATATGATTATGTATATGGATATAGAGAGTTTTACATTTCCTTAGATCCAGTGTATTGATGGAGATAGACCCTACCTACGAGGATTGCTTCTGAGTGACGACCTTGGACAAACAATCTAGGATTAGTGACTTCTAGATGATGACTCCACTTAATCTCTTATGCGCGGATATGTTGTCGGTCTTTAGTGATGATGACGTTTATGATGATCCTGATGATTATATTTTTACCTTGGAGGATAACAAACACATAGAGGGATTTGCACATGAGGATGTGATGCATACTTTAGATCATGCACGTACACACATGGATACAATAGGTCTTGCCTCGAATGTTTTGAGTTGTGCTACATCGGGAAATGGCATCGATTCTCCCATCTGACTTTGCATGATGCTGACTATGAGCTATATGCATTCGGTTCCTGTGATTGAAAACGACCCAATGTTTTGCGGAGCCACAACATTTACCGCTTGGGTACATCACTTTTGGCATTTGCGGTGTACGGTTTCTGTCTATGTGGCTCGACATTTAGATACGCGTATGGCACATCCTAGTCTTGGCTTGCATAATGGTTCTTCCGAGCAAAGGCTCACTAGTCAATGTTTTAAGAAAGATTTATTTTAATTTTCTTTACCAGGGCCAGTGTTCGTGAAGTCCATGGATCACAAGTGATTGGCGCATCGATAATTTAAGAAACATGACAAGCTTCATTTTAATTTTTAAAAAAGGTAGCGTCATCGAGCTTAGCTCTTAGCTTAGTGGCCGTCGTCAAGCTCTTGGAGCTCTCAACTCTTTGATCACCACATCACCAACATCACAAGAGAGCCAAGGTCAGTGGTGGCCAATAGCGTTAGAAGGAGAAGGTGAGGGAGGAAAAAAAACAAAATGCTTAGATTATAGGTTTTATTTTTCTACCTTTTCACATAGTTCCCTTTAGGCCCTAACTTGATGGCCGTTCACATTGCTGCCATCTAACCCTATGGCCATTCACATCGCTTGGGGATCCTCTACACCATTTTGGCCACTTCATTCACACCCGAGCTATTGACCTACCTCTTATAATGTCACTTTATGCTACGGTTTGCTCACTCGAGGTGTTTGTGAGGGATGATCACTATGGTGTTGTAGCCCGGGCCTCTTCACACATGATTGCATTTTGTGAGTTGCGGTGGTTTTATTCTCACGTGGGATGTTTGTAAGGGCTGATCACTATGGTGTTTGCTTTCAATGCATTGTGGGGTTGGTTCACACGGCTTGGGTTCTTGGTGATTACTCACACCTCTTATAATCTCATTTACTCCAGGGTTTGCTCACACGAGGTGTTTGTGAGGGATGATAACTATGGTGTGGTGGGGCCTCTTCACACATGATTGCATTTCGTGAGTTGTGGGGGTTTTATTCTCACCTAGGATGCTTGTGAGGGCTGATCACTATAGTGTTTGCTTTTAATGCATTGTGGGATTGGTTTGCAGGGCTTGGGCTTTTCTTGGTGATTATTCACACACATTGTGTATTGCGTTTTGGGGAGTACACTTTGGGTTGTGTATTCATATGTGACCATGGTATTCATATACTTTGGGTGCTGTATTCATATGCCACTACTTTCACCCTTCATTTGATTGCCAAGGTGCGAGAGTTCACACCATCATCGTAAATCATTGACGTCACTATATTACCATAGAGATCCTTATCTTAGGAGTTTCCCCTCATGCATTGACTTCATGGCTCTCTGGTTGATATTTTGAGTTGCCATTTTGTGTCACAGTTCACATATCTTTCATAGATCTAGTTCACACATGCTTTTAGTGCTTCAAGGCATAGACCTCTATACCCTCATTTGTAGACTTCATGCTCATGCCACGGTTGGATGTTCGAGCTTGCGGGTTCGTTACGTAGGAAATCGTGTCTTCATCGATTCATTGCTCGGTTACCTCGACACATATGGTTTGGCATTGTTTTAGCATGGGGACTAGTCTTCTTTGGTGACTTGTACGAATGTCCTACACTCTTGAGCCACCATGATTTGCTCCTGATGGTGTCAATTACACCGTGCGAATGCAGACGGTGATGATGTATTTTACACTCATACACATGACGATATATCACATGTACACGCATATGATGATATCGATGTATCACACACACATGATGATAGTGATATACGTGCACATGATGTTGATGATAGTGATAGTGATAGTGACAGTGATAGTGTTAGAGATAGTGTGTGAGCTTTGGGCATGATCTCAAGGGCCTATAGGGATGGCATCTAGCATTACGTGTGTTAATATATCTAGGCCTACCTGCCTTCCTAGGGATCATAGCTTGGCATTAGATGATCTCACGGGTCAACATTTGATTATTGATGCATCCATTAACACACACGAGGTTAGCGATACCTTGCATGGGGAGTCATGGGATACACGTGAGCGTAGGATTGCATTTCTTGTGCTAGATATATCAAGATATTCTTCTGGGGCTTTCGCGTGTGGAGGCATTCACGATACTACTTGTAGTTCTCATAGTTTACCTGGCAATGTTTATGTGGGTATAGTGCATATATTTGAGCACTCAGTCATTAATCCATGAGGGCAGTGTTGACTTTACTGAGGTCAGAATTCATAGGAGATATATGATTATGTATATGGATATAGAGAGTTTTACATTTCCTTAGATCCAGTGTATTGATGGAGATAGACCCTACCTACGAGGATTGCTTCTGAGTGACGACCTTGGACAAACAATCTAGGATTAGTGACTTCTACATGATGACTCCACTTATCTCTTATGTGCGGATATGTTGTGGGTCTTTAGTGATGATGATGTTTATGATGATCCTGATGATTATATTTTTTACCTTGGAGGATAACAAACACATAGAGGGATTTGCACATGAGGATGTGATGCATACTTTAGATCATGCACGTACACACATGGATACAATAGGTCTTGCCTCGAATGTTTTGAGTTGTGCTACATCGGGAAATGGCATCGATTCTCCCATCTGACTTTGCATGATGCTGACTATGAGCTATATGCATTCGGTTCCTGTGATTGAAAACGACCCAATGTTTTGCGGAGCCACAACATTTACCGCTTGGGTACATCACTTTTGGCATTTGCGGTGTATGGTTTCTGTCTATGTGGCTCGACATTTAGATACGCGTATGGCACATCCTAGTCTTGGCTTGCATAATGGTTCTTCCGAGCAAAGGCTCACTAGTCAATGTTTTAAGAAAGATTTATTTTAATTTTCTTTACCAGGGCCAGTGTTCGTGAAGTCCATGGATCACAAGTGATTGGCGCATCGATAATTTAAGAAACATGACAAGCTTCATTTTAATTTTTAAAAAAGGTAGCGTCATCGAGCTTAGCTCTTAGCTTAGTGGCCGTCGTCAAGCTCTTGGAGCTCTCAACTCTTTGATCACCACATCACCAACATCACAAGAGAGCCAAGGTCAGTGGTGGCCAATAGCGTTAGAAGGAGAAGGTGAGGGAGGGAAAAAAACAAAATGCTTAGATTATAGGTTTTATTTTTCTACCTTTTCACATAAGTTCCCTTTAGGCCCTAACTTGATGGCCGTTCACATTGTTGCCATCTAACCCTATGGCCATTCACATCGCTTGGGGATCCTCTACACCATTTTGGCCACTTCATTCACACCCGAGCTATTGACCTACCTCTTATAATGTCACTTTATGCTACGGTTTGCTCACTCGAGGTGTTTGTGAGGGATGATCACTATGGTGTTGTAGCCCGGGCCTCTTCACACATGATTGCATTTTGTGAGTTGCGGTGGTTTTATTCTCACGTGGGATGTTTGTAAGGGCTGATCACTATGGTGTTTGCTTTCAATGCATTGTGGGGTTGGTTCACACGGCTTGGGTTCTTGGTGATTACTCACACCTCTTATAATCTCATTTGCTCCAGGGTTTGCTCACACGAGGTGTTTGTGAGGGATGATAACTATGGTGTGGTGGGGCCTCTTCACACATGATTGCATTTCGTGAGTTGTGGGGGTTTTATTCTCACCTAGGATGCTTGTGAGGGCTGATCACTATAGTGTTTGCTTTTAATGCATTGTGGGATTGGTTTGCAGGGCTTGGGCTTTTCTTGGTGATTATTCACACACATTGTGTATTGCGTTTTGGGGAGTACACTTTGGGTTGTGTATTCATATGTGACCATGGTATTCATATACTTTGGGTGCTGTATTCATATGCCACTACTTTCACCCTTCATTTGATTGCCAAGGTGCGAGAGTTCACACCATCATCGTAAATCATTGACGTCACTATATTACCATAGAGATCCTTATCTTAGGAGTTTCCCCTCATGCATTGACTTCATGGCTCTCTGGTTGATATTTTGAGTTGCCATTTTGTGTCACAGTTCACATATCTTTCATAGATCTAGTTCACACATGCTTTTAGTGCTTCAAGGCATAGACCTCTATACCCTCATTTGTAGACTTCATGCTCATGCCACGGTTGGATGTTCGAGCTTGCGGGTTCGTTACGTAGGAAATCGTGTCTTCATCGATTCATTGCTCGGTTACCTCAACACATATGGTTTGGCATTGTTTTAGCATGGGGACTAGTCTTCTTTGGTGACTTGTACGAATGTCCTACACTCTTGAGCCACCATGATTTGCTCCTGATGGTGTCAATTACACCGTGCGAATGCAGACGGTGATGATGTATTTTACACTCATACACACGACGATATATCACATGTACACGCATATGATGATATCCATGTATCACACACACATGATGATAGTGATATACGTGCACATGATGTTGATGATAGTGATAGTGATAGTGACAGTGATAGTGTTAGAGATAGTGTGTGAGCTTTGGGCATGATCTCAAGGGCCTATAGGGATGGCATCTAGCATTACGTGTGTTGATATATCTAGGCCTACCTGCCTTCCTAGGGATCATAGCTTGGCATTAGATGATCTCACGGGTCAACATTTGATTATTGATGCATCCATTAACACACACGAGGTTAGCGATACCTTGCATGGGGAGTCATGGGATACACGTGAGCGTAGGATTGCATTTCTTGTGCTAGATATATCAAGATATTCTTCTGGGGCTTTCGCGTGTGGAGGCATTCACGATACTACTTGTAGTTCTCATAGTTTACCTGGCAATGTTTATGTGGGTATAGTGCATATATTTGAGCACTCAGTCATTAATCCATGAGGGCAGTGTTGACTTTACTGAGGTCAGAATTCATAGGAGATATATGATTATGTATATGGATATAGAGAGTTTTACATTTCCTTAGATCCAGTGTATTGATGGAGATAGACCCTACCTACGAGGATTGCTTCTGAGTGACGACCTTGGACAAACAATCTAGGATTAGTGACTTCTAGATGATGACTCCACTTAATCTGTTATGCGCGGATATGTTATCGGTCTTTAGTGATGATGACGTTTATGATGATCCTGATGATTATATTTTTACCTTGGAGGATAACAAACACATAGAGGGATTTGCACATGAGGATGTGATGCATACTTTAGATCATGCACGTACACACATGGATACAATAGGTCTTGCCTCGAATGTTTTGAGTTATGCTACATTGGGAAATGGCATCGATTCTCCCATCTGACTTTGCATGATGCTGACTATGAGCTATATGCATTCGGTTCCTGTGATTGAAAACGACCCAATGTTTTGCGGAGCCACAACATTTACCGCTTGGGTACATCACTTTTGGCATTTGCGGTGTATGGTTTCTGTCTATGTGGCTCGACATTTAGATACGAGTATGGCACATCCTAGTCTTGGCTTGCATAATGGTTCTTCCGAGCAAAGGCTCACTAGTCAATGTTTTAAGAAAGATTTATTTTAATTTTCTTTACCAGGGCCAGTGTTCGTGAAGTCCATGGATCACAAGTGATTGGCGCATCGATAATTTAAGAAACATGAGAAGCTTCATTTTAATTTTTAAAAAAGGTAGCGTCATCGAGCTTAGCTCTTAGCTTAGTGGCCGTCGTCAAGCTCTTGGAGCTCTCAACTCTTTCATCACCACATCACCAACATCACAAGAGAGCCAAGGTCAGTGGTGGCCAATAGCGTTAGAAGGAGAAGGTGAGGGAGGAAAAAAAACAAAATGCTTAGATTATAGGTTTTATTTTTCTACCTTTTCACATAGTTCCCTTTAGGCCCTAACTTGATGGCCGTTCACATTGTTGCCATCTAACCCTATGGCCATTCACATCGCTTGGGGATCCTCTACACCATTTTGGCCACTTCATTCACACCCGAGCTATTGACCTACCTCTTATAATGTCACTTTATGCTACGGTTTGCTCACTCGAGGTGTTTGTGAGGGATGATCACTATGGTGTTGTAGCCCGGGCCTCTTCACACATGATTGCATTTTGTGAGTTGCGGTGGTTTTATTCTCACGTGGGATGTTTGTAAGGGCTGATCACTATGGTGTTTGCTTTCAATGCATTGTGGGGTTGGTTCACACGGCTTGGGTTCTTGGTGATTACTCACACCTCTTATAATCTCATTTACTCCAGGGTTTGCTCACACGAGGTGTTTGTGAGGGATGATAACTATGGTGTGGTGGGGCCTCTTCACACATGATTGCATTTCGTGAGTTGTGGGGGTTTTATTCTCACCTAGGATGCTTGTGAGGGCTGATCACTATAGTGTTTGCTTTTAATGCATTGTGGGATTGGTTTGCAGGGCTTGGGCTTTCTTGGTGATTATTCACACACATTGTGTATTGCGTTTTGGGGAGTACACTTTGGGTTGTGTATTCATATGTGACCATGGTATTCATATACTTTGGGTGCTGTATTCATATGCCACTACTTTCACCCTTCATTTGATTGCCAAGGTGCGAGAGTTCACACCATCATCGTAAATCATTGACGTCACTATATTACCATAGAGATCCTTATCTTAGGAGTTTCCCCTCATGCATTGACTTCATGGCTCTCTGGTTGATATTTTGAGTTGCCATTTTGTGTCACACTTCACATATCTTTCATAGATCTAGTTCACACATGCTTTTAGTGCTTCAAGGCATAGACCTCTATACCCTCATTTGTAGACTTCATGCTCATGCCACGGTTGGATGTTCGAGCTTGCGGGTTCGTTACGTAGGAAATCGTGTCTTCATCGATTCATTGCTCGGTTACCTCGACACATATGGTTTGGCATTGTTTTAGCATGGGGACTAGTCTTCTTTGGTGACTTGTACGAATGTCCTACACTCTTGAGCCACCATGATTTTCTCCTGATGGTGTCAATTACACCGTGCGAATGCAGACGGTGATGATGTATTTTACACTCATACACATGACGATATATCGCATGTACACGCATATGATGATATCGATGTATCACACACACATGATGATAGTGATATACGTGCACATGATGTTGATGATAGTGATAGTGATAGTGACAGTGATAGTGTTAGAGATAGTGTGTGAGCTTTGGGCATGATCTCAAGGGCCTATAGGGATGGCATCTAGCATTACGTGTGTTAATATATCTAGGCCTACCTGCCTTCCTAGGGATCATAGCTTGGCATTAGATGATCTCACGGGTCAACATTTGATTATTGATGCATCCATTAACACACACGAGGTTAGCGATACCTTGCATGGGGAGTCATGGGATACACGTGAGCGTAGGATTGCATTTCTTGTGCTAGATATATCAAGATATTCTTCTGGGGCTTTCGCGTGTGGAGGCATTCACGATACTACTTGTAGTTCTCATAGATTACCTGGCAATGTTTATGTGGGTATAGTGCATATATTTGAGCACTCAGTCATTAATCCATGAGGGCAGTGTTGACTTTACTGAGGTAAGAATTCATAGGAGATATATGATTATGTGTATGGATATAGAGAGTTTTACATTTCCTTAGATCCAGTGTATTGATGGAGATAGACCCTACCTACGAGGATTGCTTCTGAGTGACGACCTTGGACAAACAATCTCGGATTAGTGACTTCTAGATGATGACTCCACTTAATCTGTTATGCGCGGATATGTTGTCGGTCTTTAGTGATGATGACGTTTATGATGATCCTGATGATTATATTTTTACCTTGGAGGATAACAAACACATAGAGGGATTTGCACATGAGGATGTGATGCATACTTTAGATCATGCACGTACACACATGGATACAATAGGTCTTGCCTCGAATGTTCTGAGTTGTGCTACATCGGAAAATGGCATCGATTCTCCCATCTGACTTTGCATGATGCTGACTATGAGCTATATGCATTCGGTTCCTGTGATTGAAAACGACCCAATGTTTTGCGGAGCCACAACATTTACCGCTTGGGTACATCACTTTTGGCATTTGCGGTGTATGGTTTCTGTCTATGTGGCTCGACATTTAGATACGCGTATGGCACATCCTAGTCTTGGCTTGCATAATGGTTCTTCCGAGCAAAGGCTCACTAGTCAATGTTTTAAGAAAGATTTATTTTAATTTTCTTTACCAGGGCCAGTGTTCGTGAAGTCCATGGATCACAAGTGATTGGCGCATCGATAATTTAAGAAACATGACAAGCTTCATTTTAATTTTTAAAAAAGGTAGCGTCATCGAGCTTAGCTCTTAGCTTAGTGGCCGTCGTCAAGCTCTTGGAGCTCTCAACTCTTTGATCACCACATCACCAACATCACAAGAGAGCCAAGGTCAGTGGTGGCCAATAGTGTTAGAAGGAGAAGGTGAGGAAGGAAAAAAAACAAAATGCTTAGATTATAGGTTTTATTTTTCTACCTTTTCACATAGTTCCCTTTAGGCCCTAACTTGATGGCCGTTCACATTGTTGCCATCTAACCCTATGGCCATTCACATCGCTTAGGGATCCTCTACACCATTTTGGCCACTTCACACCCGAGCTATTGACCTACCTCTTATAATGTCACTTTATGCTACGGTTTGCTCAGTCGAGGTGTTTGTGAGGGATGATCACTATGGTGTTGTAGCCCGGGCCTCTTCACACATGATTGCATTTTGTGAGTTGCGGTGGTTTTATTCTCACGTGGGATGTTCGTAAGGGCTGATCACTATGGTGTTTGCTTTCAATGCATTGTGGGGTTGGTTCACACGGCTTGGGTTCTTGGTGATTACTCACACCTCTTATAATCTCATTTACTCCAGGGTTTGCTCACACGAGGTGTTTGTGAGGGATGATAACTATGGTGTGGTGGGGCCTCTTCACACATGATTGCATTTCGTGAGTTGTGGGGGTTTTATTCTCACCTAGGATGCTTGTGAGGGCTGATCACTATAGTGTTTGCTTTTAATGCATTGTGGGATTGGTTTGCAGGGCTTGGGCTTTTCTTGGTGATTATTCACACACATTGTGTATTGCGATTTGGGGAGTACACTTTGGGTTGTGTATTCATATGTGACCATGGTATTCATATACTTTGGGTGCTGTATTCATATGCCACTACTTTCACCCTTCATTTGATTGCCAAGGTGCGAGAGTTCACACCATCATCGTCATCATTGACGTCACTATATTACCATAGAGATCCTTATCTTAGGAGTTTCCCCTCATGCATTGACTTCATGGCTCTCTGGTTGATATTTTGAGTTGCCATTTTGTGTCACAGTTCACATATCTTTCATAGATCTAGTTCACACATGCTTTTAGTGCTTCAAGGCATAGACCTCTATACCCTCATTTGTAGACTTCATGCTCATGCCACGGTTGGATGTTCGAGCTTGCGGGTTTGTTACGTAGGAAATCGTGTCTTCATCGATTCATTGCTCGGTTACCTCGACACATATGGTTTGGCATTGTTTTAGCATGGGGACTAGTCTTCTTTGGTGACTTGTACGAATGTCCTACACTCTTGAGCCACCATGATTTGCTCCTGATGGTGTCAATTACACCGTGCGAATGCAGATGGTGATGATGTATTTTACACTCATACACATGACGATATATCGCATGTACACGCATATGATGATATCGATGTATCACACACACATGATGATAGTGATATACGTGCACATGATGTTGATGATAGTGATAGTGATAGTGAGAGTGATAGTGTTAGAGATAGTGTGTGAGCTTTGGGCATGATCTCAAGGGCCTATAGGGATGGCATCTAGCATTACGTGTGTTAATATATCTAGGCCTACCTGCCTTCCTAGGGATCATAGCTTGGCATTAGATGATCTCACGGGTCAACATTTGATTATTGATGCATCCATTAGCACACACGAGGTTAGCGATACCTTGCATGGGGAGTCATGGGATACACGTGAGCGTAGGATTGCATTTCTTGTGCTAGATATATCAAGATATTCTTCTGGGGCTTTCGCGTGTGGAGGCATTCACGATACTACTTGTAGTTCTCATAGTTTACCTGGCAATGTTTATGTGGGTATAGTGCATATATTTGAGCACTCAGTCATTAATCCATGAGGGCAGTGTTGACTTTACTCAGGTAAGAATTCATAGGAGATATATGATTATGTATATGGATATAGAGAGTTTTACATTTCCTTAGATCCAGTGTATTGATGGAGATAGACCCTACCTACGAGGATTGCTTCTGAGTGACGACCTTGGACAAACAATCTAGGATTAGTGACTTCTAGATGATGACTCCACTTAATCTGTTATGCGCGGATATGTTGTCGGTCTTTAGTGATGATGACGTTTATGATGATCCTGATGATTATATTTTTACCTTGGAGGATAACAAACACATAGAGGGATTTGCACATGAGGATGTGATGCATACTTTAGATCATGCACGTACACACATGGATACAATAGGTCTTGCCTCGAATGTTCTGAGTTGTGCTACATCGGGAAATGGCATCGATTCTCCCATCTGACTTTGCATGATGCTGACTATGAGCTATATGCATTCGGTTCCTGTGATTGAAAACGACCCAATGTTTTGCGGAGCCACAACATTTACCGCTTGGGTACATCACTTTTGGCATTTGCGGTGTATGGTTTCTGTCTATGTGGCTCGACATTTAGATACGCGTATGGCACATCCTAGTCTTGGCTTGCATAATGGTTCTTCCGAGCAAAGGCTCACTAGTCAATGTTTTAAGAAAGATTTATTTTAATTTTCTTTACCAGGGCCAGTGTTCGTGAAGTCCATGGATCACAAGTGATTGGCGCATCGATAATTTAAGAAACATGACAAGCTTCATTTTAATTTTTAAAAAAGGTAGCGTCATCGAGCTTAGCTCTTAGCTTAGTGGCCGTCGTCAACCTCTTGGAGCTCTCAACTCTTTGATCACCACATCACCAACATCACAAGAGAGCCAAGGTCAGTGGTGGTGGCCAATAGCGTTAGAAGGAGAAGGTGAGGGAGGAAAAAAAACAAAATGCTTAGATTATAGGTTTTATTTTTCTACCTTTTCACATAGTTCCCTTTAGGCCCTAACTTGATGGCCGTTCACATTGTTGCCATCTAACCCTATGGCCATTCACATCGCTTGGGGATCCTCTACACCATTTTGGCCACTTCATTCACACCCGAGCTATTGACCTACCTCTTATAATGTCACTTTATGCTACGGTTTGCTCACTCGAGGTGTTTGTGAGGGATGATCACTATGGTGTTGTAGCCCGGGCCTCTTCACACATGATTGCATTTTGTGAGTTGCGGTGGTTTTATTCTCACGTGGGATGTTCGTAAGGGCTGATCACTATGGTGTTTGCTTTCAATGCATTGTGGGGTTGGTTCACACGGCTTGGGTTCTTGGTGATTACTCACACCTCTTATAATCTCATTTACTCCAGGGTTTGCTCACACGAGGTGTTTGTGAGGGATGATAACTATGGTGTGGTGGGGCCTCTTCACACATGATTGCATTTCGTGAGTTGTGGGGGTTTTATTCTCACCTAGGATGCTTGTGAGGGCTGATCACTATAGTGTTTGCTTTTAATGCATTGTGGGATTGGTTTGCAGGGCTTGGGCTTTTCTTGGTGATTATTCACACACATTGTGTATTGCGTTTTGGGGAGTACACTTTGGGTTGTGTATTCATATGTGACCATGGTATTCATATACTTTGGGTGCTGTATTCATATGCCACTACTTTCACCCTTCATTTGATTGCCAAGGTGCGAGAGTTCACACCATCATCGTAAATCATTGACGTCACTATATTACCATAGAGATCCTTATCTTAGGAGTTTCCCCTCATGCATTGACTTCATGGCTCTCTGGTTGATATTTTGAGTTGCCATTTTGTGTCACAGTTCACATATCTTTCATAGATCTAGTTCACACATGCTTTTAGTGCTTCAAGGCATAGACCTCTATACCCTCATTTGTAGACTTCATGCTCATGCCACGGTTGGATGTTCGAGCTTGCGGGTTCGTTACGTAGGAAATCGTGTCTTCATCGATTCATTGCTCGGTTACCTCAACACATATGGTTTGGCATTGTTTTAGCATGGGGACTAGTCTTCTTTGGTGACTTGTACGAATGTCCTACACTCTTGAGCCACCATGATTTGCTCCTGATGGTGTCAATTACACCGTGCGAATGCAGACGGTGATGATGTATTTTACACTCATACACACGACGATATATCACATGTACACGCATATGATGATATCCATGTATCACACACACATGATGATAGTGATATACGTGCACATGATGTTGATGATAGTGATAGTGATAGTGACAGTGATAGTGTTAGAGATAGTGTGTGAGCTTTGGGCATGATCTCAAGGGCCTATAGGGATGGCATCTAGCATTACGTGTGTTGATATATCTAGGCCTACCTGCCTTCCTAGGGATCATAGCTTGGCATTAGATGATCTCACGGGTCAACATTTGATTATTGATGCATCCATTAACACACACGAGGTTAGCGATACCTTGCATGGGGAGTCATGGGATACACGTGAGCGTAGGATTGCATTTCTTGTGCTAGATATATCAAGATATTCTTCTGGGGCTTTCGCGTGTGGAGGCATTCACGATACTACTTGTAGTTCTCATAGTTTACCTGGCAATGTTTATGTGGGTATAGTGCATATATTTGAGCACTCAGTCATTAATCCATGAGGGCAGTGTTGACTTTACTGAGGTCAGAATTCATAGGAGATATATGATTATGTATATGGATATAGAGAGTTTTACATTTCCTTAGATCCAGTGTATTGATGGAGATAGACCCTACCTACGAGGATTGCTTCTGAGTGACGACCTTGGACAAACAATCTAGGATTAGTGACTTCTAGATGATGACTCCACTTAATCTGTTATGCGCGGATATGTTATCGGTCTTTAGTGATGATGACGTTTATGATGATCCTGATGATTATATTTTTACCTTGGAGGATAACAAACACATAGAGGGATTTGCACATGAGGATGTGATGCATACTTTAGATCATGCACGTACACACATGGATACAATAGGTCTTGCCTCGAATGTTTTGAGTTATGCTACATTGGGAAATGGCATCGATTCTCCCATCTGACTTTGCATGATGCTGACTATGAGCTATATGCATTCGGTTCCTGTGATTGAAAACGACCCAATGTTTTGCGGAGCCACAACATTTACCGCTTGGGTACATCACTTTTGGCATTTGCGGTGTATGGTTTCTGTCTATGTGGCTCGACATTTAGATACGAGTATGGCACATCCTAGTCTTGGCTTGCATAATGGTTCTTCCGAGCAAAGGCTCACTAGTCAATGTTTTAAGAAAGATTTATTTTAATTTTCTTTACCAGGGCCAGTGTTCGTGAAGTCCATGGATCACAAGTGATTGGCGCATCGATAATTTAAGAAACATGAGAAGCTTCATTTTAATTTTTAAAAAAGGTAGCGTCATCGAGCTTAGCTCTTAGCTTAGTGGCCGTCGTCAAGCTCTTGGAGCTCTCAACTCTTTCATCACCACATCACCAACATCACAAGAGAGCCAAGGTCAGTGGTGGCCAATAGCGTTAGAAGGAGAAGGTGAGGGAGGAAAAAAAACAAAATGCTTAGATTATAGGTTTTATTTTTCTACCTTTTCACATAGTTCCCTTTAGGCCCTAACTTGATGGCCGTTCACATTGTTGCCATCTAACCCTATGGCCATTCACATCGCTTGGGGATCCTCTACACCATTTTGGCCACTTCATTCACACCCGAGCTATTGACCTACCTCTTATAATGTCACTTTATGCTACGGTTTGCTCACTCGAGGTGTTTGTGAGGGATGATCACTATGGTGTTGTAGCCCGGGCCTCTTCACACATGATTGCATTTTGTGAGTTGCGGTGGTTTTATTCTCACGTGGGATGTTTGTAAGGGCTGATCACTATGGTGTTTGCTTTCAATGCATTGTGGGGTTGGTTCACACGGCTTGGGTTCTTGGTGATTACTCACACCTCTTATAATCTCATTTACTCCAGGGTTTGCTCACACGAGGTGTTTGTGAGGGATGATAACTATGGTGTGGTGGGGCCTCTTCACACATGATTGCATTTCGTGAGTTGTGGGGGTTTTATTCTCACCTAGGATGCTTGTGAGGGCTGATCACTATAGTGTTTGCTTTTAATGCATTGTGGGATTGGTTTGCAGGGCTTGGGCTTTTCTTGGTGATTATTCACACACATTGTGTATTGCGTTTTGGGGAGTACACTTTGGGTTGTGTATTCATATGTGACCATGGTATTCATATACTTTGGGTGCTGTATTCATATGCCACTACTTTCACCCTTCATTTGATTGCCAAGGTGCGAGAGTTCACACCATCATCGTAAATCATTGACGTCACTATATTACCATAGAGATCCTTATCTTAGGAGTTTCCCCTCATGCATTGACTTCATGGCTCTCTGGTTGATATTTTGAGTTGCCATTTTGTGTCACACTTCACATATCTTTCATAGATCTAGTTCACACATGCTTTTAGTGCTTCAAGGCATAGACCTCTATACCCTCATTTGTAGACTTCATGCTCATGCCACGGTTGGATGTTCGAGCTTGCGGGTTCGTTACGTAGGAAATCGTGTCTTCATCGATTCATTGCTCGGTTACCTCGACACATATGGTTTGGCATTGTTTTAGCATGGGGACTAGTCTTCTTTGGTGACTTGTACGAATGTCCTACACTCTTGAGCCACCATGATTTTCTCCTGATGGTGTCAATTACACCGTGCGAATGCAGACGGTGATGATGTATTTTACACTCATACACATGACGATATATCGCATGTACACGCATATGATGATATCGATGTATCACACACACATGATGATAGTGATATACGTGCACATGATGTTGATGATAGTGATAGTGATAGTGACAGTGATAGTGTTAGAGATAGTGTGTGAGCTTTGGGCATGATCTCAAGGGCCTATAGGGATGGCATCTAGCATTACGTGTGTTAATATATCTAGGCCTACCTGCCTTCCTAGGGATCATAGCTTGGCATTAGATGATCTCACGGGTCAACATTTGATTATTGATGCATCCATTAACACACACGAGGTTAGCGATACCTTGCATGGGGAGTCATGGGATACACGTGAGCGTAGGATTGCATTTCTTGTGCTAGATATATCAAGATATTCTTCTGGGGCTTTCGCGTGTGGAGGCATTCACGATACTACTTGTAGTTCTCATAGATTACCTGGCAATGTTTATGTGGGTATAGTGCATATATTTGAGCACTCAGTCATTAATCCATGAGGGCAGTGTTGACTTTACTGAGGTAAGAATTCATAGGAGATATATGATTATGTGTATGGATATAGAGAGTTTTACATTTCCTTAGATCCAGTGTATTGATGGAGATAGACCCTACCTACGAGGATTGCTTCTGAGTGACGACCTTGGACAAACAATCTCGGATTAGTGACTTCTAGATGATGACTCCACTTAATCTGTTATGCGCGGATATGTTGTCGGTCTTTAGTGATGATGACGTTTATGATGATCCTGATGATTATATTTTTACCTTGGAGGATAACAAACACATAGAGGGATTTGCACATGAGGATGTGATGCATACTTTAGATCATGCACGTACACACATGGATACAATAGGTCTTGCCTCGAATGTTCTGAGTTGTGCTACATCGGGAAATGGCATCGATTCTCCCATCTGACTTTGCATGATGCTGACTATGAGCTATATGCATTCGGTTCCTGTGATTGAAAACGACCCAATGTTTTGCGGAGCCACAACATTTACCGCTTGGGTACATCACTTTTGGCATTTGCGGTGTATGGTTTCTGTCTATGTGGCTCGACATTTAGATACGCGTATGGCACATCCTAGTCTTGGCTTGCATAATGGTTCTTCCGAGCAAAGGCTCACTAGTCAATGTTTTAAGAAAGATTTATTTTAATTTTCTTTACCAGGGCCAGTGTTCGTGAAGTCCATGGATCACAAGTGATTGGCGCATCGATAATTTAAGAAACATGACAAGCTTCATTTTAATTTTTAAAAAAGGTAGCGTCATCGAGCTTAGCTCTTAGCTTAGTGGCCGTCGTCAAGCTCTTGGAGCTCTCAACTCTTTGATCACCACATCACCAACATCACAAGAGAGCCAAGGTCAGTGGTGGCCAATAGTGTTAGAAGGAGAAGGTGAGGAAGGAAAAAAAACAAAATGCTTAGATTATAGGTTTTATTTTTCTACCTTTTCACATAGTTCCCTTTAGGCCCTAACTTGATGGCCGTTCACATTGTTGCCATCTAACCCTATGGCCATTCACATCGCTTAGGGATCCTCTACACCATTTTGGCCACTTCACACCCGAGCTATTGACCTACCTCTTATAATGTCACTTTATGCTACGGTTTGCTCAGTCGAGGTGTTTGTGAGGGATGATCACTATGGTGTTGTAGCCCGGGCCTCTTCACACATGATTGCATTTTGTGAGTTGCGGTGGTTTTATTCTCACGTGGGATGTTCGTAAGGGCTGATCACTATGGTGTTTGCTTTCAATGCATTGTGGGGTTGGTTCACACGGCTTGGGTTCTTGGTGATTACTCACACCTCTTATAATCTCATTTACTCCAGGGTTTGCTCACACGAGGTGTTTGTGAGGGATGATAACTATGGTGTGGTGGGGCCTCTTCACACATGATTGCATTTCGTGAGTTGTGGGGGTTTTATTCTCACCTAGGATGCTTGTGAGGGCTGATCACTATAGTGTTTGCTTTTAATGCATTGTGGGATTGGTTTGCAGGGCTTGGGCTTTTCTTGGTGATTATTCACACACATTGTGTATTGCGATTTGGGGAGTACACTTTGGGTTGTGTATTCATATGTGACCATGGTATTCATATACTTTGGGTGCTGTATTCATATGCCACTACTTTCACCCTTCATTTGATTGCCAAGGTGCGAGAGTTCACACCATCATCGTCATCATTGACGTCACTATATTACCATAGAGATCCTTATCTTAGGAGTTTCCCCTCATGCATTGACTTCATGGCTCTCTGGTTGATATTTTGAGTTGCCATTTTGTGTCACAGTTCACATATCTTTCATAGATCTAGTTCACACATGCTTTTAGTGCTTCAAGGCATAGACCTCTATACCCTCATTTGTAGACTTCATGCTCATGCCACGGTTGGATGTTCGAGCTTGCGGGTTTGTTACGTAGGAAATCGTGTCTTCATCGATTCATTGCTCGGTTACCTCGACACATATGGTTTGGCATTGTTTTAGCATGGGGACTAGTCTTCTTTGGTGACTTGTACGAATGTCCTACACTCTTGAGCCACCATGATTTGCTCCTGATGGTGTCAATTACACCGTGCGAATGCAGATGGTGATGATGTATTTTACACTCATACACATGACGATATATCGCATGTACACGCATATGATGATATCGATGTATCACACACACATGATGATAGTGATATACGTGCACATGATGTTGATGATAGTGATAGTGATAGTGATAGTGATAGTGTTAGAGATAGTGTGTGAGCTTTGGGCATGATCTCAAGGGCCTATAGGGATGGCATCTAGCATTACGTGTGTTAATATATCTAGGCCTACCTGCCTTCCTAGGGATCATAGCTTGGCATTAGATGATCTCACGGGTCAACATTTGATTATTGATGCATCCATTAGCACACACGAGGTTAGCGATACCTTGCATGGGGAGTCATGGGATACACGTGAGCGTAGGATTGCATTTCTTGTGCTAGATATATCAAGATATTCTTCTGGGGCTTTCGCGTGTGGAGGCATTCACGATACTACTTGTAGTTCTCATAGTTTACCTGGCAATGTTTATGTGGGTATAGTGCATATATTTGAGCACTCAGTCATTAATCCATGAGGGCAGTGTTGACTTTACTCAGGTAAGAATTCATAGGAGATATATGATTATGTATATGGATATAGAGAGTTTTACATTTCCTTAGATCCAGTGTATTGATGGAGATAGACCCTACCTACGAGGATTGCTTCTGAGTGACGACCTTGGACAAACAATCTAGGATTAGTGACTTCTAGATGATGACTCCACTTAATCTGTTATGCGCGGATATGTTGTCGGTCTTTAGTGATGATGACGTTTATGATGATCCTGATGATTATATTTTTACCTTGGAGGATAACAAACACATAGAGGGATTTGCACATGAGGATGTGATGCATACTTTAGATCATGCACGTACACACATGGATACAATAGGTCTTGCCTCGAATGTTCTGAGTTGTGCTACATCGGGAAATGGCATCGATTCTCCCATCTGACTTTGCATGATGCTGACTATGAGCTATATGCATTCGGTTCCTGTGATTGAAAACGACCCAATGTTTTGCGGAGCCACAACATTTACCGCTTGGGTACATCACTTTTGGCATTTGCGGTGTATGGTTTCTGTCTATGTGGCTCGACATTTAGATACGCGTATGGCACATCCTAGTCTTGGCTTGCATAATGGTTCTTCCGAGCAAAGGCTCACTAGTCAATGTTTTAAGAAAGATTTATTTTAATTTTCTTTACCAGGGCCAGTGTTCGTGAAGTCCATGGATCACAAGTGATTGGCGCATCGATAATTTAAGAAACATGACAAGCTTCATTTTAATTTTTAAAAAAGGTAGCGTCATCGAGCTTAGCTCTTAGCTTAGTGGCCGTCGTCAACCTCTTGGAGCTCTCAACTCTTTGATCACCACATCACCAACATCACAAGAGAGCCAAGGTCAGTGGTGGTGGCCAATAGCGTTAGAAGGAGAAGGTGAGGGAGGAAAAAAAACAAAATGCTTAGATTATAGGTTTTATTTTTCTACCTTTTCACATAGTTCCCTTTAGGCCCTAACTTGATGGCCGTTCACATTGTTGCCATCTAACCCTATGGCCATTCACATCGCTTGGGGATCCTCTACACCATTTTGGCCACTTCATTCACACCCGAGCTATTGACCTACCTCTTATAATGTCACTTTATGCTACGGTTTGCTCACTCGAGGTGTTTGTGAGGGATGATCACTATGGTGTTGTAGCCCGGGCCTCTTCACACATGATTGCATTTTGTGAGTTGCGGTGGTTTTATTCTCACGTGGGATGTTCGTAAGGGCTGATCACTATGGTGTTTGCTTTCAATGCATTGTGGGGTTGGTTCACACGGCTTGGGTTCTTGGTGATTACTCACACCTCTTATAATCTCATTTACTCCAGGGTTTGCTCACACGAGGTGTTTGTGAGGGATGATAACTATGGTGTGGTGGGGCCTCTTCACACATGATTGCATTTCGTGAGTTGTGGGGGTTTTATTCTCACCTAGGATGCTTGTGAGGGCTGATCACTATAGTGTTTGCTTTTAATGCATTGTGGGATTGGTTTGCAGGGCTTGGGCTTTTCTTGGTGATTATTCACACACATTGTGTATTGCGTTTTGGGGAGTACACTTTGGGTTGTGTATTCATATGTGACCATGGTATTCATATACTTTGGGTGCTGTATTCATATGCCACTACTTTCACCCTTCATTTGATTGCCAAGGTGCGAGAGTTCACACCATCATCGTCATCATTGACGTCACTATATTACCAAAGAGATCCTTATCTTAGGAGTTTCCCCTCATGCATTGACTTCATGGCTCTCTGGTTGATATTTTGAGTTGCCATTTTGTGTCACAGTTCACATATCTTTCATAGATCTAGTTCACACATGCTTTTAGTGCTTCAAGGCATAGACCTCTATACCCTCATTTGTAGACTTCATGCTCATGCCACGGTTGGATGTTCGAGCTTGCGGGTTCGTTACGTAGGAAATCGTGTCTTCATCGATTCATTGCTCGGTTACCTCGACACATATGGTTTGGCATTGTTTTAGCATGGGGACTAGTCTTCTTTGGTGACTTGTACGAATGTCCTACACTCTTGAGCCACCATGATTTGCTCCTGATGGTGTCAATTACACCGTGCGAATGCAGAGGGTGATGATGTATTTTACACTCATACACATGACGATATATCGCATGTACACGCATATGATGATATCGATGTATCACACACACATGATGATAGTGATATACGTGCACATGATGTTGATGATAGTGATAGTGATAGTGACAGTGATAGTGTTAGAGATAGTGTGTGAGCTTTGGGCATGATCTCAAGGGCCTATAGGGATGGCATCTAGCATTACGTGTGTTAATATATCTAGGCCTACCTGCCTTCCTAGGGATCATAGCTTGGCATTAGATGATCTCACGGGTCAACATTTGATTATTGATGCATCCATTAGCACACACGAGGTTAGCGATACCTTGCATGGGGAGTCATGGGATACACGTGAGCGTAGGATTGCATTTCTTGTGCTAGATATATCAAGATATTCTTCTGGGGCTTTCGCGTGTGGAGGCATTCACGATACTACTTGTAGTTCTCATAGTTTACCTGGCAATGTTTATGTGGGTATAGTGCATATATTTGAGCACTCAGTCATTAATCCATGAGGGCAGTGTTGACTTTACTGAGGTAAGAATTCATAGGAGATATATGATTATGTATATGGATGTAGAGAGTTTTACATTTCCTTAGATCCAGTGTATTGATGGAGATAGACCCTACCTACGAGGATTGCTTCTGAGTGACGACCTTGGACAAACAATCTAGGATTAGTGACTTCTAGATGATGACTCCACTTATCTCTTATGTGCGGATATGTTGTCGGTCTTTAGTGATGATGACGTTTATGATGATCCTGATGATTATATTTTTACCTTGGAGGATAACAAACACATAGAGGGATTTGCACATGAGGATGTGATGCATACTTTAGATCATGCACGTACACACATGGATACAATAGGTCTTGCCTCGAATGTTTTGCATTGTGCTACATCGGGAAATGGCATCGATTCTCCCATCTGACTTTGCATGATGCTGACTATGAGCTATATGCATTCGGTTCCTGTGATTGAAAACGACCCAATGTTTTGCGGAGCCACAACATTTACCGCTTGGGTACATCGCTTTTGGCATTTGCAGTGTATGGTTTCTGTCTATGTGGCTCGACATTTAGATACGCGTATGGCACATCCTAGTCTTGGCTTGCATAATGGTTCTTCCGAGCAAAGGCTCACTAGTCAATGTTTTAAGAAAGATTTATTTTAATTTTCTTTACCAGGGCCAGTGTTCGTGAAGTCCATGGATCACAAGTGATTGGCGCATCGATAATTTAAAAAACATGACAAGCTTCATTTTAATTTTTAAAAAAGGTAGCGTGATCGAGCTTAGCTCTTAGCTTAGTGGCCGTCGTCAAGCTCTTGGAGCTCTCAACTCTTTGATCACCACATCACCAACATCACAAGAGAGCCAAGGTCAGTGGTGGCCAATAGCGTTAGAAGAAGAAGGTGAGGGAGGAAAAAAAACAAAATGCTTAGATTATAGGTTTTATTTTTCTACCTTTTCACATAGTTCCCTTTAGGCGCTAACTTGATGGCCGTTCACATTGTTGCCATCTAACCCTATGGCCATTCACATCGCTTGGGGATCCTCTACACCATTTTGGCCACTTCATTCACACCCGAGCTATTGACCTACCTCTTATAATGTCACTTTATGCTACGGTTTGCTCACTCGAGGTGTTTGTGAGGGATGATCACTATGGTGTTGTAGCCCGGGCCTCTTCACACATGATTGCATTTTGTGAGTTGCGGTGGTTTTATTCTCACGTGGGATGTTTGTAAGGGCTGATCACTATGGTGTTTGCTTTCAATGCATTGTGGGGTTGGTTCACACGGCTTGGGTTCTTGGTGATTACTCACACCTCTTATAATCTCATTTACTCCAGGGTTTGCTCACAGGAGGTGTTTGTGAGGGATGATAACTATGGTGTGGTGGGGCCTCTTCACACATGATTGCATTTCGTGAGTTGTGGGGGTTTTATTCTCACATCGCTTGGGGATCCTCTACACCATTTTGGCCACTTCATTCACACCCGAGCTATTGACCTACCTCTTATAATGTCACTTTATGCTACGGTTTGCTCACTCGAGGTGTTTGTGAGGGATGATCACTATGGTGTTGTAGCCCGGGCCTCTTCACACATGATTGCATTTTGTGAGTTGCGGTGGTTTTATTCTCACGTGGGATGTTTGTAAGGGCTGATCACTATGGTGTTTGCTTTCAATGCATTGTGGGGTTGGTTCACACGGCTTGGGTTCTTGGTGATTACTCACACCTCTTATAATCTCATTTACTCCAGGGTTTGCTCACATGAGGTGTTTGTGAGGGATGATAACTATGGTGTGGTGGGGCCTCTTCACACATGATTGCATTTCGTGAGTTGTGGGGGTTTTATTCTCACCTAGGATGCTTGTGAGGGCTGATCACTATAGTGTTTGCTTTTAATGCATTGTGGGATTGGTTTGCAGGGCTTGGGCTTTTCTTGGTGATTATTCACACACATTGTGTATTGTGTTTTGGGGAGTACACTTTGGGTTGTGTATTCATATGTGACCATGGTATTCATATACTTTGGGTGCTGTATTCATATGCCAATACTTTCACCCTTCATTTGATTGCCAAGGTGCGAGAGTTCACACCATCATCGTCATCGTTGACATCACTATATTACCATAGAGATCCTTATCTTAGGAGTTTCCCCTCATGCATTGACTTCATGGCTCTCTGGTTGATATTTTGAGTTGCCATTTTGTGTCACAGTTCACATATCTTTCATAGATCTAGTTCACACATGCTTTTAGTGCTTCAAGGCCTATTAGACCTCTATACCCTCATTTGTAGACTTCATGCTCATGCCACGGTTGGATGTTCGAGCTTGCGGGTTCGTTACGTAGGAAATCGTGTCTTCATCGATTCATTGCTCGGTTACCTCGACACATATGGTTTGGCATTGTTTTAGCATGGGGACTAGTCTTCTTTGGTGACTTGTACGAATGTCCTACACTCTTGAGCCACCATGATTTGCTCCTGATGGTGTCAATTACACCGTGCGAATGCAGATGGTGATGACGTATTTTACACTCATACACATGATGATATATCGCATGTACACGCATATGATGATATCGATGTATCACACACACATGATGATAGTGATATACGTGCACATGATGTTGATGATAGTGATAGTGATAGTGACAGTGATAGTGTTAGAGATAGTGTGTGAGCTTGGGGCATGATCTCAAGGGCCTATAGGGATGGCATCTAGCATTACGTGTGTTAATATATCTAGGCCTACCTGCCTTCCTAGGGATCATAGCTTGGCATTAGATGATCTCACGGGTCAACATTTGATTATTGATGCATCCATTAACACACACGAGGTTAGCGATACCTTGCATGGGGAGTCATGGGATACACGTGAGCGTAGGATTGCATTTCTTGTGCTAGATATATCAAGATATTCTTCTGGGGCTTTCGCGTGTGGAGGCATTCACGATACTACTTGTAGTTCTCATAGTTTACCTGGCAATGTTTATGTGGGTATAGTGCATATATTTGAGCACTCAGTCATTAATCCATGAGGGCAGTGTTGACTTTACTGAGGTAAGAATTCGTAGGAGATATATGATTATGTATATGGATATAGAGAGTTTTACATTTCCTTAGATCCAGTGTATTGATGGAGATAGACCCTACCTACGAGGATTGCTTCTGAGTGACGACCTTGGACAAACAATCTAGGATTAGTGACTTCTAGATGATGACTCCACTTATCTCTTATGCGCGGATATGTTGTCGGTCTTTAGTGATGATCACGTTTATGATGATCTTGATGATTATATTTTTACCTTGGAGGATAACAAACACATAGAGGGATTTGCACATGAGCATGTGATGCATACTTTAGATCATGCACATACACACATGGATACAATAGGCCTTGCCTCGAATGTTTTGAGTTGTGCTACATCGGGAAATGGCATCGATTCTCCCATCTGACCTTGCATGATGCTGACTATGAGCTATATGCATTCGGTTCCTGTGATTGAAAACGACCCAATGTTTTGCGGAGCCACAACATTTACCGCTTGGGTACATCACTTTTGGCATTTGCGGTGTATGGTTTCTGTCTATGTGGCTCGACATTTAGATACGCGTATGGCACATCCTAGTCTTGGCTTGCATAATGGTTCTTCCGAGCAAAGGCTCACTAGTCAATGTTTTAAGAAAGATTTATTTTAATTTTCTTTACCAGGGCCAGTGTTCGTGAAGTCCATGGATCACAAGTGATTGGCGCATCGATAATTTAAGAAACATGACAAGCTTCATTTTAATTTTTAAAAAAGGTAGCGTCATCGAGCTTAGCTCTTAGCTTAGTGGCCGTCATCAAGCTCTTGGAGCTCTCAACTCTTTCATCACCACATCACCAACATCACAAGAGAGCCAAGGTCAGTGGTGGCCAATAGCGTTAGAAGGAGAAGGTGAGGGAGGAAAAAAAACAAAATGCTTAGATTATAGGTTTTATTTTTCTACCTTTTCACATAGTTCCCTTTAGGCCCTAACTTGATGGCCGTTCACATTGTTGCCATCTAACCCTATGGCCATTCACATCGCTTGGGGATCCTCTACACCATTTTGGCCACTTCATTCACACCCGAGCTATTGACCTACCTCTTATAATGTCACTTTATGCTACGGTTTGCTCACTCGTTATGGTGTTTGTGAGGGATGATCACTATGGTGTTGTAGCCCGGGCCTCTTCACACATGATTGCATTTTGTGAGTTGCGGTGGTTTTATTCTCACGTGGGATGTTTGTAAGGGCTGATCACTATGGTGTTTGCTTTCAATGCATTGTGGGGTTGGTTCACACGGCTTGGGTTCTTGGTGATTACTCACACCTCTTATAATCTCATTTACTCCAGGGTTTGCTCACATGAGGTGTTTGTGAGGGATGATAACTATGGTGTGGTGGGGCCTCTTCACACATGATTGCATTTCGTGAGTTGTGGGGGTTTTATTCTCACCTAGGATGCTTGTGAGGGCTGATCACTATAGTGTTTGCTTTTAATGCATTGTGGGATTGGTTTGCAGGGCTTGGGCTTTTCTTGGTGATTATTCACACACATTGTGTATTGTGTTTTGGGGAGTACACTTTGGGTTGTGTATTCATATGTGACCATGGTATTCATATACTTTGGGTGCTGTATTCATATGCCACTACTTTCACCCTTCATTTGATTGCCAAGGTGCGAGAGTTCACACCATCATCGTCATCGTTGACATCACTATATTACCATAGAGATCCTTATCTTAGGAGTTTCCCCTCATGCATTGACTTCATGGCTCTCTGGTTGATATTTTGAGTTGCCATTTTGTGTCACAGTTCACATATCTTTCATAGATCTAGTTCACACATGCTTTTAGTGCTTCAAGGCATAGACCTCTATACCCTCATTTGTAGACTTCATGCTCATGCCACGGTTGGATGTTCGAGCTTGCGGGTTCGTTACGTAGGAAATCGTGTCTTCATCGATTCATTGCTCGGTTACCTCGACACATATGGTTTGGCATTGTTTTAGCATGGGGACTAGTCTTCTTTGGTGACTTGTACGAATGTCCTACACTCTTGAGCCACCATGATTTGCTACTGATGGTGTCAATTACACCGTGCAAATGCAGATGGTGATGATGTATTTTACACTCATACACATGATGATATATCGCATGTACACGCATATGATGATATCGATGTATCACACACACATGATGATAGTGATATACGTGCACATGATGTTGATGATAGTGATAGTGATAGTGACAGTGATAGTGTTAGAGATAGTGTGTGAGCTTGGGGCATGATCTCAAGGGCCTATAGGGATGGCATCTAGCATTACGTGTGTTAATATATCTAGGCCTACCTGCCTTCCTAGGGATCATAGCTTGGCATTAGATGATCTCACGGGTCAACATTTGATTATTGATGCATCCATTAACACACACGAGGTTAGCGATACCTTGCATGGGGAGTCATGGGATACACGTGAGCGTAGGATTGCATTTCTTGTGCTAGATATATCAAGATATTCTTCTGGGGCTTTTGCGTGTGGAGGCATTCACGATACTACTTGTAGTTCTCATAGTTTACCTGGCAATGTTTATGTGGGTATAGTGCATATATTTGAGCACTCAGTCATTAATCCATGAGGGCAATGTTGACTTTACTGAGGTAAGAATTCATAGGAGATATATGATTATGTATATGGATATAGAGAGTTTTACATTTCCTTAGATCCAGTGTATTGATGGAGATAGACCCTACCTACGAGGATTGCTTCTGAGTGACGACCTTGGACAAACAATCTAGGATTAGTGACTTCTAGATGATGACTCCACTTATCTCTTATGCGCGGATATGTTGTAGGTCTTTAGTGATGATGACGTTTATGATGATCTTGATGATTATATTTTTACCTGGAGGATAACAAACACATAGAGGGATTTGCACATGAGGATGTGATGCATACTTTAGATCATGCACATACACACATGGATACAATAGGCCTTGCCTCGAATGTTTTGAGTTGTGCTACATCAGGAAATGGCATCGATTCTCCCATCTGACCTTGCATGATGCTGACTATGAGCTATATGCATTCGGTTCCTGTGATTGAAAACGACCCAATGTTTTGCGGAGCCACAACATTTACCGCTTGGGTACATCACTTTTGGCATTTGCGGTGTATGGTTTCTGTCTATGTGGCTCGACATTTAGATACGCGTATGGCACATCCTAGTCTTGGCTTGCATAATGGTTCTTCCGAGCAAAGGCTCACTAGTCAATGTTTTAAGAAAGATTTATTTTAATTTTCTTTACCAGGGCCAGTGTTCGTGAAGTCCATGGATCACAAGTGATTGGCGCATCGATAATTTAAGAAACATGACAAGCTTCATTTTAATTTTTAAAAAAGGTAGCGTCATCGAGCTTAGCTCTTAGCTTAGTGGCCGTCATCAAGCTCTTGGAGCTCTCAACTCTTTGATCACCACATCACCAACATCACAAGAGAGCCAAGGTCAGTGGTGGCCAATAGCGTTAGAAGGAGAAGGTGAGGGAGGAAAAAAAACAAAATGCTTAGATTATAGGTTTTATTTTTCTACCTTTTCACATAGTTCCCTTTAGGCCCTAACTTGATGGCCGTTCACATTGTTGCCATCTAACCCTATGGCCATTCACATCGCTTGGGGATCCTCTACACCATTTTGGCCACTTCATTCACACCCGAGCTATTGACCTACCTCTTATAATGTCACTTTATGCTACGGTTTGCTCACTCGTTGAGGTGTTTGTGAGGGATGATCACTATGGTGTTGTAGCCCGGGCCTCTTCACACATGATTGCATTTTGTGAGTTGCGGTGGTTTTATTCTCACGTGGGATGTTTGTAAGGGCTGATCACTATGGTGTTTGCTTTCAATGCATTGTGGGGTTGGTTCACACGGCTTGGGTTCTTGGTGATTACTCACACCTCTTATAATCTCATTTACTCCAGGGTTTGCTCACATGAGGTGTTTGTGAGGGATGATAACTATGGTGTGGTGGGGCCTCTTCACACATGATTGCATTTCGTGAGTTGTGGGGGTTTTATTCTCACCTAGGATGCTTGTGAGGGCTGATCACTATAGTGTTTGCTTTTAATGCATTGTGGGATTGGTTTGCAGGGCTTGGGCTTTTCTTGGTGATTATTCACACACATTGTGTATTGTGTTTTGGGGAGTACACTTTGGGTTGTGTATTCATATGTGACCATGGTATTCATATACTTTGGGTGCTGTATTCATATGCCACTACTTTCACCCTTCATTTGATTGCCAAGGTGCGAGAGTTCACACCATCATCGTCATCGTTGACATCACTATATTACCATAGAGATCCTTATCTTAGGAGTTTCCCCTCATGCATTGACTTCATGGCTCTCTGGTTGATATTTTGAGTTGCCATTTTGTGTCACAGTTCACATATCTTTCATAGATCTAGTTCACACATGCTTTTAGTGCTTCAAGGCATAGACCTCTATACCCTCATTTGTAGACTTCATGCTCATGCCACGGTTGGATGTTCGAGCTTGCGGGTTCGTTACGTAGGAAATCGTGTCTTCATCGATTCATTGCTCGGTTACCTCGACACATATGGTTTGGCATTGTTTTAGCATGGGGACTAGTCTTCTTTGGTGACTTGTACGAATGTCCTACACTCTTGAGCCACCATGATTTGCTCCTGATGGTGTCAATTACACCGTGCGAATGCAGATGGTGATGATGTATTTTACACTCATACACATGATGATATATCGCATGTACACGCATATGATGATATCGATGTATCACACACACATGATGATAGTGATATACGTGCACATGATGTTGATGATAGTGATAGTGATAGTGACAGTGATAGTGTTAGAGATAGTGTGTGAGCTTGGGGCATGATCTCAAGGGCCTATAGGGATGGCATCTAGCATTACGTGTGTTAATATATCTAGGCCTACCTGCCTTCCTAGGGATCATAGCTTGGCATTAGATGATCTCACGGGTCAACATTTGATTATTGATGCATCCATTAACACACACGAGGTTAGCGATACCTTGCATGGGGAGTCATGGGATACACGTGAGCGTAGGATTGCATTTCTTGTGCTAGATATATCAAGATATTCTTCTGGGGCTTTTGCGTGTGGAGGCATTCACGATACTACTTGTAGTTCTCATAGTTTACCTGGCAATGTTTATGTGGGTATAGTGCATATATTTGAGCACTCAGTCATTAATCCATGAGGGCAGTGTTGACTTTACTGAGGTAAGAATTCATAGGAGATATATGATTATGTATATGGATATAGAGAGTTTTACATTTCCTTAGATCCAGTGTATTGATGGAGATAGACCCTACCTACGAGGATTGCTTCTGAGTGACGACCTTGGACAAACAATCTAGGATTAGTGACTTCTAGATGATGACTCCACTTATCTCTTATGTGCGGATATGTTGTCGGTCTTTAGTGATGATGACGTTTATGATGGTCCTGATGATTATATTTTTACCTTGGAGGATAACAAACACATAGAGGGATTTGCACATGAGGATGTGATGCATACTTTAGATCATGCACATACACACATGGATACAATAGGTCTTGCCTCGAATGTTTTGAGTTGTGCTACATCGGGAAATGGCATCGATTCTCCCATCTGACTTTGCATGATGCTGACTATGAGCTATATGCATTCGGTTCCTGTGATTGAAAACGACCCAATGTTTTGCGGAGCCACAACATTTACCGCTTGGGTACATCACTTTTGGCATTTGCGGTGTATGGTTTCTGTCTATGTGGCTCGACATTTAGATACGCGTATGGCACATCCTAGTCTTGGCTTGCATAATGGTTCTTCCGAGCAAAGGCTCACTAGTCAATGTTTTAAGAAAGATTTATTTTAATTTTCTTTACCAGGGCCAGTGTTCGTGAAGTCCATGGATCACAAGTGATTGGCGCATCGATAATTTAAGAAACATGACAAGCTTCATTTTAATTTTTAAAAAAGGTAGCGTCATCGAGCTTAGCTCTTAGCTTAGTGGCCGTCGTCAAGCTCTTGGAGCTCTCAACTCTTTGATCACCACATCACCAACATCACAAGAGAGCCAAGGTCAGTGGTGGCCAATAGCGTTAGAAGGAGAAGGTGAGGGAGGAAAAAAAACAAAATGCTTAGATTATAGGTTTTATTTTTCTACCTTTTCACATAGTTCCCTTTAGGCCCTAACTTGATGGCCGTTCACATTGTTGCCATCTAACCCTATGGCCATTCACATCGCTTGGGGATCCTCTACACCATTTTGGCCACTTCATTCACACCCGAGCTATTGACCTACCTCTTATAATGTCACTTTATGCTACGGTTTGCTCACTCGAGGTGTTTGTGAGGGATGATCACTATGGTGTTGTAGCCCGGGCCTCTTCACACATGATTGCATTTTGTGAGTTGCGGTGGTTTTATTCTCACGTGGGATGTTTGTAAGGGCTGATCACTATGGTGTTTGCTTTCAATGCATTGTGGGGTTGGTTCACACGGCTTGGGTTCTTGGTGATTACTCACACCTCTTATAATCTCATTTACTCCAGGGTTTGCTCACATGAGGTGTTTGTGAGGGATGATAACTATGGTGTGGTGGGGCCTCTTCACACATGATTGCATTTCGTGAGTTGTGGGGGTTTTATTCTCACCTAGGATGCTTGTGAGGGCTGATCACTATAGTGTTTGCTTTTAATGCATTGTGGGATTGGTTTGCAGGGCTTGGGCTTTTCTTGGTGATTATTCACACACATTGTGTATTGCGTTTTGGGGAGTACACTTTGGGTTGTGTATTCATATGTGACCATGGTATTCATATACTTTGGGTGCTGTATTCATATGCCACTACTTTCACCCTTCATTTGATTGCCAAGGTGCGAGAGTTCACACCATCATCGCCATCATTGACGTCACTATATTACCATAGAGATCCTTATCTTAGGAGTTTCCCCTCATGCATTGACTTCATGGCTCTCTGGTTGATATTTTGAGTTGCCATTTTGTGTCACAGTTCACATATCTTTCATAGATCTAGTTCACACATGCTTTTAGTGCTTCAAGGCATAGACCTCTATACCCTCATTTGTAGACTTCATGCTCATGCCACGGTTGGATGTTCGAGCTTGCGGGTTCGTTACGTAGGAAATCGTGTCTTCATCGATTCATTGCTCGGTTACCTCGACACATATGGTTTGGCATTGTTTTAGCATGGGGACTAGTCTTCTTTGGTGACTTGTACGAATGTCCTACACTCTTGAGCCACCATGATTTGCTCCTGATGGTGTCAATTACACCGTGCGAATGCAGATGGTGATGATGTATTTTACACTCATACACATGATGATATATCGCATGTACACGCATATGATGATATCGATGTATCACACACACATGATGATAGTGATATACGTGCACATGATGTTGATGATAGTGATAGTGATAGTGACAGTGATAGTGTTAGAGATAGTGTGTGAGCTTGGGGCATGATCTCAAGGGCCTATAGGGATGGCATCTAGCATTACGTGTGTTAATATATCTAGGCCTACCTGCCTTCCTAGGGATCATAGCTTGGCATTAGATGATCTCACGGGTCAACATTTGATTATTGATGCATCCATTAACACACACGAGGTTAGCGATACCTTGCATGGGGAGTCATGGGATACACGTGAGCGTAGGATTGCATTTCTTGTGCTAGATATATCAAGATATTCTTCTGGGGCTTTTGCGTGTGGAGGCATTCACGATACTACTTGTAGTTCTCATAGTTTACCTGGCAATGTTTATGTGGGTATAGTGCATATATTTGAGCACTCAGTCATTAATCCATGAGGGCAGTGTTGACTTTACTGAGGTAAGAATTCGTAGGAGATATATGATTATGTATATGGATATAGAGAGTTTTACATTTCCTTAGATCCAGTGTATTGATGGAGATAGACCCTACCTACGAGGATTGCTTCTGAGTGACGACCTTGGACAAACAATCTAGGATTAGTGACTTCTAGATGATGACTCCACTTATCTCTTATGCGCGGATATGTTGTCGGTCTTTAGTGATGATGACGTTTATGATGATCTTGATGATTATATTTTTACCTTGGAGGATAACAAACACATAGAGGGATTTGCACATGAGGATGTGATGCATACTTTAGATCATGCACATACACACATGGATACAATAGGCCTTGCCTCGAATGTTTTGAGTTGTGCTACATCGGGAAATGGCATCGATTCTCCCATCTGACCTTGCATGATGCTGACTATGAGCTATATGCATTCGGTTCCTGTGATTGAAAACGACCCAATGTTTTGCGGAGCCACAACATTTACCGCTTGGGTACATCACTTTTGGCATTTGCGGTGTATGGTTTTTGTCTATGTGGCTCGACATTTAGATACGCGTATGGCACATCCTAGTCTTGGCTTGCATAATGGTTCTTCCGAGCAAAGGCTCACTAGTCAATGTTTTAAGAAAGATTTATTTTAATTTTCTTTACCAGGGCCAGTGTTCGTGAAGTCCATGGATCACAAGTGATTGGCGCATCGATAATTTAAGAAACATGACAAGCTTCATTTTAATTTTTAAAAAAGGTAGCGTCATCGAGCTTAGCTCTTAGCTTAGTGGCCGTCCTCAAGCTCTTGGAGCTCTCAACTCTTTGATCACCACATCACCAACATCACAAGAGAGCCAAGGTCAGTGGTGGCCAATAGCGTTAGAAGGAGAAGGTGAGGGAGGAAAAAAAACAAAATGCTTAGATTATAGGTTTTATTTTTCTACCTTTTCACATAGTTCCCTTTAGGCCCTAACTTGATGGCCGTTCACATTGTTGCCATCTAACCCTATGGCCATTCACATCGCTTGGGGATCCTCACCTAGGATGCTTGTGAGGGCTGATCACTATAGTGTTTGCTTTTAATGCATTGTGGGATTGGTTTGCAGGGCTTGGGCTTTTCTTGGTGATTATTCACACACATTGTGTATTGCGTTTTGGGGAGTACACTTTGGGTTGTGTATTCATATGTGACCATGGTATTCATATACTTTGGGTGCTGTATTCATATGCCACTACTTTCACCCTTCATTTGATTGCCAAGGTGCGAGAGTTCACACCATCATCGTCATCATTGACGTCACTATATTACCATAGAGATCCTTATCTTAGGAGTTTCCCCTCATGCATTGACTTCATGGCTCTCTGGTTGATATTTTGAGTTGCCATTTTGTGTCACAGTTCACATATCTTTCATAGATCTAGTTCACACATGCTTTTAGTGCTTCAAGGCATAGACCTCTATACCCTCATTTGTAGACTTCATGCTCATGCCACGGTTGGATGTTTGAGCTTGCGGGTTCGTTACGTAGGAAATCGTGTCTTCATCGATTCATTGCTCGGTTACCTCGACACATATGGTTTGGCATTGTTTTAGCATGGGGACTAGTCTTCTTTGGTGACTTGTACGAATGTCCTACACTCTTGAGCCACCATGATTTGCTACTGATGGTGTCAATTACACCGTGCGAATGCAGATGGTGATGATGTATTTTACACTCATACACATGATGATATATCGCATGTACACGCATATGATGATATCGATGTATCACACACACATGATGATAGTGATATACGTGCACATGATGTTGATGATAGTGATAGTGATAGTGACAGTGATAGTGTTAGAGATAGTGTGTGAGCTTGGGGCATGATCTCAAGGGCCTATAGGGATGGCATCTAGCATTACGTGTGTTAATATATCTAGGCCTACCTGCCTTCCTAGGGATCATAGCTTGGCATTAGATGATCTCACGGGTCAACATTTGATTATTGATGCATCCATTAACACACACGAGGTTAGCGATACCTTGCATGGGGAGTCATGGGATACACGTGAGCGTAGGATTGCATTTCTTGTGCTAGATATATCAAGATATTCTTCTGGGGCTTTTGCGTGTGGAGGCATTCACGATACTACTTGTAGTTCTCATAGTTTACCTGGCAATGTTTATGTGGGTATAGTGCATATATTTGAGCACTCAGTCATTAATCCATGAGGGCAGTGTTGACTTTACTGAGGTAAGAATTCATAGGAGATATATGATTATGTATATGGATATAGAGAGTTTTACATTTCCTTAGATCCAGTGTATTGATGGAGATAGACCCTACCTACGAGGATTGCTTCTGAGTGACGACCTTGGACAAACAATCTAGGATTAGTGACTTCTAGATGATGACTCCACTTATCTCTTATGCGCGGATATGTTGTAGGTCTTTAGTGATGATGACGTTTATGATGATCTTGATGATTATATTTTTACCTGGAGGATAACAAACACATAGAGGGATTTGCACATGAGGATGTGATGCATACTTTAGATCATGCACATACACACATGGATACAATAGGCCTTGCCTCGAATGTTTTGAGTTGTGCTACATCAGGAAATGGCATCGATTCTCCCATCTGACCTTGCATGATGCTGACTATGAGCTATATGCATTCGGTTCCTGTGATTGAAAACGACCCAATGTTTTGCGGAGCCACAACATTTACCGCTTGGGTACATCACTTTTGGCATTTGCGGTGTATGGTTTCTGTCTATGTGGCTCGACATTTAGATACGCGTATGGCACATCCTAGTCTTGGCTTGCATAATGGTTCTTCCGAGCAAAGGCTCACTAGTCAATGTTTTAAGAAAGATTTATTTTAATTTTCTTTACCAGGGCCAGTGTTCGTGAAGTCCATGGATCACAAGTGATTGGCGCATCGATAATTTAAGAAACATGACAAGCTTCATTTTAATTTTTAAAAAAGGTAGCGTCATCGAGCTTAGCTCTTAGCTTAGTGGCCGTCATCAAGCTCTTGGAGCTCTCAACTCTTTGATCACCACATCACCAACATCACAAGAGAGCCAAGGTCAGTGGTGGCCAATAGCGTTAGAAGGAGAAGGTGAGGGAGGAAAAAAAACAAAATGCTTAGATTATAGGTTTTATTTTTCTACCTTTTCACATAGTTCCCTTTAGGCCCTAACTTGATGGCCGTTCACATTGTTGCCATCTAACCCTATGGCCATTCACATCGCTTGGGGATCCTCTACACCATTTTGGCCACTTCATTCACACCCGAGCTATTGACCTACCTCTTATAATGTCACTTTATGCTACGGTTTGCTCACTCGTTGAGGTGTTTGTGAGGGATGATCACTATGGTGTTGTAGCCCGGGCCTCTTCACACATGATTGCATTTTGTGAGTTGCGGTGGTTTTATTCTCACGTGGGATGTTTGTAAGGGCTGATCACTATGGTGTTTGCTTTCAATGCATTGTGGGGTTGGTTCACACGGCTTGGGTTCTTGGTGATTACTCACACCTCTTATAATCTCATTTACTCCAGGGTTTGCTCACATGAGGTGTTTGTGAGGGATGATAACTATGGTGTGGTGGGGCCTCTTCACACATGATTGCATTTCGTGAGTTGTGGGGGTTTTATTCTCACCTAGGATGCTTGTGAGGGCTGATCACTATAGTGTTTGCTTTTAATGCATTGTGGGATTGGTTTGCAGGGCTTGGGCTTTTCTTGGTGATTATTCACACACATTGTGTATTGTGTTTTGGGGAGTACACTTTGGGTTGTGTATTCATATGTGACCATGGTATTCATATACTTTGGGTGCTGTATTCATATGCCACTACTTTCACCCTTCATTTGATTGCCAAGGTGCAAGAGTTCACACCATCATCGTCATCGTTGACATCACTATATTACCATAGAGATCCTTATCTTAGGAGTTTCCCCTCATGCATTGACTTCATGGCTCTCTGGTTGATATTTTGAGTTGCCATTTTGTGTCACAGTTCACATATCTTTCATAGATCTAGTTCACACATGCTTTTAGTGCTTCAAGGCATAGACCTCTATACCCTCATTTGTAGACTTCATGCTCATGCCACGGTTGGATGTTCGAGCTTGCGGGTTCGTTACGTAGGAAATCGTGTCTTCATCGATTCATTGCTCGGTTACCTCGACACATATGGTTTGGCATTGTTTTAGCATGGGGACTAGTCTTCTTTGGTGACTTGTACGAATGTCCTACACTCTTGAGCCACCATGATTTGCTACTGATGGTGTCAATTACACCGTGCGAATGCAGATGGTGATGATGTATTTTACACTCATACACATGATGATATATCGCATGTACACGCATATGATGATATCGATGTATCACACACACATGATGATAGTGATATACGTGCACATGATGTTGATGATAGTGATAGTGATAGTGACAGTGATAGTGTTAGAGATAGTGTGTGAGCTTGGGGCATGATCTCAAGGGCCTATAGGGATGGCATCTAGCATTACGTGTGTTAATATATCTAGGCCTACCTGCCTTCCTAGGGATCATAGCTTGGCATTAGATGATCTCACGGGTCAACATTTGATTATTGATGCATCCATTAACACACACGAGGTTAGCGATACCTTGCATGGGGAGTCATGGGATACACGTGAGCGTAGGATTGCATTTCTTGTGCTAGATATATCAAGATATTCTTCTGGGGCTTTTGCGTGTGGAGGCATTCACGATACTACTTGTAGTTCTCATAGTTTACCTGGCAATGTTTATGTGGGTATAGTGCATATATTTGAGCACTCAGTCATTAATCCATGAGGGCAGTGTTGACTTTACTGAGGTAAGAATTCATAGGAGATATATGATTATGTATATGGATATAGAGAGTTTTACATTTCCTTAGATCCAGTGTATTGATGGAGATAGACCCTACCTACGAGGATTGCTTCTGAGTGACGACCTTGGACAAACAATCTAGGATTAGTGACTTCTAGATGATGACTCCACTTATCTCTTATGCGCGGATATGTTGTCGGTCTTTAGTGATGATGACGTTTATGATGATCTTGATGATTATATTTTTACCTGGAGGATAACAAACACATAGAGGGATTTGCACATGAGGATGTGATGCATACTTTAGATCATGCACATACACACATGGATACAATAGGCCTTGCCTCGAATGTTTTGAGTTGTGCTACATCAGGAAATGGCATCGATTCTCCCATCTGACCTTGCATGATGCTGACTATGAGCTATATGCATTCGGTTCCTGTGATTGAAAACGACCCAATGTTTTGCGGAGCCACAACATTTACCGCTTGGGTACATCACTTTTGGCATTTGCGGTGTATGGTTTCTGTCTATGTGGCTCGACATTTAGATACGCGTATGGCACATCCTAGTCTTGGCTTGCATAATGGTTCTTCCGAGCAAAGGCTCACTAGTCAATGTTTTAAGAAAGATTTATTTTAATTTTCTTTACCAGGGCCAGTGTTCGTGAAGTCCATGGATCACAAGTGATTGGCGCATCGATAATTTAAGAAACATGACAAGCTTCATTTTAATTTTTAAAAAAGGTAGCGTCATCGAGCTTAGCTCTTAGCTTAGTGGCCGTCATCAAGCTCTTAGAGCTCTCAACTCTTTCATCACCACATCACCAACATCACAAGAGAGCCAAGGTCAGTGGTGGCCAATAGCGTTAGAAGGAGAAGGTGAGGGAGAAAAAAAACCAAAATGCTTAGATTATAGGTTTTATTTTTCTACCTTTTCACATAGTTCCCTTTAGGCCCTAACTTGATGGCCGTTCACATTGTTGCCATCTAACCCTATGGCCATTCACATCGCTTGGGGATCCTCACCTAGGATGCTTGTGAGGGCTGATCACTATAGTGTTTGCTTTTAATGCATTGTGGGATTGGTTTGCAGGGCTTGGGCTTTTCTTGGTGATTATTCACACACATTGTGTATTGCGTTTTGGGGAGTACACTTTGGGTTGTGTATTCATATGTGACCATGGTATTCATATACTTTGGGTGCTGTATTCATATGCCACTACTTTCACCCTTCATTTGATTGCCAAGGTGCGAGAGTTCACACCATCATCGTCATCATTGACGTCACTATATTACCATAGAGATCCTTATCTTAGGAGTTTCCCCTCATGCATTGACTTCATGGCTCTCTGGTTGATATTTTGAGTTGCCATTTTGTGTCACAGTTCACATATCTTTCATAGATCTAGTTCACACATGCTTTTAGTGCTTCAAGGCATAGACCTCTATACCCTCATTTGTAGACTTCATGCTCATGCCACGGTTGGATGTTCGAGCTTGCGGGTTCGTTACGTAGGAAATCGTGTCTTCATCGATTCATTGCTCGGTTACCTCGACACATATGGTTTGGCATTGTTTTAGCATGGGGACTAGTCTTCTTTGGTGACTTGTACGAATGTCCTACACTCTTGAGCCACCATGATTTGCTCCTGATGGTGTCAATTACACCGTGCGAATGCAGATGGTGATGATGTATTTTACACTCATACACATGATATATCGCGTGTACACGCATATGATGATATCGATGTATCACACACACATGATGATAGTGATATACGTGCACATGATGTTGATGATAGTGATAGTGATAGTGACAGTGATAGTGTTAGAGATAGTGTGTGAGCTTTGGGCATGATCTCAAGGGCCTATAGGGATGGCATCTAGCATTACGTGTGTTAATATATCTAGGCCTACCTGCCTTCCTAGGGATCATAGCTTGGCATTAGATGATCTCACGGGTCAACATTTGATTATTGATGCATCCATTAGCACACACGAGGTTAGCGATACCTTGCATGGGGAGTCATGGGATACACGTGAGCGTAGGATTGCATTTCTTGTGCTAGATATATCAAGATATTCTTCTGGGGCTTTCGCGTGTGGAGGCATTCACGATACTACTTGTAGTTCTCATAGTTTACCTGGCAATGTTTATGTGGGTATAGTGCATATATTTGAGCACTCAGTCATTAATCCATGAGGGCAGTGTTGACTTTACTGAGGTAAGAATTCATAGGAGATATATGATTATGTATATGGATATAGAGAGTTTTACATTTCCTTAGATCCAGTGTATTGATGGAGATAGACCCTACCTACGAGGATTGCTTCTGAGTGACGACCTTGGACAAACAATCTAGGATTAGTGACTTCTAGATGATGACTCCACTTATCTCTTATGTGCGGATATGTTGTCGGTCTTTAGTGATGATGACGTTTATGATGATCCTGATGATTATATTTTTACCTTGGAGGATAACAAACACATAGAGGGATTTGCACATGAGGATGTGATGCATACTTTAGATCATGCACATACACACATGGATACAATAGGTCTTGCCTCGAATGTTTTGAGTTGTGCTACATCGGGAAATGGCATCGATTCTCCCATCTGACTTTGCATGATGCTGACTATGAGCTATATGCATTCGGTTCCTGTGATTGAAAACGACCCAATGTTTTGCGGAGCCACAACATTTACCGCTTGGGTACATCACTTTTGGCATTTGCGGTGTATGGTTTCTGTCTATGTGGCTCGACATTTAGATACGCGTATGGCACATCCTAGTCTTGGCTTGCATAATGGTTCTTCCGAGCAAAGGCTCACTAGTCAATGTTTTAAGAAAGATTTATTTTAATTTTCTTTACCAGGGCCAGTGTTCGTGAAGTCCATGGATCACAAGTGATTGGCGCATCGATAATTTAAGAAACATGACAAGCTTCATTTTAATTTTTAAAAAAGGTAGCGTCATCGAGCTTAGCTCTTAGCTTAGTGGCCGTCGTCAAGCTCTTGGAGCTCTCAACTCTTTGATCACCACATCACCAACATCACAAGAGAGCCAAGGTCAGTGGTGGCCAATAGCGTTAGAAGGAGAAGGTGAGGGAGGAAAAAAAACAAAATGCTTAGATTATAGGTTTTATTTTTCTACCTTTTCACATAGTTCCCTTTAGGCCCTAACTTGATGGCCGTTCACATTGTTGCCATCTAACCCTATGGCCATTCACATCGCTTGGGGATCCTCTACACCATTTTGGCCACTTCATTCACACCCGAGCTATTGACCTACCTCTTATAATGTCACTTTATGCTACGGTTTGCTCACTCGAGGTGTTTGTGAGGGATGATCACTATGGTGTTGTAGCCCGGGCCTCTTCACACATGATTGCATTTTGTGAGTTGCGGTGGTTTTATTCTCACGTGGGATGTTTGTAAGGGCTGATCACTATGGTGTTTGCTTTCAATGCATTGTGGGGTTGGTTCACACGGCTTGGGTTCTTGGTGATTACTCACACCTCTTATAATCTCATTTACTCCAGGGTTTGCTCACATGAGGTGTTTGTGAGGGATGATAACTATGGTGTGGTGGGGCCTCTTCACACATGATTGCATTTCGTGAGTTGTGGGGGTTTTATTCTCACCTAGGATGCTTGTGAGGGCTGATCACTATAGTGTTTGCTTTTAATGCATTGTGGGATTGGTTTGCAGGGCTTGGGCTTTTCTTGGTGATTATTCACACACATTGTGTATTGCGTTTTGGGGAGTACACTTTGGGTTGTGTATTCATATGTGACCATGGTATTCATATACTTTGGGTGCTGTATTCATATGCCACTACTTTCACCCTTCATTTGATTGCCAAGGTGCGAGAGTTCACACCATCATCGCCATCATTGACGTCACTATATTACCATAGAGATCCTTATCTTAGGAGTTTCCCCTCATGCATTGACTTCATGGCTCTCTGGTTGATATTTTGAGTTGCCATTTTGTGTCACAGTTCACATATCTTTCATAGATCTAGTTCACACATGCTTTTAGTGCTTCAAGGCATAGACCTCTATACCCTCATTTGTAGACTTCATGCTCATGCCACGGTTGGATGTTCGAGCTTGCGGGTTCGTTACGTAGGAAATCGTGTCTTCATCGATTCATTGCTCGGTTACCTCGACACATATGGTTTGGCATTGTTTTAGCATGGGGACTAGTCTTCTTTGGTGACTTGTACGAATGTCCTACACTCTTGAGCCACCATGATTTGCTCCTGATGGTGTCAATTACACCGTGCGAATGCAGATGGTGATGATGTATTTTACACTCATACACATGATGATATATCGCATGTACACGCATATGATGATATCGATGTATCACACACACATGATGATAGTGATATACGTGCACATGATGTTGATGATAGTGATAGTGATAGTGACAGTGATAGTGTTAGAGATAGTGTGTGAGCTTGGGGCATGATCTCAAGGGCCTATAGGGATGGCATCTAGCATTACGTGTGTTAATATATCTAGGCCTACCTGCCTTCCTAGGGATCATAGCTTGGCATTAGATGATCTCACGGGTCAACATTTGATTATTGATGCATCCATTAACACACACGAGGTTAGCGATACCTTGCATGGGGAGTCATGGGATACACGTGAGCGTAGGATTGCATTTCTTGTGCTAGATATATCAAGATATTCTTCTGGGGCTTTCGCGTGTGGAGGCATTCACGATACTACTTGTAGTTCTCATAGTTTACCTGGCAATGTTTATGTGGGTATAGTGCATATATTTGAGCACTCAGTCATTAATCCATGAGGGCAGTGTTGACTTTACTGAGGTAAGAATTCGTAGGAGATATATGATTATGTATATGGATATAGAGAGTTTTACATTTCCTTAGATCCAGTGTATTGATGGAGATAGACCCTACCTACGAGGATTGCTTCTGAGTGACGACCTTGGACAAACAATCTAGGATTAGTGACTTCTAGATGATGACTCCACTTATCTCTTATGCGCGGATATGTTGTCGGTCTTTAGTGATGATGACGTTTATGATGATCTTGATGATTATATTTTTACCTTGGAGGATAACAAACACATAGAGGGATTTGCACATGAGGATGTGATGCATACTTTAGATCATGCACATACACACATGGATACAATAGGCCTTGCCTCGAATGTTTTGAGTTGTGCTACATCGGGAAATGGCATCGATTCTCCCATCTGACCTTGCATGATGCTGACTATGAGCTATATGCATTCGGTTCCTGTGATTGAAAACGACCCAATGTTTTGCGGAGCCACAACATTTACCGCTTGGGTACATCACTTTTGGCATTTGCGGTGTATGGTTTCTGTCTATGTGGCTCGACATTTAGATACGCGTATGGCACATCCTAGTCTTGGCTTGCATAATGGTTCTTCCGAGCAAAGGCTCACTAGTCAATGTTTTAAGAAAGATTTATTTTAATTTTCTTTACCAGGGCCAGTGTTCGTGAAGTCCATGGATCACAAGTGATTGGCGCATCGATAATTTAAGAAACATGACAAGCTTCATTTTAATTTTTAAAAAAGGTAGCGTCATCGAGCTTAGCTCTTAGCTTAGTGGCCGTCATCAAGCTCTTGGAGCTCTCAACTCTTTGATCACCACATCACCAACATCACAAGAGAGCCAAGGTCAGTGGTGGCCAATAGCGTTAGAAGGAGAAGGTGAGGGAGGAAAAAAAACTAAATGCTTAGATTATAGGTTTTATTTTTCTACCTTTTCACATAGTTCCCTTTAGGCCCTAACTTGATGGCCGTTCACATTGTTGCCATCTAACCCTATGGCCATTCACATCGCTTGGGGATCCTCACCTAGGATGCTTGTGAGGGCTGATCACTATAGTGTTTGCTTTTAATGCATTGTGGGATTGGTTTGCAGGGCTTGGGCTTTTCTTGGTGATTATTCACACACATTGTGTATTGCGTTTTGGGGAGTACACTTTGGGTTGTGTATTCATATGTGACCATGGTATTCATATACTTTGGGTGCTGTATTCATATGCCACTACTTTCACCCTTCATTTGATTGCCAAGGTGCGAGAGTTCACACCATCATCGTCATCATTGACGTCACTATATTACCATAGAGATCCTTATCTTAGGAGTTTCCCCTCATGCATTGACTTCATGGCTCTCTGGTTGATATTTTGAGTTGCCATTTTGTGTCACAGTTCACATATCTTTCATAGATCTAGTTCACACATGCTTTTAGTGCTTCAAGGCATAGACCTCTATACCCTCATTTGTAGACTTCATGCTCATGCCACGGTTGGATGTTCGAGCTTGCGGGTTCGTTACGTAGGAAATCGTGTCTTCATCGATTCATTGCTCGGTTACCTCGACACATATGGTTTGGCATTGTTTTAGCATGGGGACTAGTCTTCTTTGGTGACTTGTAGGAATGTCCTACACTCTTGAGCCACCATGATTTGCTCCTGATGGTGTCAATTACACCGTGCGAATGCAGATGGTGATGATGTATTTTACACTCATACACATGACGATATATCGCATGTACACGCATATGATGATATCGATGTATCACACACACATGATGATAGTGATATACGTGCACATGATGTTGATGATAGTGATAGTGATAGTGACAGTGATAGTGTTAGAGATAGTGTGTGAGCTTTGGGCATGATCTCAAGGGCCTATAGGGATGGCATCTAGCATTACGTGTGTTAATATATCTAGGCCTACCTGCCTTCCTAGGGATCATAGCTTGGCATTAGATGATCTCACGGGTCAACATTTGATTATTGATGCATCCATTAGCACACACAAGGTTAGCGATACCTTGCATGGGGAGTCATGGGATACACGTGAGCGTAGGATTGCATTTCTTGTGCTAGATATATCAAGATATTCTTCTGGGGCTTTCGCGTGTGGAGGCATTCACGATACTACTTGTAGTTCTCATAGTTTACCTGGCAATGTTTATGTGGGTATAGTGCATATATTTGAGCACTCAATCATTAATCCATGAGGGCAGTGTTGACTTTACTGAGGTAAGAATTCATAGGAGATATATGATTATGTATATGGATATAGAGAGTTTTACATTTCCTTAGATCCAGTGTATTGATGGAGATAGACCCTACCTACGAGGATTGCTTCTGAGTGACGACCTTGGACAAACAATCTAGGATTAGTGACTTCTAGATGATGACTCCACTTATCTCTTATGTGCGGATATGTTGTCGGTCTTTAGTGATGATGACGTTTATGATGATCCTGATGATTATATTTTTACCTTGGAGGATAACAAACACATAGAGGGATTTGCACATGAGGATGTGATGCATACTTTAGATCATGCACGTACACACATGGATACAATAGGTCTTGCCTCGAATGTTTTGAGTTGTGCTACATCGGGAAATGGCATCGATTCTCCCATCTGACTTTGCATGATGCTGACTATGAGCTATATGCATTCGGTTCCTGTGATTGAAAACGACCCAATGTTTTGCGGAGCCACAACATTTACCGCTTGGGTACATCACTTTTGGCATTTGCGGTGTATGGTTTCTGTCTATGTGGCTCGACATTTAGATACGCGTATGGCACATCCTAGTCTTGGCTTGCATAATGGTTCTTCCGAGCAAAGGCTCACTAGTCAATGTTTTAAGAAAGATTTATTTTAATTTTCTTTACCAGGGCCAGTGTTCATGAAGTCCATGGATCACAAGTGATTGGCGCATCGATAATTTAAGAAACATGACAAGCTTCATTTTAATTTTTAAAAAAGGTAGCGTCATCGAGCTTAGCTCTTAGCTTAGTGGCCGTCGTCAAGCTCTTGGAGCTCTCAACTCTTTGATCACCACATCACCAACATCACAAGAGAGCCAAGGTCAGTGGTGGCCAATAGCGTTAGAAGGAGAAGGTGAGGGAGGAAAAAAAACAAAATGCTTAGATTATAGGTTTTATTTTTCTACCTTTTCACATAGTTCCCTTTAGGCCCTAACTTGATGGCCGTTCACATTGTTGCCATCTAACCCTATGGCCATTCACATCGCTTGGGGATCCTCTACACCATTTTGGCCACTTCATTCACACCCGAGCTATTGACCTACCTCTTATAATCTATACAGGATTAAGGGAGAGTGGCCCTCCCTCCACGTGGGCAAAGGAGGGGGGCCTATTTCAAAATGGCCACTCCTCCTTCAAGCGTGAGGAGGACTCAAGAGCCAAATCTCACATCTTCCAAAGCAATTTTGAATTTGAATCTAAGAAGATCTCATCTCACATCTTTCAATGAAATCTTTGTATACATGCTTACATACCTATAGATACACACACTTATATATATTATGTATGTATGTGTATCTATAGGTATGTAAGCATGTATATATAAATAGTGTACATGTGTGTGTGTGTGTGTGTGAGAGAGAGAGAGAGAGAGAAGATTACATGAAAGATGCATTTATTTGAGAGTGAGTACACCTCACCACTCATCCCTATCATTAAAATTTAATCTAAAATTTAATTAATTAAAATTATATATGTGTAAATCTATTTAAGTGTGTGTGTGTGTGTGTGTGTGAGAGAGAGAGAGAGAGAGAGAGTTTCTATGTGAGAGAGTGTGCGTGAAGAGAGAGAGTGTATGTGTGTGTGTGTGCATGAGAGAGAGAGAGAGTGCGTGAAGAGAGAGAGAGTGTGTGTGTGTGTGTGCATGAGAATTTCTATGTGAGAGAGTGTGCGTGAAGAGAGAGAGAGAGAGAGTGTGTGTGTGTGTGTGTGTGTGTGTGAGAGAGAGAGAGAGAGAGAGAGGCTGAGAATTTCTATGTAGGAGATAGTTTGTATGGGAGGAGATAGTGTGTGTTTTCATTAGTGTATGTGCGGTGTGTACATGTGTGTGTGTGTGTGTGTGTGTGAGAGAGAGAGAGAGAGAGAGAGAGAGAGAGAGAGAGACGACAAATAATTTCTACGTAGGAGATAGTTTGTGTGGGAGAAAGAGTATGCGTTTAGATTAGTGTATGTGCGGTGTGTACATGTGTGTGTGTGTGTGTGTGTGTGAGAGAGAGAGAGAGAGAGAGAGAGAGAGAGAGTATATGCATGCATGTGTGTACATCTGCATCTATGTGTAGAATGTGCTTGAGAGAGAGAGAGAGAGAGAGAGAGAGAGAGAGAGAGAGAGAGAGATGTAATGAGGGAGGGTGAAAAGAGAGAGAAAGAGAATAAAAAGTATCTTTTAATAAAATATAAATTAAATAGAAAACATATATGTATATGTGTGTATGTGTGTGTGTTTTTATTTACATTTATATATACATACATACATATGTATGTATATATATATACATATATATGTTTGTGTGTGTGTGTGTGTGTGTTTAGATGTGTGTATGATATATCTATCTATGTGTAGAATGTGCTTGAGAGAGAGAGAGTGTGTGTGTGTGTGCATGAGAGTTTCTATGTGAGAGAGTGTGCGTGAAGAGAGAGAGAGAGAGAGAGAGAGAGAGAGTGTGTGTGTGTGTGTGTGTGTGAGAGAGAGAGAGAGAGAGAGAGAGAGAGGCTGAGAATTTCTATGTAGGAGATAGTTTGTATGGGAGGAGATAGTGTGTGTTTTCATTAGTGTATGTGCGGTGTGTACATGTGTGTGTGTGTGTGTGTGTGTGTGTGTGTGTGTGTGTGAGAGAGAGAGAGAGAGAGAGAGAGACGACAAATAATTTCTACGTAGGAGATAGTTTGTGTGGGAGAAAGAGTATGCGTTTAGATTAGTGTATGTGCGGTGTGTACATGTGTGTGTGTGTGTGTGTGTGAGAGAGAGAGAGAGAGAGAGAGAGCATATGCATGCATGTGTGTACATCTGCATCTATGTGTAGAATGTGCTTGAGAGAGAGAGTGAGATGGGGCAGACCTAGAGAGAGAGAGAGAGAGAGATGTAATGAGGGAGGGTGAAAAGAGAGAGAAAGAGAATAAAAAGTATCTTTTAATAAAATATAAATTAAATAGAAAACATATATGTATATGTGTGTATGTGTGTGTGTTTTTATTTACATTTATATATACATACATACATATGTATGTATATATATATACATATATATGTTTGTGTGTGTGTGTGTGTGTGTTTAGATGTGTGTATGATATATCTATCTATATATTTAAAAGTGACCACAACTTATCACCCATCTCCGCACATTAAAATTTATTCAAAATTAATTAAATTATGTCGATGTTTGTATTTATATTTTTAAATACATATATATATGTATAAGTATATGTGTCTATATATAGGTTTATGTATCTAAAACATAATATTGTAGGGAAAAATAGTATTTTTAGAGATAAAATGCGCGTGCTTTTGAGAAAAAAATAAAATATTTGATCATTTAAAAATTTCCCTAGAAAATGAAACGCTGTTTTTCTTTTAACAATT